>NW_020838058.1:1580363-1794867 GCF_003676395.1 Aethalodelphis obliquidens | reverse complement strand
TTTTTTTTTTTTTGCGGTACGCGGGCCTCTCACTGCTGTGGCCTCTCACGCCGCGGAGCACAGGCCCCGGACGCGCAGGCCCAGCGGCCATGGCTCACGGGCCCAGCCGCTCCGCGGCACGCGGGATCCTCCCGGACCGGGGCACGAACTCGTGTCCCCTGCATCGGCAGGCGGACTCCCAACCACTGAGCCACCAGGGAAGCCCTGACCTCACTTATTAACCAGGACTTGCTCTTTATGGAAATCAGACCCTTCCCTCTCCACTGACAGGAAGACAATTCTAGAACTGATGAGCCCTGCAGGCTAAAACACATCATTCTTCTAGTTTTTCCTGCAAAATACAGCAGCTAGGCTGCTTGCTCCACTGGGTCATTTGTCTCTATAGAGACTCTTGAAGGAGAAACCTGAGAGTGGGGTCTGGTCAGATAGCATTTGCATTCATTTGAGGCCAGAGCCTTACTCTTACTGGAACCAAAGGTTAAGAAAAGGCTTCAAGTGCCCCCTTGACTGCCCTTCATCAGGAGACAAGAGGGCCTTCTGTTCTCTCTCAGTCACCACTGTCATCAAATCTCCTTTGAGCCTCACAGCCCCTGTCTCTTCTTTTGAACCTTGAATCCCTTCATTGTATTCTTAACACATCCATGTCACTACCTCCACCTCTTCTCAACATTTCTCTGGGTTCCAATGTATTCTTTCCTCATTCCGTATCTGTGCAAAGGAAGACGTGTGCCCTACTCTTGCCCACCGTGGACAAGACTAACCTTTAACTGCTCTTTGGAAACTTTTCCTGATCTTATTCATTCTTTTTACTGTATCCTCAACTTTTCTGATTCCATAGTGTATTTTCCCTTGGCTTAAAAGAAGGCACAGGGATTACTTAGTCCAAATAAAGTAGATGCCTTTCCTAAAAACACCTTCCTCTCTTAGGGAGAATACGGGGAATAGCTATCTCTCTAAAGCTGCTATTCTCTCTCCATCCTTCCCTTTGCCAGCAAATTTCTTAAAAGAGTGGCCTACATTTCTTGCCTCTATTGACTTCCCACCCACCTGCCCCACCCCACTGCAGGGTGGCTTCTGCCTTCACCACTCCACTGGAACTGTTCTTTTTAAAGTAACCAGTGGTCTCTTGCATGTTCAATCTAGTGACCTCTTTTTAAGCATTTAGTTTAATTAAGGTTTCCTAAATACATTGGTCTTTTCAGTCACTGGCCACATACGAAAGGCCCAGTCCCTATTTCTGAGGAATAAATGAGAACTCATGATGATGAGGCTTGTTTCTGGAGTGGCACCAGGGCCACATGTGGGTGGTGGGAGTAGGGAGGAGCTGTGGGCTTTCTTTCCTTGCTGTGATTAAAAACCAAATAGGCATTCAATGTTTCACTGACTTGTTTGACATATAGGTTTGTGTATCTACTGTGTGGTGAGATAGTGGCCCCCAACTCTCTGGGATGCAGTGAAGCTTCTTTCTGCTTCTGTAAGGACAAAGAGGTGAGCAAACCTTCAAATTGTCTTAGTATCTGAGTTACCAGTGCCAGACCCTCTGTTGGCTCAGCAGTCAGTTGCCACACCTATCTGCTACTCATCAAGAGCAACGCTCACTTACCTGAGGCTGGATTTTAAAAGCCTCACCCTAAGATACAAAATTATCCACATTGCATCATTTTTAAAATACCACTAGGATGAGGTGGGAGGAATGATCCGAGTGTAATTTATTTGAAAACTCGGTCTGGCAGAGGGAATTTAAGTTAATGTTAATAACAGAGCCTCTTGAAAAGGGGTCAAGGGGTTAACATAGCTTTAAAAAATTGTGTTTTATAATCCTGTCCATTTAGAAGGAGGAGGAGTGCAGTTTGTCTGAAGGAGGCAAGGGGGGGCCATGGCCTCCGGTCCTCGCTTTGAACTTCTGAGCTTATTAGCAAAGGGAATCAATATTCAGAACGATTTCACCACAAGTTGCAAGAACTTGGACTCTTCGTTCAATGTGATTATTTCCTACCCTCTAGCTGTCCATAAGAGAGGCTCTTAAACACGCTGTTCAGACATCATCAAAACATTAGCCAAGCCTTATGATGTTTGGACATGGCAGGCAACACTGGAGTCAGTAATCACAGGGTTACTGACAGATGCTAAGTACAAGCCTCTGTATGTTAAGTTTTTTGTTTTTTTTGTTTTTTTTTTTTTTACTGATCAACATGTAACAGGGCCCGAGGACTGGAAAAAAAAATGGATAAAGCACATTTGGGGATGTGCAGTGCATGCAGATTTGACCTAGATTCAGGAACCAGAAAATAAAATGCAAAATGAGAATCTTGACATTACTAACTACATCTGGAGTACTAAACATCTTAATTCTCTTAATGATCCTGAATGTTTTAAGGATAATTAACAATAACTAAAATAAAAGGGCCTGCTCTTCAAAATACACATGGTGAGTATATTCTGAGAATATGAAATTATACATTTCTCTTTCCCAGGTAACAATTAATTTGTAGAAAGAATCCATCCATAGAAAAACATTTATTTGATACTCTTATTTTAGAAGGTACCAATTCCTTAGAAATTTTCTCAGTAACTAAGAAGAAACTTCCTATATTATTTTACCAGTCTAATAGATCAGCGCGTTAGTCACTTAAGCCTACAGGAAATGCATTTATTAGGGTGTAATCTATGTTATTAAGTACTCAAGGGAATCACTATTAAGTTATAAATCAGTGTTACTGTTGATTCAGGAAAAAAACACAATGGGTCTTCACAGATTTTTCTCACTAATCTCCAGGCATCTAAATAAAATGAGGAAAACCTCAACCTTGATGCTTAAATATATGCATACAATATGACTCTTTTAAAAGGAAGAATAAAGGTCCCTTCAGGGTTGGCATATTTTAACTCTAATTACATACATAAGATTATGAGAAATCTATTGTATAACTGTATTTGAGAAAAAAAGGGTTTGAAGTGTACTTAAGAGGTTCACAATGAAGAAAGGACAAAATTCTTTTTCAGAACCGAAGCTCAAAAACCAAACAAGTACCAGAGTTGTTACTAGCTGTTGGTAGCAAAAATTGTCAAAAACGCTGGTTTAGACAATGTAATTATTTAATACTTACCTTGTATAACTGAGGTAAACAAAGAGAATCACAGGTGACACTAGATGTGTACTTGTATGGTCCTCACTGAATTGTTAAATTATCTTTGTGACATTAAAGCAAATGGGTTCATGAAGAATAATAGTTAAGTACTGAGGGTTTAATGGGTATCAGGTTTCTCTTCTACATGTATTACCTCATTTAAGGGTTAAAACAACTTTATGTCATGAGTAAGTACTATTATAGTCCCCATTTTACATTATTATCTACACTTTACAGAAGAGGTAACTAAGGCTCATAAAAGACTTACCCAGGGTTACATATAATTAGCAAGAGGTGGAGCTGGGATTCAAACCCGGGCAGTCTAGTCTGTGTTTATAACGATCCATAGGAATAGGGGCTGCTGCTCTTCATAGTCTACTGGAGGGAACCTTAGAGATAATTTATACCAAGTCCATCCCACTCTACCGTATCCTTATTGTAGGGATAGTCAATCTGAGGCCCAGAGTGGAGAAACCAGTAGCCTAAAGGCTGTGGCCCCTGCTGGGATATGAACTGCTAAGCTCATCATGTTCAGAAGCAGGAAGAGTATCCTTAATCTTTATTTATTGCCAAAAAAAATAAGTAATCAATAAACCAGCTCCTGGCCACTTGGGTAGCACCCTATGGCACCAGGTTTAATGACCTGTATGTCAGGGTACTTCTGGGGCTCTATGGTTAGGGAGTAAGGAGTAGAAAGCAGCTTTGCCTTCAAGTCAGAGGGACACACAGCAAGTGTGGGGCCTCTGAGGATGGGAGACTGCTTGCTTGATGTGTTTCTTGACAGGAAGGCCAATCTGATTCCAAGTCCCAGTGAGGCTGGCAGCTCAAGTTCAAATGGATTCTAAGAGGTCCCTGCTCATTGCTCAGGCTCCATGGTTAGTGGGTAGATGGGAGCAAGAAGGGGAAGGGCAGTGTGCTTGGGGAAGTGGGCCGAACAGGGAGCTGAGGGGCTGTGATGCGTCCAGCAAGGAGCACCTCCTCTGAGCTTCTTCCTTACCCTCCACCATCCCTCAGAGCCTCTACTCTCCCACTCTGACTCGCCCTTCTTCCTTTGTCACTGGGGAACTTTCAGAACCAGTTCAGAAGGAGAGGGCAAATTAAGCTGCATTTGGAACAATTAGTCTTCATTGAAACCCCTGCTCGTTTTTGGACGTTTAGACAAAAGAGAAAAAATGGTGAGCCCTGAGCTTGAAATCTTTTTATGCAATCAGGCTACTTAAAAAAAAAAAAAAAAAGGAAACCATTATTTTTAGGTTTGTCATGTTTGTCTCACCATGATAAAGCGAATCATCTAATTCAAACTGAGGCCAGAGAACGAGCCCAGTGCAGCTGTCAAAGAAGCTTGGAAAAAAGGAGAAAAAAATAGTTTTCACGTGCTGTTCCTTCTGTCTGGAATGCTCTTCTTCCACCTCTCGAGATTGCAACTCAGTTGTCACTTCTTCAGAGAAGCATTCCCAGTGGTGGGCCACCCTCTCCTTCAAGGTCATGGTCCCCTATTACCTGTTTTCAGAGAACTAGATATTCCTTGGTATCACCTGTTACAGTTGTGGTTTTACTCTTACTGGTGTGAATTTTTTAGATGAATGGCTATCTCCCAAATTAGACTTGAAGTTTCACAAGGGCAGGAACTTTTCCCCTGACCTTTAGGCTCCTCAGCGTTGGCGTAATTCTCTGTACACATTAGGTGCTCGGCAGTGGTTTGCTGGATAAATGAATGATTCCTTAAACAAGATCCAGTATATGAAGGTAGAATATTTTTCACCATGTCCTTTGTCAAGAGAGGCAGTATAGCCTATGAATAAGATATGGAGTCAGACTACTTGAGTTCAAATCTCAGCTTTTCCATTTACTTGCTGTTTAACCTTGGAAAAATCACTTGAGGTCTCTGCCTCAGTTTCCTCTGTCATAGTTTTGTTGTATGGACTAAATGAGTTAATATATGCAAATCACATGCTTGGCATACTTACTACATTCAATAAATGTGAGTTATTATTTTATTAAAGCCCTTGCTTCAGACTACACTAAGCAATTGTGTATAGCTGCTCATTACAGAAATTACACCTTCTGACACCAGTGGCAGAGATATTGCACTGCATTTTGATTCATACTCCTTGGGCCAACTCCTTACCCTCCGCCCCACATTGTCTGTTTCACTACATTACTTGATTTGATGTCACTGAAGCATGTAGTGAAGGGATCCTTTGGTTTTTGCAGCTCCTGCCTTGTGAATGTCAGTACTGTTTCCAGAAGAGGAATAAACTCGAGGACAAAGCATAAATCCAACAGCTGCCTAGGCAGCCTAAGCTGCAAAGTGGTAAAATGAAATAAGTGTCTTGTGCATTTTACGTTGAAGTGACAGGAAAATAAGTGACCCGTAAGCCACTAATTACTTAGTAGATCACTGATGAGGGGTTCTGGCTTCCACAAGATTGCCTCGGAGCCAGCTAGGTGCTTGCAGTTCAGTACATTGGCCATTACATTAGTCAATGAAGAGGAATTAAATGAAGCAAGGGGTTCCCATTTATTTGGTGAAGATATTTTATGCATGAGGTTACTAGGCTTTGAAACAAGTAAGCGATGCTAAGGACGTTGTGCCTTCTAATCCTGCCACCCATAGGCAACCCTGGTGGGTGTCCCATCCATGAGCACTGCCAGTCCTCGTCTCCTTGACCCTTTGTACACTGTTGATGAAAAGCGCTCTCATTTGTTTCCTTATGCTCATGTTGGATCTAGAGATTTGAGGATAAAGATTTGGTTTTCTGCTTCCAATGGGTATAGTAGCTTTGACTTTTGTTTGAGGGGAGCTCTGTGGTTCTAAGCTCAGTTTACGGAATGAGACAGCCTGGGTTTGATTTCTAGTGCCATCACTTGTGAATTCTGTGACCTTGCCTATGCCACCTAACCTGTCCCAGTTTTTTTAATTGGAAAAATGATTCCAATCATAAAGATTGTCGTGAAGATTAAATGAATTATTACTCATAAAACAATAGTACACTGCATCATGTAAAGTAAATGCTTAACAAATTATTTTATGATATTATTTGTTTCCTGTTTTTGATATCCTTTTAAATAATTTATGGAGTACATGGCTATCTCTATGCTAAAAACCTTACATACATTATCATATTTAGTCCTTTAAATCACAGACGTGAGATAGGTATTATTCTTATCTCTGTTGTACAGGTGAGCAAACTGAGAGTCAGAGAGATTAAGTCACTTGTCGAGGGTCACAAAACCAGTAAGTAGTAGAACTTCCTCTCCCCACGACTGCATGCGGAAGAAGGGAGGAGGCTGTAGAGAAGAGGGAGGGCTATCAAGGCTCCAGGCAAGATGCTTGCTGTGTCTTCTGGGCAGACTGAAAAGTGAGGTCTAAGGACCCTGGACAATCAGCCACCCCTAGCTGAGCAAAGAATGCAGCATGCCACTGGGCTTTCCTAACATTTATTCTCATTGCCATCATGATTATTGCTCCCTACCTATGTAGCTACCCCTTTCCTCCCTGACTCAAGAGCAAATCAAAGAAATCTTTTGTAGGGAGACAATATAACCCAGTGATTAAAAGCGGGGCCTCTGGACTCAAACTGCAGTGGTTCAAATCTGATTACTTTTTGAGTGATCTTGAACACTTATTCAACCCTCTAGGCCAATAGTTTTCAAAGTGTGGTCTGGGTTTTAATTTCTAATGTGCTAAATATTGAGATACATATATGCTATTGATACATAAACAAAAGCTCATTGAGATCCACCATGATTTTTATGAATGTAAAGCAGTTTTGAGAACAAAAAGTTTGAGGACCATTGCTCTAGGCTTTAGTTTCTTCTGCAAATTAGGAATGATGACAGTATCAACCTCATAAAATTGTTAGGAGATTAAATGAGATAATGCACATAAAGCTCCTAGCCCAATACCGGACATATAGTAGGTAGTCAGTAAAGCATTATGATTTTTCAATATCATTATTGATCTTCTGCTTTGGGTTTGCTGAGGGTCTACAGCTAACCTCCTTGTTAATTGTAAGGTGGAAATATATACGTGATTATTTACTAGGAAAAGCACATACATTATCTGTCATTTTTGTGGTCATCATAGTCCTGGGTACAGTAGCAAAACATATAGGAGCTTTCAGTCTGTCTGGAGAGACAGGCCTCATATGTGAAACAACATCAAACCTGGTAAGATGGTGTATACTACTAAATCAAGTAAAGTATATGTGCAAAACTGCATGGAGTGAGACACTTCTGTACTTATGTTCAGAGAGGAGGAAGACCAGAGCCAGAAATGGAAGGTTTGGCTGGGTGATACATGTCCCAGAAATGTCCTAACCATACCCAGTAAGAATATACAGGCTTCTCAGGGAACCCATAGGGTATGTACCAGGCCCTTAATATCAACATCGGAAATTGGATGTTCTCTGGTATCTGGGAATACTCTGGCACACTTTAACAAAACAAAAGTCAAATTCCTAGCACTTAAATCACATTATCAGAAAATGCAGGAATATGGAGTCAGCTGACCTGGTTTCAAATCCCAACTCTGTTACTTCAGTAACTGTGGAAGCTGGGCTATGTCCAGTCAGCGCATGGAGTCTCGTAATCCTATTGTGGAAAACGGGGTTGGTGCTAATTGGCCCCCAACATAAGTGGAGCAAATGAGATCATGTAGGCAATGGAGCTTCACAAATTATAAAGCCTTAAATGAATGTGCAGTGGTGTCACCACATGGTCTTTTGCCTCTTTTGCCTGTTAAATCTCTACCCCCGTGATGTTCTGAGACTGGTGGCATCTGCTCCAGAGAGGAAGTAGGCCTGGAATAGCCTGGGTATTTACAGAGGAGATTGGCAGAGTCTGAGTTGTGAAACTCAGTGGTCTGCTCCAGATCATCCTGTTGAGTTCCTCACTCTCAGGAGCACTAAATTTACTCTCCCCATTTAAAAAATATAGCTTCCTAATTTTGCTTATAATGTTTCTCTTCACTTGATGTTGAGGGATTTGGGGATTTAAGAATACTCCCATACAAAGGGCCGTTCCTTACCTCAGAATAATCCTGTTGGGCTCATAGCTCACCCCTCATTGTCAGACACACAGCGTGAGTAACTTGCTCAGAATTTGTGGTCTTTTCGAAACCCATCAGAGAAGCTCTGAAGAATAGCTCTGCTGTTTCCAGGCACGAGAAGGATTATTTTATGTGGATTGTGTGCCTCCAATAAGCTAGTCACTAGAGGAAAAGTAGCTGCAGCCTGCCTTCCGAAGGCTTGAATTCATAATGCACTCATGTGTGACCTAGGACAACTAAACCAGTCCGAGATGTGGTTACCCGTGTGCACTTTGGAGCCTTCTCCTCTTACTCACTGTGTGACCTTAGGTGGTTCACTTCACCTCTCTGATTCAGTTTCTGAATCTGTCAAAGAGGGATCATGAGTACTGATCCTATAGGGCTAATGTGAGGATTGAAGAAGATAATGGATGTACGTTTATCTCCGTGCCTGGTATATAGTTAGCAGTTGGCAAATGTTAGCCATGATTATGCTAGGATCTTGTCACAGTGTAAAGGAAGCCACGCCCCTGACCTCCGAGGACTTGTACGCAAAATAAGATAAGATATAGAAGAACAAATAACCCAAAAGTGGGCAGAAGGGCCAGGAAGTTTGCATTCAGTCCAATGGCCATTGCTCAATCCTGGTGGTGTCACTGAATTCTCCTTCCTTTTTACACCTTCCTACCCAAATTGCTGACCTCACCCACAGAACAACGCATTCTTTCAACTGCTTAGAAACCACTTTTCCTTTAATTTTCCCCCTAAGTGGGGTGAGGGGTGGGGAGGGAAAGGGAGAGGGAATAAACACCAGCTGGGATGAGAATATGAAGAAAAGACAGGTTTCTTTCTTTTCCTCATTAAAAAAAAAGGATAGGGTAGTGGGGACAGGGAGAAAAATGTGTTCTTGATGAGGAGGGGCTGCTGGGAAGAGCTGTGCAGGTAGTTTCACCAAGGCCCTGCTTCTAATCATCTCGTCGCAGGCAATGCTCTGGCCCTAGCCAATCATTTATTTACACCAAAAGGTGCCAACGCCAGAGGCAGGTGTCAAAACAATAACACTCCTGGAAATGAATAGTCTCTCCCTAACTCTGCCAGCCTGAGGGGAGCTTTCTTCTTAGGAGCGCTTTTTGCGAAACTGCGCTCCCACCCAGAGCAGTGCGGAGGGTCCACTCTGAGAACATTTGATACTGATCTGCAGCCACCCTCCAAAGCCCAGTTGAAAATGGGGGCAAAGCTTTGTCTTTTCAAAGGACTCACCCTCAGCCTTCCTTGTAGCACCTGGCACCCCGACAAAGCGAAATCTTTGCTTAGATTGAGCTTTTGCACCCAGAGAAACGCAGAGGCAGATAAGGGGCTTAAAATGGTGGGAGCTGCTGTTCTTTGGAGATAAATTAGAAATAAAAATGAATTCTAGAGTTGAGGATTGAAAAAAAATTTTTTTAAATATGAATTGAAACTGAGACACAGAAAGGCTAAGTGATTTGCTCAAGTAAGTGGCAGAGCCAGAATTTGAACCCAAGCAGTCTGGCTCTAGTGCACACACTCTTAACCACTACACACTCTGCTTTGCTCTTTCCTGTTCAGTTCAGAGAAAGGGTTTTCTTTTCTTGACCCTACAGCAAAAGAGTTGTGATTACAGCTTATAATATCCTTTCTACAACTGTGTGTGTGCTGGTATTTATTTCTCATTTCAGTCAAGAATCTCTTGATGCTTTGAACAGTTTCTCACCTGTTCTGTGCACAACTGCATATACTCTCAAATAATTAAAATATTTTTCTTCTTGATTTAATAAGCAGAAATTGTTCTCTTTGGAGCTGGAGTGTCTTATGAGTGCACTGTAATCTGAATTACAACTAAAATCACTGGAGATGCACTCAGTTTTCAGAGAATGCCTTGCCATTCTAGCTTTGGAATAATGGGAAGGTATTTCCCAGTGACCTGACCTAGAAATTCTCTACCTGAGTTCTCCAGACTACATGATTCTTTTGGAATCCTGAGATCATGTAAGCATCTGAATCTTGGAATTTTCAACCTCCTGGAGAATTCTTTTTTCTTCATTACCTCCTCCAATCCTGCTCAGGAGAAAGCTGGGCCTTAGGAAGTAGGGGTTTGAGCTAATTATCAGGTTGCACTCAGTCAGTTCTTGCTGAGGGGTCGATTGCTAGAATCTGTTCCAGAAGAAATTTTGGAACCTCCAGGGCAAAAGATATTGTGCTTCAGATCCCAGGGCCAGGTTCAGTCTCCACAGAGGATTTAGGAGGTCAGAATTTCCTAGACAAAATCCACATTGAGCAGCCTCCAGAAAGTTCCTATCACCTGCAAGATAGAATCATGATCTCCAGGGAAGGTAATAGGTACTTGTTTCATGTGTTGGCTTTCATTACAGATAGAAGCAGCAGCAGCAACAGCAGCAGCACAACTTTGGACCAACTGAGCATTTAATTGAACTTCACCTGATGGGGTGACATTTTGTTTCTCAGGCAAATTCGGTTGCTATTAAGAGGGAGGTAGTTATCATGGTTAAATATACTCTCATTGCAACAGAGTACTAGGGGAGCTTTTTAATATTTATGTGACAATAATTGATCTCTTACCACCGTCAAGTACTGCTAAAGACTTATCAGCTTGCTGCTTCAGTACCATATGTTGTAGCCAAAATGCGCTCCATGTATCCTTCCTGTGCCTTGGGCAGAGAACATTTGCAGTGGATCAGAATAGAAAATGATATGGGCTTCAGAAAAGCTCCTTGCTCTTAGCTTTCTCCTCAATGTCCGGGTATATGAGTTATGATTATAAAGTAATGAGATCGCCTCCCCAAACCACTTGTGAAATGAAGCCTTGGTCCTTAATTGTTCCCTCCCCCAGGTACGGACCAGGAAGTGGGTGACCCAATTAAAGGGGATTCCTTGTAAATTCACCTTGTATTGCATATAACTTATTTTAAATAGGCCATTCTGTGAAAGCCCGCCCACAATTAAAATGCTAACATCTATATCATTTGGTTTTTCTTAATGAGCCATGTGTTGATTTTGCTTGTCTTACTTCAGCAATAACAAAATTTAGCACACACATACCATAAATCTCCCAGGAACCTAAGGAGTGGGCCTTTTTCAAATTTTATTTGAGCCAGATTTTCATTAGGAATTTGTTTGTGAGTATGAGTGAGCTACTTGGGGAAAGATAGTTTAACTGCTTGAAGCTGTGAGGGTACCCTTAGGTAAACTGCATCAGAGAATCACAGTGGGGGTCAAGGAGCCTGAAACATTAATGTAAGCATCCCACAGCCATATGCACAGGGAGAGCGGCTCAGTGGCCCTTCCTTCCTTTTACGCTGGGGTTGTCATGACTCTTGGATTCTTGTGACTGGAGGGTCACAGTTCTAGTGGACAAGGTTAAATAAGGCAAGCGTGTTGTGTTACATGCTCATGATAATATTTGTATATTAGAAGCATCCTGACATGGTGGATCTTAAAGAACTGACATTCATAAGTCTTTCCTCAGACACACTGTCTATGACATCACTCACATAATGAGATCTTTCTATTACAAAATCTAAACACAGCAAATATTTTGACAAAAAACTGGACATGCCAACCACATTAGAATGCTTTTTCCAGAAATCATGGGCCATCTTTTCTGGGATGGAGAATCTTCTTTTCTGTTTGTTCATTTGTTTGCTTGCTTTTCTGGGGAGTAAGAGGAAGGATGTTTTCCAAGTTATTTGAAAGAGACTTAAAGACATTTAACCCTTCTTCATAGCTACTGATGAAGGCCTAAGAGAAACTTTTCCTGTATTTACCTTTGGAGAATTAACCTTTGGAGAATTCTGGAAACAGGTTGAATGTGGTCATCAGGGGCCCTGGGCAAATGATGTCTGTATATTTCTTAGACAACTTTCCAGATATTTGGAAAATCCAGTACACAGCCCTAATGCCACAGTCCAAGTGAATTATTTCTTAGAACTCCTCTGTTTTTCCTCTTCTCCTCCCCCCTTTTTTTCTTGATCTGATAAGCTTGTTTTTTTTTAATTAAAAGAAATGAACCTTTAAACAGAAATGATTAATTACCATGCTTTATTCTTTTTCTAAGCATTTTCCTACCCATAATGTGACCTGGTTCTCATAACACTTCTGGGATTGGAACTGATGATGTTCTTTGCCCAGATGAGGAAATTTAGTGACATTAAGGCTGATGCCTAGGCTTGAGATGTTTCTATTTCCAATTAGCTGACATCAGTAACTTGAATCTGGTACAACTTTATTTTAATATCCCATCCCAGTTGCCACTCATTTTCAGCCCACCCCTGACTACTTTCTATCTTCTACCTATACAGTTAGGCAGCTTACTTGATTATCTGGGATTTTTTTTTTCTGGCTGCTCCACGTGGCATGTGGGATCTTAGTTCCCCGACCAGGAATCAAACCCACGCCCCCTGCATTGGAAGCACAGAGTCTTAACCACTGGACTGCCAGGGAAGTCCCTATCTGGGAAAATTTGTGAAGAAATTGCTCCTGCTATGGAGCCTTTCCCCAGAAAACTGCAAACTCATTTAAAGTTTTTTTCATAATTCCATTCATAGAGTGATCCCAAGGACGACCATGACCCAGGTTTGGAACCTCTTAGTTAGACAGTGGTGTACCTGCTTCTTTTGAGATTACGGAGTCTGTGAAGGTAGATCTCTTAGAAAGGTGATGACCTAGACCATGATTTAGCAAATTTTTTTTCTGTAAAAGGTCAGATAGTGTTTTAAGTTTTGCAAGCCATGAGGTATCTGTTACAATTACTCAGCTCTAAATTCGTAGCACAAAAGCAGTTGTAGATAATGTGTAAATGAATGGGCATAGCTATGTTCCAATAAAACTTTACTTATGGACACAATTCAAATTTCATATATTTTATGTGTTATTAAATGTTATTCTTTTGATCTTTTTTTCAACCATCTAAAAAGGTAAAAACCATTCTTAGCTTGTAGGTTGTAGGAAAACAGGTGGCCAGCTGGATTTGGCCCAAGGGCCATTGTTTGCCAACCCCTGCCCCAGCACACATCAGGGTCACCAGGGGAGCCTTTAAGAAACACTGACAGTTGGCTCAGTCTCTTGTGATTCTGACTTAGTTGGTCTAGGGTCATGCTTGGGTATCAGTTCTTTTTAAAAGCTCCTCAGGTGATTATAATGTGCTTCCATGGCTGAGAGGAACTGCTGGTCTAGAGCTGTGTTCTCTAGCTCCAGGTTTGGCCCAGATCTTTTGTAAATCATGGAACTGCAGGCTGTTAAGGGTCTCAGCACACTACATGGGAGAAAGCTGATATCCAAAACAGATTTCTGAATCATTTTTAAATGGTTCTTAACTTACCCTTCTTGAAGACGCAGTGCACTTTTGGGGAAAGAACATCAGATGGTATGATTTATATAGACAAAAAAGAAAGAATAAAACAAAATATTTATTTCACATAGGTACATGCCTATGTATATAAATGCATAGAATGAGTTTTGGAAAGCTGCACATCAAACAGTTAACTCAGGTTACCTCTGGAGAGGGGATTAGAACTGCAGAGATGAAGTTGGGATCAAGAAGGACTTTTTAAAATTGAAGTAGAGTTGATTTAAAATATTGTGTTAGTTTCAGGTGTACAGCAAAGTGATTCAGTTATATATATATATATATATATATATATATCCACTTTTTCAGATTGTTTTCCACTGTAGGTTATTACAAGACATTGAATATAGTTTCCTGTGTTATACAGTAAATCCTTGTTTATCTATTTTATATATAGTAGTGTGTATCTGTTACTCCCATACTCCTAATTTATCCTCCCCCTACTTCCCCTTTGGTAACCATACTTTTGTTTTCTATGTCTGTGAGTCTGTTTCTATTTTGTAAATAAGTTCATTTGTATCATTTTTTTTAGATTCTGCATATAAGTGATAGCATATGATATTTGTCTTTCTCTGTCTGACTTACTTCACTTAGTATGATAATTTCCAGGTCCATCCATGTTGCTGCAAATGACATTATTTCATTGTTTTTTATGGCTGAGTAATATTCCATTGTATATATATATCTTCTTTATCCATTCATCTGCTGATGGACATTTAGGTTGCTTCCATGTCTTGGCTATTGTAAGTAATGCTGCTATGAACATTGGGGTTCATGTATCTTTTCGAATCAGAGTTTTTCTCTTTTCTGGATATAGGCCCAGGAGTAGGATTGCTGGGTCATATGGTAGCTCTATTTTTAGCTTTTTTTAAGGAACCTCCATACTGTTCTCCATAGTGGCTGTATCAATTTACATTCCCACCAGCAGTGTAGGAGGGTTTCCTTTTCTCCACACCCTCTCCAGCATTTGTTGTTTGTAGATTTTCTGATGATGCCCATGCTAACTGGTGTGAGGTGGTACCTCACTGTAGTTTTGATTTGCACTTCTCTAATAATTAGTGATGTAGAGCATCTTTTCATATGCCTGTTGGCCATCTGTATGTCTTCTTTCGAGAAATGTCTATTTAGGTCTTCTGCCCATTTTTGATTGTGTTGTTTGTTTTTTCGATATTGAGTTGTATCAGCCGTTTGTATATTTTGGAAATTAAACCCTTGTCAGTCACATCATTTGCAAATATATTCTCCTAGTCGTAGGTTGTCTTTTTGTTTTGTTTATGGTTTTCTTTGCTGTGCAAAAGCTTTTAAGTTTGATAAAGTCCCATTTGTTTATTTTTGCTTTTATTTCTTTTGTCTTGGGGGACCGATCTAAGAAAATATTGCTACAATTTATGTAAGAGAATGTTTTGCCTATGTTCTCTTCTAGGAGTTTTTATGGTGTCATGTCTTATATTTAAGTCTTTAAGCCATTTTGAGTTTAGTTTTGTGTATGGTGTGAAGGAGTGTTCTAACTTCATTGATTTTCATGTGGCTGTCCAGCTTTCCCAGCACCACTTGCTGAAGAGAGTGTCTTTTCTCCATTGTATATGCTTGCCTCCTTTTGACAAAGATTAACTGACCATACGTGTGTAGGTTTATGAGAAGGACTTTTGATTTCAGCCTGCCGTGGTTCAATCTGGACTCAGCCACTCGCTAGCTATATGATTTCACTTCTCTCCTCCTCAGTTTTCTCATCAGTAAAATGAGGAAAATGGCAATATCTACATCATCGGGTATATCTGGTATTTAAATGAGTTATATACAGTTAAAGAAATTTAGAGCCATATCTGGCATGTAGTAAATGCTCCATAAATGTTAGTCATTTTCATTAAAACTGGTTTTGAAAATATAAAGTATTATACTGATAGTGATCAACCCTTTTTTTCTGCCTCCACACCATTTTAGTGGGTAACTAGACTCTTTGAACACAGTGATTATCACCCAGCAGGAATACTTACCCCCTCAGGAGGCATATTAGACTCCCTATAGTTAAATCTATGGCTTGAAAACAACCCTCTAGAGATTCTGATGTGCATTCCAAGTGGGCACGACTCTCAGTCTTATGAATGAAATTATGTTTTTATTCATAGTAAAATATAAGTCAGCCCTCTCTCATAGGGATAGTGCAAAGTTGGGTTCCCAGAGACCAGGAATAAAGTGATGTAAGTATGGGAATTTATGCAGCTTAATAGCCTCACAGCAAACACCATCTTACTGCTTACAAATACAGCTCCAAATAAAGATTAACTGTATGCAATCAAAAGGAGTATTGAACCACAGTACGTCCTCTTACATACAACAGGTAATCTTTAAAATACACGGAATCCCCAATTCCCAGCACTATGAATGATATGGTATCTGTCAGGGATCATTCAAAGAATGAAAAATAAATAACTTGAGTATCTTTGACTACCTTTTTATAGGCAGCATGTTTGTCTTCTTAACTATGATCCACTTAAATTGTTATTAATATGAGTTTGTGGGACTTCCCTGATGGTCCAGTGGTTAAGACTCTGCAATTCCACTGCAGGGAGCACAGGGTTGATCCCTGGTCAGAGAACTAAGATCCCACATGCCACACAGTGGGGGCCAAAATAAAAAATGAGTTTGTAAGTTTGATTGGGGGAGAAACTGGGAATGTATTTGGTACTAATGAGAACTTGATCTGAGAGGAAAAAAATAGGTTTTAAATGACGTATCAAACATATAATTAAAAGTGGTCTATGTAGGAATGTGGTGAAGTGAGGAAGGGTGTAAAATTGTCCATCTGACCAATCAAGGTGGTAGCTTTACCACAGAGTTCAGAAGAAAGAATGAGGCCATGCGTTTTAGTAAAATAATACTCAAGTATCAGAAGACCTGGCATCTGATCCCTTCTGTTACTGATTTTGGATTCATCAGTTAAATTCTCTGGCCCTCATTTTTCTCCTCCATAATTTGACAAGACTGGACTTGATGAGTTCAAAGGTCCCTTTGGCCTGAATATTCTATTAATTGTTTTTTAAATTTTTATTATTATTATTATTAATTGTTAATAGCAGTGTCCAGAGCCATGAAGTTCTTCCTGGGGCCTTAGTCTGAGGCAACCACCTATGGTATGTGAGACAGAAACAAAGCTCTGACGAATCCTCACCCATTTGTGGAGCAAAGTTAAACTTTGAGATGTCAGTTTTCATTGAAATGTCATGTCTGGATTGACTGCTTTTTATTTAAAAACAAAGGTCTTTTGATGCATCTTTGTATTAGTCAGCGATGGTAAGCCTTGGGAATGTTTTCTAAAATGATAGTACATTAGACTGCTTTCTTTGGAGTTAGCTTCAACAAGGCAGCCCTATCAGCTGTCGTAGAAAATATACATGAAGCTGATGGAGGTGTCTGCACCAATTCTACATGCTAGTGAAGGAATCTCCAGGGGAACCACACTCTACCAGCCCTTCTTCACTTCCTTTGAACCTCTTGCTATTGATGCTGTTGTTTAAAAAAGCTGATTTGGTTCTGACTGCTGCGTGCTGGGCTGTGATGACTGAGAGAAGCCATGGGGCCTCTGGCTAAGCAGAATTTCCTTCTTCACATTCTACCTCATCAGTCTGCTTTCTGGCTCAAATGCTCTCAGTTGTGGTGGTGGGTCTGTTTAGCTACAATGGAGAGAGGTGGCTATGGCATTGCACTGATATTTGTTAACATTCTCTGTTAAGGGCTCTGTGGTTCTTATTTGGGATAAACCTGAACCAGCTTGAACCAGGGATTTGCTTTCCTTTGCTTTAGTAAAAGCTTTTAGTCTTAAAAAAAGAATCCATGTAATTCTGTGAATTGCCAAAGGAAGGCTAATGAGTAAGTCAGCAAAATAGTGACCACTAGTTTAGTGAAGAACAAAAATAACAACAATCCCTTTATTTAATTAGCATATCCGTACCATCATTTTATTCTGCTCTTTGGACCAATGTGTGAGTAGGCAATGGTACCTCCATTTCATAGATTAGAATGTTAACAAGTCTAGTGACTTGTTCAAGGACAGTTAGTTATTGACTGAACTGAGACTCTAATCCTAGCCTTTGGTCTCCCAGCCTAGTGCTTGATTAGAATGATTACAGCCCTGACTCTCTACACTCTTTCTGGTAGGAAGCCACAACGACATACTGTTGTTGGGAAGAGGGTAGTGGGAGTGATCTGTCTAGGTGCAGGCAGTAAGGGAGTGCATTGTAGAGAATTCAAAAACAACGATAAACCCAACTCCAATTCAGTCTGCTCTTTATTATCATGGTGCCTCAGTAAGTCTAAACAGTATCAGCAATAAAATAATTCTCCCTGCCGGAGTGTACCATTTCCGCCACTCCCTCCTGGGAGGCAAGGCTCCTTAGGGTGTCTGTCCAGTGCCAGGGATGCTGCTTAGGGCCAGAAGGGGACACAGGAAGCCAGTCAGCAGGCTTTAAACTGGAAAAACCCCTCACTAGGGTACTGAATCAATTAGCAAGTGCTTACTGAACACTGATTCCTTGCACAGCACTGGATTAAGAGTTCGGGGGAGCAGTCAGGCGTGGTCCCTGCCTCAAGGAGCTCAGTTACCTTGAAGAACTAAGACTTAGGTTGAGGCTGCTACAGCTCACACTTGACATAGCAAATAATTAAGAGTGTGATAGGGCAGACTATATATTCTGCAACAGCTCATTCATTCATTCAAGAGTGGAATCTAGATTTGGGTTCAAATTCTTTCTCCATCATTCTTTAGCTCTGTGATCCTGGGCAAGTGACTAAACAAGGGCTTAGTCTTTCTATGTCTCATTTTCCTCACCTATGAAAACTGAGGGTGATGAACTGGGTATTATAATAATAGCAATAGGATTCCTTTCAGGAGTAAATGAGATAGGAAGTGCTTAATAGATTTTAGCTATTATTTATTCACCATTTAGTGAAAATCTACTGTTTGTCATGCACTGTGCTAGCTGGAGATAAGGCCAGCCTTCGGGGGACTTCTGTGACTCATTCATTGTTACCCACATTTGCGAGGTAGTCTAGTATAATGACCTAGAGCATAGGCTCTGACACCAGATCACCTTGGCTCAAATACAATCTCTATTTTCTGCCTGTGTGTTCTTAAGCAGGTCACCTAATGACTGTGTGTTTCATTTCCCTCATCTGGAAAATAGGGATAATAATAGTACATATCTCATTGGATTGTTGTGAAGATTAAATGAATTCAAACATACTAAATACTTAGAATAGTGCATGGAATGCAGTTATCACTCAGTAAGTTTTACTAGTTATCATTATCGTGGTTTGCTTTCTCACCAGTGCTAATGGAAATAACATTAATTTGGAGATTCAGTTACAGAAATGGTTGAACCTTGAGGTGATGTTTACCTTTTGACTGCACACTGCTTACAGCAAAACCTTGATTATCCAGTATGGAGTATTATGCTGAGCTTAATTTTCTAGTTAATTAACCAAGGGTTGCTAGAACACCCTATTGATTTCAACCCTTGTGGTTGAAAACCTTTCTTAAATGTCAGTAGCCACTTTCCCACTTTAGTAAAGAGAGTCTAGTGACTATCTCCAAGTCTGCAATAGAGGCAAAGGGTCCTCCAATGCCAAGGTGATGGGTTTGACGTTAGGTGGTCTGTGAGTGCAGTGAGCATGCCCTGGATGCCATAGAATTCTTGGGATTTCTAGTTTTCTGTTTGGACTTTGCCAAGGACTGTTTTTCATAGTTTTAGTAACCTATAATGTAGGGACAGGTTAATGGCTTTATAATTCTTCATGTCCCTAAGGTAGGAACTCAGTTGAAGGTTGCTCTGTTTCTAAAAGCAAGGGCCAGGCAGCTGTGTGTCACTTTCTCCATCTATCCTTATGGGTGGTTGGGGCACAAATGACTTTTTTGGCACAGGCTGATAGTCTCTTTGGGCAGCAGCAGAGAGTACATTTTGTACAGGCAAAAGATAGCTCACAAAGGGTTCAGAATGGTCCTTTTGCTCCCTACATCTCTCCTACCAGTTTTACTAGCTTACCACAGTGCCTGAAAGTCCCACCATTAGGGTCAGCCTCCAGAGCAATCTGGCCCAATAGAAATTTCTGCAGTGATGGAAATGTTTTAAATCTGCACCATC
Organism: Aethalodelphis obliquidens; assembly: GCF_003676395.1. NCBI lineage: Eukaryota > Metazoa > Chordata > Mammalia > Artiodactyla > Delphinidae > Aethalodelphis > Aethalodelphis obliquidens. The sequence goes on along the minus strand of NW_020838058.1, from coordinate 1,775,187 downwards.
TGATATAGTAGTCACTAGCCACATGTGATTATTGAGCACTTGAAAACTACATTTTAATTTAATTTAATTTAAAATAGGTATAGGTAGCATCTAGTGGTTACTATAACAGATGCTTTAGGTAAATGTTCTGTTACTTCCCCCGCCCCCAAGTTATTGAAGGTCCCTATTAAATTCCAGGTACGATACTTGGGGAAAGAGTATTAATTTATTTTCCTCTGTTCATAACTGTTGTACACACTGGCTTGTTTGTTTTTATCACCTAAAAGGGCTCATAGGAGATGAGTACAGGTTATTGGGAAGTAAGGGTGATGAGCATTTTAAGGGAGGAGGGAGTCTGGCCTTGGAGAACTTTTACAAAGAGTACAGGCAAGAGGGTACCACTGAAAGGGCAAGTTGGGAGCCTCATGTTAGATTTTAAGAGATGTCAAGAACAAAAAAAATTTGTCCTAATTTATCTTACTGTTTAGGGCTTGTGCAGATTTAGAGAGACAGAGTGAGAGAGGAGACAGGGGCTTGGGAAGTGAGCTTGGAGTCACGCTGGCCTGTGTCCACAGGGCTTGTCTTGAGGTGGCCAGCCCTGCAGTAGAAATGCCAGAGCTGTGTCCCAGAAGGCCAGTTTTGGTGAGTCATAGGCCAGAGGGCAGAAGGCGAGAAGGCAGGGGGCAGCTCTATAAAAGCTTCAACTTTGAGAGACTTTTGCCAACCTGCCAGCAGAGGTACAGTCTACCATCTTTTCTTCAGTAGATGTCCTTAGTACTTAGATGAAATGTCAATCAGCAAACTACTACTTCTCTCTGGGATCCCTGAGGCATCTGCCAACCAGAGTGCTCACAGATAAGCCAGCCTTTTCAGCACAGAAACAGGTGAGTGATTTTCTTATTATTTGGAAATGTGATACATTGGACATACGGTAGCTATTCATGGTGTAATAATCACTGTTTCAAATGTACTTGAAACTGAATAAGCCTCTATGGACAGTATTAGCAATGCCCAGACTCTTGGATGGATGGGGTCTTGTTTTGCTAGAGACCATCAGCTTTTAGTGGTTTAAAATTTCTCTGATCCAGTTTAAGAGTTTGGCATTAAGGAAGTTTTATGCTTCAAGATTTACCCTGGAACAGATCAACAACCCCACAGTGAAAGTTAATAGTCAGTGTTGAGAGCTAATCACATTCCCCCAGGAGGGTGAGCACCAGGGTAGCAGGGATCTGGAGCTAGTGAATGGCAGGGTCCTCCTGGTGTTGAATGAAGGACAGGGAAGTGCTTGGGCTGTGTGTGAAGGAGAGAGGAGGGCTCCAGGCGTTAGGATAGTCATGAGGATGCTCAGGCTGCCTGATGCTCTTCTATTGGGAGGGGCCTTAGGGTTCATCCTTAAAGCAGATCTGTCCAATGACAGCCACAGAATAGAGGTGCTGTGAGGAGAGCTTACATGAGGAACTAGGTGTGGATGTGGAGAGCTTTACTGAGCCCCAAATTGGAACATTATAGACTGACACATATCTGACTTAGGAGAGAATGTTTCAACTTAAGCCTATTTTGGAAATTCTCAGCATTATGGTTGATTTCATTCTGGATTACTCTCCTCTACCAAAAAAGAAATTCTACTTAGAGAGCCAGTGTCTCTATTCCGTTAGGGAGGTTAGGAGATGGGGCTACCACCCCTCTGCCTCTTCCATGTAATTCATAAGAATCAAACAGCATCAACATGCAATCTTGCTTCTCATATTTGTACGGTACAGACCAAAGTTATAAATGGAGGCATCTGGCCTGTAGCTTGCAAACCCCTGTCTCCTCCTCTTTCTATGCCTGGCTCTCTTTCTGTACCACCAGAGGCCTCATGCACATGCACATGGACATGCCAGATTGTATGTCCAAGCTCCATGCAGCACTCCCTTATCTTAAATAACTGGCCCTGGGTCACCAAACAGGCTAGGGGTGTGTACAGCTGTGGTGTTGTTCACCCTTGGGAGGAAGAGGCCTGCACAAATACCCTGGAATAGGATTCATGCTTTTGGGCAGAGAATTCTGGGGTTTATTTATGTGGACTTTGGTATAGAAGCTGAGAGTCTGGACTCTAAGAGGGCATGTCCTCTTTGCCCCATAGACTCCTCAGTTTAGCGGGGAGAGGTGCAGCCAGAGAGCCAGAGTGAGCTCCTCTAAAGTGTGGGTCTTAGGATAGGGCCTCTTGCCTGGGTCTAGGACCCTACTCTTAACCTGATACCGGTATACTCAGTGAGAAAATGTGGACAGACCACTGCGTTACTGTTTTTGGTCAGAGACTCCATCAACCTGTGATGTAGTGTTGTGAGTTTTGTGAAAATAACTTCAATGAACTGAAAAGGAGTGGATACCAAAGACCAGCTAAGGTGGTGACCACCTATTCCTGCTTCTTCGTACGTGGCCATTCCTGTGCAGCTGAGCACAGTGGGAGGTGTCAGGATGAGACTCTAGAGCTGATGGCTGCCCCCTCGTAGATAGTTAGGTGGGAGTAGGCAGTTTAAATGCAGTGAAGCAGGAATAGTCCTCGACAGCCTTGAGTTTCAGGGACTGATGCCTCAGAAAGTACTGGAATCACAGTATAAAAGCTGAGCCCCACTGTAGGGCTTGCTTCATGGAGCTCACTTGGGCACCATTCCTAGCAACAGAAAAATTATTGGCATTACTGGTGGAACGAAGGATCCCAGGAATTGACATCTTACTTTTGCCTTTTGGAGGTGGTGGTAAGCTGACAGCTGTATCTGTGCACAGCTTGGGCTCCTTTTCTGGCTGTCCTGGTCACTGGTAAACTGTAGAGCTCAGAAGCACTCACTCTGGTCAGGTGATGGCCAGAGCGTGTGTACCTCATCACTTCCTATATCCTCCTTCTATGCTGTGCCTATCCCAAGGAAGCCAGACAGTTCACCTGCCTGAGGCATGCTCCTGAGAAGGACTGTGGGTATTTCATTAGGTGATATTAATGATAAGAGTTGCTCCCGTTGAGCTCCTGGCTCCCATGATATGCCAGGCTCTGTGCTAAGTGATTAACATGCAACTTATAATTGAATTCTCACAGCAGTACTGTGAGAGTTTTGTTATTATCATCCCCATCTCACAAATGAGCAAACTGAGCTGGCTAGAGGTTAAGTAAGTTGCCCAAACTACATGCAGCTGTAAGTTGCAAAGTCAGTTTACAAACTCAAGTCTGCTTGACTCCAAAGCCCATGTCCCTCTCTGTAACCCTAACCTCCTGGCTGTTCTCTCCTCCATCCGGCCCTGGTGTCTCTGCATAGAATTAACAATGAACTCTTCCCTACTTTTTATTTAGGAGCCAGGCTATCCACATGCATTTGGTGAATTCTTACTGTGTGCATCGTCCTCTGTGCTGCTGTGGGAGCGTGCAGAGTAAAGAGGGGTGCTGAGCATGCTAAGCAGTGCTGAATGAGTTGAATTAGGCTCAGCATCCTGGAAGAGAGGTCTTGAAATGAGATTGTGAAGGACAAGAGAGACATAGCTTAGCAAGGAGGAGGACATTTGGTGTGGGGGCTTGGCACAGTGTCTGGAACATTGCACACTCTCAATTCCTATTTGTTGGATGCAGTGAGCGGCTTGGCAGGTAAGGGCCACCCACATCTTTCTTTCCTCTCCCTGGAAGGGAGATGAACTAAGCTAACCTTTACCCTCTGTGCCTAGAAAAGCACTCTTTCTGTCTCCTATATCCTTTGTGCCTAGCAAATGGCCAGAGTGCACATAGCCAGGTCCCACCTGAATGGAGGGAAGATCACTGTTGACAGAGAGTGTTGTAGGGAGAGGCTGGGTTTCAATCTCAGTTCTGTCACTTGCTAGCTCTCTGACCTTGGGAAATTTACTTAACCTCTTTAGGCTTCAAGTTTCTACATGTATCAAGTGGAGATCATAATGATATCTACCTTATGGGGTTGTCATTAGGATCAAATGAGCTATTCATGTAGCTCTGGGCCTGGCATATAGCAGGCACTCAAGAACTGTTGGCTACTATTATTATTATCTTTGTTTAGAAACTTGATAACATCTAAGCAACCTTCAAAAGTCCTTATCTCAAAATCCTCTCTAAAAGCAAGAATGCTATAAGAATACATAGAAACCAATTTACCTATCTTTGAACATATATAAACATATATCCCCCATGCACACATGTGTATGTGCACAATGTCTAATTTCATTTTTTTCCTGAATTTTATTTTAGTTTTTTATACAACAGTTTCTTATTAGTAATTTCATTTTAATCAAAGTCTGTATGATTTGAAAGCTCAGAATTTTTTGTAACATGCAAAGTTACAATTGGGAGAGGGAAATGAATGAGTTAAGAATTGGATACTAGGTTGGCACAGGATAAATGTTTATTGTTACCTTAGATATAAAGGATGAGATCTTAAAAAAAAAACCGCAAAGAAAACACCATTTTGGAAACTAATAATATATTAGTAGGAACCACAGTTTAATTTGAAAATGATTCCTCTCAAAGACCAATTCAACAAGATTTGAGGATAGGTCCTGGATCCTAGATTCCATCTCAGTAAAGGATGGACAGTCTGATCTACTATCTAAGCTGAGAAGAGTAATGAACCAATTCATTCCTTAAAGTCTTAAATATACTTATCTGGTGAATAGTAATCACTTATCTGACCTAAAGTCTCCTGCTTTCACTGCTGCCATTAAGACTGTAAGTGAGCGAGAATATTTTTTGAATTTCCACATGAATGAGTGATTCTCACTTTTCGGAGTAGGGGCCTATTCTTATGCAGTAGATTCATGTGCAGAATACATCCACTGACAATGCTAAGCTGACACTTGCTACATGCCAGCCACTGTCCTAAGCAGTTTACATTCATTAACACATGTAATTTTCATAAAAACCCATTTAGTTTTTCACAAGAGAAAACTGAGGCAATGAGAAGTAAAATAACTTGCTCAAAGCCACACAGCTTGTAATGAGCTGGGAGTCAATGAGCTGGCATTCTGGCTCCAGAGCTGATGCTCTTAAGATACTACACTACACTGCCTTACCAAAACACAGGCTAAAGAGGATTTTGCTAAATGCCTTATTAATCGGACTTGCCTGCTGTTCTAGATATTTAGTGTACTCTGGTCTTTCAGGGAATGTGGGCTGTGTTTCTTAGTGGTCTCTGTGCCCTAGAGCCTCACCTGTGGATTTAAATAAAGAGAGCCCTTTATTTGGTGATTACTTTCAGAGTGTGGGAGCCCAAGCAGTTTGGGACTTGTGATTTTTGAGGGGGAGAATAAATTGCACTGTCATTTCTACCCAAGTTCTGAAGCAATTGAATTGTAAAGCAGTTGGAGTACAAAGCATTGCCTTTAGTCCTGAGAAAGTCTAGACTGGGGGAGATAGCTAAGGAGGCGAGCCAAACAGGCTTGCTAACTGAACTCCAGGATTAGACAGGGTTACCTATCCAGCTACAACAGACACTCTACTACCACAGATATGTCCTGCAGGGGCAGCACCTTCCATGCTGAACTTGGAGCTTGGTCCAAAAAGTGATCTCAGACGGCAGGCTGGTTCACAAAGAGGAAGGAATGAGGTGTCAAGTCAAACCTGTTTCATTTATCCTCCCTTATTTTTACCACCCAGTTAAGAGCTCCCCTGACAGGGAATGGTGAGTGAAGAAGGTAAAGAGAGATCAGGAGTGTTTAGGGTGATGCTTTTCTCCGGGAAACTAGGAGTGGGGAAGATGGTCTGCTCTAACATGGGCCAAGTCCCATGATGCAGTATTTTGGGGAGTTCCTGCCATGGTTGCTCCTTCCTGTTTCTAGACAAACATAGGATCCATGGGTGTGTGCTTTTTGAGTGAATCTGACCCTGTCGTGTTTCCATAAGGGAGTCATTTTGAGGCCACCAGGATCTGTATAGGTCAGATCTCAAGGATAGGGATAGCAGAAGTCAGCAGTTGTGTCGATCCTCCCGGGGTCATGGAACAAACTAACCGTGAGCTCTACTGTTTTTGTTTTTGCCTCTGCCTCCCAGAGGTCTCATTTTATCATCCTTAGAGGCAATTTGGCAGAGTTAAACACATTCGTGTTCCAATTTTAGTTCTACCACTTCTGGGCTGTATAACTTTGGATAATTTACTTTTCTAAGCCTCATTTTCCTCATCTGTAGAATGGGTATAATAGCATACACCTATTGGGGTTGGGTTGAGAGTGCAATGAGGCATAAAGTGCTTAAGGTAGTGCTTGCCCTGTAGTAAGTTCTTAATGAATAGTTTCTATGACTGCTCATGTTTCTTCCTGCTTCTCTGCTTCCTGGAAGCCCCACTCCTCTGCCAATCGAAAGCCTACGTCTTATCAAATGTGAATTTAGGTAACCAATGCAGTAGGCCCAGTGGCTTTCCATCCTCTTTTAGTGTATGTTGACCTTTTTCTTCTCTGGACTCTGACACTTATAGCCTGTACCAGATAATTTCATGTGATTGCTTCATCAATGGCACATATCATTCTGTGGTTGTTTTCAACTAGAATATAGCTGGGGTCTTTGGGGATAGGAAGCTCATCTCATATTTCTTTAAAATAATGTGAGATACAGAGCATGGTGACTATAGTTAACAATACTGTATTATATACTTGAAAGTTGCTCAAAGAGTAGCTCTTAAATGTTCTCACCACAAAAAAAGGTAATTATGTGAGATGATGGAGGTGTTAACTAACCTTATTGTAATCATTTCACTATATATATGTGTATCAAATCATCACATTATATACCTTAAAATTACACAATGTTATATGTCAGTTATATCTCAATAAAACTGGAAAAATACAAAAAAAATAATATAAATGTATATAATATAGTGTCTGGCACATAGTAGGAGCTCAAAATATTTTTCATTCCTTCTATTCTTCCTCTTCTTTCTCTTTTTCTCTCCTCTTTCTCTTTCTGCTCTCCCTCCTTCCTATCTACCGAAGCACCTAGTGCAGTGCTGAAGGGCCCAAGAAATGCCAAATAAACAGCCATGGTCTTGAATTTAGTGTATTTTATGTGAGGTAAGGATTGACCAAGACCCTTTCTTCTCTCAAAACTGGTGGTCCCTGTTTGTAAAATGCCTGCTGTTCATTCCATCCAACATGATTCCTTTCTTCCCTTGTTGGCTCTGGGAAGCGAACTAAGCAGCAGCCAAATTAGAGCCATGTGTTGGGCAAAATTGGACCTTAACAATGTGTCTGGGATCCTGCTTAGGTTTCCTGTAAATATTCTTGAGCAACTGATGGACTGTAAATTACTCAAAGGTGAGCACTGTGTTGTGTTTAGTGCTGTATCCCCAATACCTGGCACAGTTCTTATCCACAATAATTCAGTAAATATCAAGAAGCTCTGCCCTTTCAGAATCTCAGCTGGCTTCATAGTAGAAATTGACATACTGATCCTAAAATTTGCATGGAGTTACACGGAACACTGAATAGCCAAAAAATCTTGAAAAAGAAGGACAAAATAGGGAATTCCCACTTCCCTATTTCAAAACTTACTAAAAAGCTACAGTAATCAAAATAGTATGTTACTAGCATAAAGATAGCCATATAGATCAATAGAATAGAATTCAGAGTCCAGAGATAAACTCATACATCTATGGTCAATTCATTTTCAACAAGGGTGCCAAGAACATTCAATGAGGAGAAGGTATATTCTCTCCAACAAATGGTGCTGAGACAACTGAATATATACATGCAAAGGAAATTTGGACCCCTGCCTCATACCGTATGCAAAAATTAACTCAAAATGGATCAAAGACATAAATGTAAGTACTAAAGCTACAAAATTATCAGAAGAAACCATAGGGATAAATCTTTATGACTTTAAACTTGGCAATAAATTATTTGATATGACACCAAAAGCATGAGTGACAAAAGAAAAAAATAGGTAAATTGGACTTCTTGAAAATTTTAAACTTTTCTGAATCAAAGCACACTATCAAGAAAGTGAAAATGCACTTGGAGAAGATGTTTGTAAATCATATATCTGATAAAGGACTTTTATCTAGAATGTATAAAGAATGTTTACAATTCAATAATAAAAAGACAAGTAACTCAATTAAAATAGGCAAAGGATCAGAAAGACATTCCTCCAAAGAAAATAAACAAATTGCACATATATACAATGGAATATTACTCAGCCATAAAAAGAAACGAAATTGAGCTATTTGTAATGAGGTGGATAGACCTAGAGTCTGTCATACAGAGTGAAGTAAGTCAGAAAGAAAGACAAATACCGTATGCTAACACATATATATGGAATTTAAGAAAAAAATAATGTCATGAAGAACCTAGGGGTAAGACAGGAATAAAGACACAGACCTACTGGAGAACAGACTTGAGGATATGGGGAGGGGGAAGGGTGAGCTGTGACAAAGCGCAAGAGAGGCATGGACATATATACACTACCAAACGTAAGGTAGATAGCTAGTGGGAAGCAGCCACATAGCACAGGGATATCAGCTCGGTGCTCTGTGACCGCCTGGGGGTGTGGGATAGGGAGGGTGGGAGGGAGGGAGATGCAAGAGGGAAGAGATATGGGAACATATGTATATGTATAACTGATTTACTTTGTTATAAAGCAGAAACTAACACACCATTGTAAAGCAATTATACCCCAGTAAAGATGTTAAAAAAAAAGAAAATAAACAAATGGCTAATAAGTGCATGAAAGATGCTCAACATCATTAGTCATGAAGGAAATGCTAATTAAAACCAAAATGAGATACTACTTCATACCCATTAGAATAGCTATAATCAAAAAGACCGATAATAACAAGTGTTGGTGAAGATGCTGAGAAAGTGGAAACCTCATACATTCCTGGTAGGAATGTAAATTGGTGTAACTACTTTGGAAAATATTCTGGAAATTCTTCAAAATGTTAAATATAGAATTACCATTTGGTCCAACAAATCCACTCCTAGGTATATACTCCTAAAAGTTGAAAACATATGTCAATACAAAAACTGTATACAAATGTTAATATCAGCATTATTATAATAGCACAATACGGAAAGAATATGAATGTCCATCAACTGATGAATGGATAAACAAAATGTGTTATATTTATACAGTGGAATATTATTTGGCCTTTAAAATGACTTAAGTATTGATTCATGCTACAATATAGATGAACCTTGAAAGCACTATGGTCGTGAAAGAAGCCAGACGTGAAAGGTCACGTATTGTATGATTCCACTTATGTGAAATGTCTAGTATAAGTAAATCTATAGAGACAGAAAGTAGATTCGAATTTACCTAGTGCTAGGGTGGAGATGCAGGCCTGGGGGTAGGTGATGGTGATAATTAAAGAGTGAAGGGTTTCTTTCTTTTTACTTGCATCATTTTATTTAATTTTCACAAATACCAAATTAGAAGGTATTATTATTCACATTCTGCAGTTGAGGGTTCAAAATACTGAAGGTTAAATAACTTGCCCAAAGTTACACAGATAGTATTAAATCAGGACTGGGATTGCCTCAGGTCAGGGTTTCTTTTTGGGTTGATGGAAATGTTCCAAAATGGATTGTGGTGTTGGTTGTACAACCCTGCGAACATACTAAAAGCCATTGAATTAGACACTATTTTTTTTGATAGGTAGGAAGTAGATTTATTAATATCCTTTGTAAAGAGGTTGCAGGCCAAATGGGGCGTGAGAGGAAATTATTTAAGAACGAGCCATAGTAAAGTGAAAGCAGAGATACACATTCCATAGGCAGAATGCAGTCCGTTTCAGAAGGTGAGAGCCGAATTAGATACTTCAAATGAGTGAATTATATGGTATGTAAATTATATCTTAGTAAGTCTGTCACCAAAAACCCCCAAAGTTTATGCTTAATAAGTGATACTATATTTATTCTTCCAATGCAAAAAAATCAGAAGATCTGGATATGTCAGTAATTTTTAAAAACTCCCCAGTTGATTCTAATATGTAGCCATGGCTGAGAAGCTCTTCACTAAGGGAATGAATGACCATATTCCATGTAAACTCTCATTAAATGAATCAGTGAATGGATGTATGGTGGAGGTCAGCATTGCTTCTGTTGCCTGGAATGCAGCCATACTATGTGGGGTAGAGGAAGCCGGGGATGTCAATTTTATCCAAAGGCCTAACTCTTTCTCAGGCCCCAGCATGATGTACAGGGTGTGACCTTGCTAAGTTCTTCCACTACATACCTACCCACACCCAGACTCGCAGGACTGTGCTAAAGAGAGAATACACATGTCTGGAGATTAGAGCTCCTTTCAAAGAAGGAGCTCTGTCAACACAAACACGATATTATTGCATTTTTCTAAAGCTGTATGAATTTCCACATACCATCTGCTTGTTATATTTACAAGTTTCTGCCTGAAGTAGGTTTGCATTTATGCTGACAGAATTTGAAGGCAAAATTGTGATATTGTTCCTCAGAATTATTATTGTACTGTCTTACTAGTGGTGATTTTTTTTATTATTATGAGTTTTACTTTTCTCCCAGGGAGGCCTACATGAGTGAATCTAATGCATATAAACGGGGGCACTTAGATGCCATCCTTAGCACAACGTGGTCAGACTGTCAAAGTTAATGAGCTAATGTAGTGCTAATCAGTCCAGCTTACAACATAATTTAATAGATATAATTGAAATATTGAACAGAACCAAGTATTTTTCATTTTGAACCATTTCTATTCTTCATTCACTTTCATTAAATAGAAGTAAAAAGTGTGTGCTTGCTATTTTACTCTTTTGTTAGCCATGCTTGGTAACAGCAAAGCTATTGGAACAGGTACATAGAACTTTTTACCCAGAGATCTCTAAGCATGCATCACTTCTATTGATCGGTTACAATTCAGTTACAGTTTGCAGCACACAATTTTTTTAAAAAAATCATAGAATAGTTGTGCTTCATACAATCACATGTAGAGCCAAGATACCTCGGAGCTTTCCTGACCCTGGTTTCGGTATGACCCTTTTGGAAGGGAGTGAAAGATATTCATAGCATCCCGTACCCCAGGCAGGGGCCCCACAGATAGGACTTCTACCCTCCAAATGCCAGGCAGGATCCCCAGTGCTGCACAGAACCTGGCATGATCTGAAATCCTCCTTTCTCCAGGTCATTCTTTGCTCTTTTTGCTATGTTATTTCATTAGTGGTCATCCTTTACTTCATCTGTTCTTGAGCCCCTTTGCTCTGTTAGGCCTTCAATTCTAATACCCCCGAACTCATGGTTCCTGTTGATTTGTGTCAGTGCATCTTCTTATAATATTCATGGCACAATTTCCATCTGCTCAGGTTACAGCTGAGAACTGCAAGGTACAGAGATCTTATTTTACCAAAATTTTCATTTGTGTGTGCACGCGCACAAACACACTCTTTCCTTTCCATTCTAACCTCTTAACCCTGTAGAGGAGTACGTTAAGTTTGTAGAGGCAACATAGAAAAACTCTATCTAGCTAACCAAAAAACCTTCAAAATCCTGCCCAAAATGCTATATATTTTTCTTATTTATAATGATATTATCAATATTATTATTTTGAAGTATAGTTGATTTACAGTGTTGTGTTAGTTTCAGGTGTACAACAAAGTGATTCAGTTTTTTTAATATACATATTCTTTTTCAGATTCTTTTTCATTATAGTTTATTATAAAATATTGAATATAGTTCCCTGTGCTATATAGTAGGTCCTTGTTGTTTATTTTATATATAGTAGTGTATATCTGTTAATCCCAAACTCCTAATTTATCCCTCCCTCCACTCCCTTTCCCCTTTGGTAACCATAAGTTTGTTTTCTATGTCTGTGAGTCTGTTTCTGTTTTGTAAATAAGTTTTTTAGATTCCACATATAAGTGACATCATATGATATAGTGTCCAATACTATGGACAATGCAACTGCCAAAATTAAGAAGGAAGCAAACTAAGAACAGTGGTGGAATACACAGTGATGCATAGTAGGTGTTCAATAAATATTTACCTAACGGATTTTTATTTGTTTCACACAAAGCTCTAACAGTAATTTCATACAACTTTGGAGATAGAAAACAAAACAAAACTTAAGCAACAGGCTTTCTCTCAATAGCGTGTTTTATTTGGATGTACAGAGAAAAAGGCAGGAAGACAAATGGGCACATTTCCCAGTCATCTAAAAGGTTTATTTTGGACAGTGTTTCTTACACTGTAGCATGCATCAGAATTGCCTGGAGGGCTTGTTAAAACAGATTGCCAAGTGCCACCCTCAGAGTTTCTACGAGATCTGGGGTGGTGCATTTCTAACAACTTCCCAGGTGATGCTGGTGCTGTGGGTTAAAGGGTGACTAACCATCCTAGCTTGCCTGAGATTGAGGAGTTTTACAGAACTTTGGACTTTTAATGCTTAAAACTGGGACAATGCTGGGAAAACCAGATGATAGGTCATCTTACTGGTCTAGGACGAGACTTTGAGAACCATTTGTCTTGAAGGTTGTATGGTAACTAGCAAGGCACCTTACATGTTCAGACAATACCAGTATTCCATACTACCTCAACTCTAGACAGCCAAACTCAGTGATTGAGCCAATTCATAGAGGAGGCGCTTATACATGGAAATTCAGCATAAGTGGTCTGGTGTGCTCTCCTGACCTGGATTCTAAGCCCTCTGCCCTCCCCCACCCCTCCCCCACCCAAGTCCCTGGACTAGAAGGGACCTCCAGTTCAGCTCTTCCCTGTTCAGGTGGAATCTGCTTTGAAGCAGGGAGCATAGATCCACTGTGGGAGGCACTGTGTATAGAGCAAACTCCTGGGTCAGACAGGTCTATGTTTGAATCTGCCACTTCTTAGCCATGCAGCCTTGCTTAAGGCACTCAACCTTCCTGAACTTCAGTTTCATGTAGAAAATGAGTATTAAAATATCTTTCTTACAGGCATTGTTATGAGAGCTGTTGTGAGGATTAAAGCAAAGGTATGAATTAAGTCATATGTATGGTGCCTAGCACATAGTAGGCACAAAATAAGTGGAAACTATAATCTTAAAAATCCCAAGGTCTAAGGCCCATTATTGGATAGTTTATGAACTCAGCAAAAATGGAAAGTTTTCCCCTCCCCAAAGAGTTGTACAGTCACTGATATGAGGTACTTTGACTTCATTGTGTGGCTTAAAGAGCCCAATGAAAGAACAGAGGAGATCTCAAAGAAATCAATTAGGTCACAGAAAAAAATTCAGAGAGAAATAACTCTTCTGCCTAACTGGAGAATAAGCAGGGTTAATGAGTTAAGAATCATTTAAAACATTTTCAGTTAACAGACCTTCTCCCTACACCCACCTAGCCCCACCCTCAGCCACATTTTTAAGTAGGCAAAGTTTGTTTCCTCATCCTCACTGGCATCTGATATGTTCAAGTTACCCTCTGCTTGTCTAGGACCACCTTTCCCAGGCCTCGGTCTAACTGTATCTCTTACTACTGACAACTGGTGGCTATAGCCCAGAGATACTGCTAAACATCGTACAGTGCATGGGGCAGCCCTCCAACAACAAAGGATTATCTGGCCCCAAATGTTAATAATCCCACAATTAAGAAACTTTGCTCTATGCCTTCACTTCTCAAATTGCTGGCAGAGGACAATGTGTTTTGTTTTGCAGCCTCCGGGCAAACATCTTCCAAGAACAAGGTTGGGCCAAGATTTTGGGACCCTTTTAGAAGCATTGAAACAAACATGGATATACTATGGTCTGGAATGCAAAACATTTTAAGATACAACTCTTTGTAAAAATTTTATAAATACCAGTCACATAGTATTCTCATGAGGGTTAGAAGTATTATGGTAGGCAGGTAGTAATACTTTCTTTTATTATAGTAAAATATATGTAACATAAAAGTTACCATTTAACCATTTTAAAATTAATTAATTAATTATTTTGGGGGGCTGCGTTGGGGTTTCTTTGCTGCACGCAGGCTTTCTCTAGTTGTGGCGAGCAGGGGCTACTCTTTGTTGTGGTGTGTGGGCTTCTCACTGAGGTGGCTTCTCTTGTTGCGGAGCTTGGGCTCTAGGCACGCAGGCTTCAGTAGTTGCGGTGCACGGGCTCAGTAGTTGTGGCTCGCGGGCTCTAGAGCGCAGGCTCAGTAGTTGTGGTGCATGGGCTTAGTTGCTCCGCGGCATGTGGGATCTTCCCGGACCGGGGCTAGAACCTGTGTCCCCTGCATTGGCAGGCGGATTCTTAACCACTGTGCCACCAGGGAAGTCCCCATTTAACCATTTTTAAGTGTACAGTTCAGTGGCATTAAGTACACACTCATTGTTTTGCAACCCTCACCACCATCCATTTCCAGAATTTTTTCATCTTCCCTAACTGAAATTCTATACCCATTATACAATAACTCCTTATTCCTCCTGGTTCCCAGCCCTTGGCAACCACTGTTCTACTTTCTATCTAGACACCTAGAATTTGCCTATTCTAGGTATCTCATATTAGTGGAATCATACAATATTTGTCCTCTTGTGACTGGTTTGTCTCACTTATAATATCTTCAAAGTTCATTCATGTGGTAGCATGTATCAGAAGTTCCCCCCTTTTAAAGACTGAATAATATTCTTTTGTGTAAATATACCACATTTTTTAATTCATTCACCTATTGATGGGCATTTGGATTGTTTCCACCCTTTGGCTACTGTGAATAATTTTGGTATGAACATGTGTGTACGTATTATCTGTTTGAGTTCCTGTTTTTAATTCTCTTAGGTATATACCCAGAAGTAGAATTGCTGGATTATATAGTAATTCTATTTAATATTGTGAGGAACCACCATACTGGTTTCCACAGTAGCAGCCACATTTTACAGTCCCACCAATAGTGCACAAGGGCTTCAGTTTCTCCACATTCTTGCCAACACTTGCTATCTTCTATTTTGTTTTGTTTTTTGTTAGTCATCTAAGTGGGTATGAAGTAATAGTTCATTGTGGTTTTGACTTCCGATTCCCTAATGATTTGTTGATGTTGAGCACTTTTTCATGTGATTATTGGCCATCTGTATATTTTCTTTAGAGAAATGTCTATTCAAGTTATTTGCTTATTTTTAATTGGGTTGTTTGTGTTTTTTCATTGTTGAGTTGGAAAGGTACAAACCTTGAAGCAAAGACATTCAGGGTGTTCTCTGCCTTTTTGGCTCTGTCCCCCAAGCACTGGGGTGAACTAGCTCCCTCACCTCTGTTCTTTTCAGTGAAGGTCCAGTGAAGACCTTGGGGAATCTAGGCCCTAGGACCTTGCTCTCAGCTCTTGATCATCTGGTGATAAATTTCACACTACTAATTTAAGCTAATAATGGGCTAATAAATGACCTTCCAGCCCATAATTACAATGTGTGGTTCCTGGAAAAGATGCCTTAACCCAAAGAAATGAGTTTCAGTCGGTGAAATTTCTGGTACCTGGGGGAAATTAACTTTGAGTAGGGCAACTTTCAGTTTTCTCTCCACACCGTTTAGGCAGCCCTGCAATTCACTTATTTGATTTTCACACATTGCATGTCTTTTTTCCAACTCTTTGCACTTTGTATAATAGGAAAAAAGAACTAATAACCTCTGCATTTGGGTTGAAGAATGGTTGTGTTCATAAGAATGAGCTTGAGGATATGTTTTTACTTAATTTTCTTTGCTTAATTTTCTTTACCAACAGATTAAGAATTTGCTTACAATGTGATGCTCTGCTACTTTAAAAAAAATTGTTTGAATTCGCACATGGCAACTGAGGAGGTTTGGACTGGAAGATTGTGTTTCCACAGCTCAGAAACTTATTCTCACCAAAATATGTTGGATTCTGTGCATGGGCAGTCAGTAGCCTCTATGCCTTTTTTTAGGGGTGGGAGTCTGCCTCATTTGCACACATGATGCATGTCTTTTTATGAGAGGATTAATCATAGCTAAGATTTCTATTGTGCTTACTATGTACCAGGTACTGTTGTAACCTCTCTCTCTGTCTCTCATATCAAATGGCTTGAAACCTATTTCCAGAGCTTTCATAAGCCTCTTTCTAGGGTCTGTTCTCCCAAAGGCAGACCATACCATTAGTGTGCATACATCTAGGCCCCAGGGTGACTTTGTGGGATGTGTGGGTGGATCTTTCACACTCAGACTAGAGTTTCCACTCATATAGTACATACCAGACAGGATGTGGAGCCAGGAGTGGGCAGAGAAGGGCGGTGGGCTGGCTTTCCCTGTGCTGCCAAATTTTTATGAAGAACTCTGAGGAGCCCAAGAATTCTGCAAACCTAGACTTCCAGGTTGTTATGAAGGTATATTTATCAAGGTAAGAAGATAGAACATATTTTATTTAAAGTTTGTTCAACTTATTTGGACACGTGGTATATATACCTCCATTTTTACATTTGTCCCAGTTCCCCACACATGTTAGGGAAAGGCTTCTTAAAGGCTATGGATACATAGGTGTAACCAGAAGGTTTGAAAAGGCTATCAGTGAGGTGGGGTGGCAGTGGTTGGTGGGGGGTGGAAGGGAAGGAGGACACATACCTAGCTGAGGCTAAATCGTCACTGCTCCTCAGAGCTACATCTGGAGAGCTCCAGTAAAATGAGTGGTTTAGTACATAGAGTCTTAAACCAGACTCTCTGGGTTTAAATTCTGGCTCTACAACTTGTTAGCTGTATAACCTTGGGCAAGTTGCTTTCCCCCTGTTTCTCAGTTTTCTCATCTGTAAAATGGGGATGATATTTATCTATCTTACGTGGTACTAAAGTGCTTAAAGCAGTGTCTGGCAAATAGTATGTGCCATGTAAGTGTTAGCTCTTAAATTTATTTCCATCTTAGGCTAGCTGCATGTGGTATATAGATATCCTGAGGGAATTCTCAGCAAGAGCATCCCTATTCATCTGTCACTTTTCCCAGTTCCCAGGACAATATGAGCACCCTAGAAGATGATCAGAGTGGAAAGAGGTATTCCTGAAATGAGCATCTCTGTGGGATGGGAGGAGGTGAATTGGGCTAGGGTTTTTTTCTCATTCATGTTTGCCCTCACAGCACAGAAGGAAGGCCTGGCTGATGATCCTCTGGGCAAGTGTTTGCAGTGGGAGTCCCGCAGAGGGTAGTTGTATCTGCTTGGAAGGCTGGGTAGTCACTTGCCCTATCATAGGCTGAAGACTATGGAATGGACAGCAGTGATCCTCTATTTTTGACATCTCTTCTTAATGACCTATGTGCTTTGGAAATTAGCTTGTCAGAGGCTGTGGTAGTAGCCACATTCAAATAATGTGTATTCAAATAATGTGCCATTTAGCTCACGAAGTAATTCCTGGGCATTAGTGACATCAGCTGGAGCAAACTTACAGGTTGAAGTGCTTCCTCCTAGGCACTTTATAGATCTCAGGTTGCAGAATCATGGATCAGACATCTGCATCAGTAAGAGATGGCTGGGAGGGATTTATGGACACCTGTTAACACCCCTGAGAGTTTCTAGAAATATTCTGCAAAAGGTTGAACTTCCTGCATTCAAACAGGTAGGATCTGAGAGCTATTGTGATTTTGATAAGAGTATTAATGTGGCCTCATTTGTATTCACTGATTGGCAAAGGCCAAGACATTTGGGCACCAGAAGGATTTTCAGCAGTGGAAAGACATGGTTAGATTTAGGACTTCAGACACTCTCTGATATTAGTGTAGAAATGGGATAGGAGCTTTGCAGAAGTAGCAGTTAAGAAGGGATTATGGTAGTGTTCTGGTGCTAAGTGATGAGGGATGACATTAAGGCAGTGAAAGAAGGGATGGAACGGAGGGGAGAGATTTGAAAAAATACTTCTGAGACAGACTCAGTAGGACATCATATTTATTTTGATACAGAATATAAAGGAGAAGGAGAGGTCAAAGATGACTCTCTAGGGTAGAGAGAGTTTTGTGAGTGAGAGAAGAGGTCAACCAAAGTCATTCCCATGGTGAGGTCAAGTAAGATAATAAGTAATAAATATCCACTGAACAGGGAAATTATGGAGCCATCAGGTCTTTGGTGCTTCATATCCAATGGTTCATTCACTCCTGGCTCATACTCTTCCTTTATGTTTACCTTGCATGCTCTTGGCCTCATAGAAGTACTACAACTTGAGCCTGCCTTCTTGCTCTGACCTTTCCTGAAACCAATTCTCCCAACTAAAACTTCTCAGCCCTGGGTCCCATTCCTTTAGGACTCCCCAAGGTGACACTCCCCTATGGTTCATACTAATGGTATTATATATAACTTTCCCAGGAATGCAAGCATTTCTAAGGGTGATTATAGAAATACTCATTCAACCTAAAGAAATGAATCTTTGGTCATGGAAGTTTCTAGTTACATGGCATAGGGGGACATATGTTATAGAGAGGATATTTAACTACTTTACAAGAGGAAAATAAAAAACTCTAAAATCATAATGGATTTGCCTCAAGTCACACTGAGGAAGAGATGAAATCATTTTCTATTCCTTCATCCCAGGCTGTTGCCGCCTCGCTCTCCCCAGTTTCCTTCTCCCTGATAGAACCCTTGCTACCTAGCATCCCCTATCCATCATACCCCAAGCACTGGCCCTCTGGGTGATTCATATGGTTTTGCTTTGGACTCCAGGCATTGTGTGCTTGACTGTATCTCCTTTGTCATCTTCTGTGTGATGTGTTTGCCATGGTCAGCTTCCAGCCCCTTCTCAGGCCTTCTCTGTCTTGCTGCCAGGGAACTATTCAGATTTGAGGATGAATTCCAAAATGTGATAATCACCGGTGAAAATAAATGGGATAAAGATGGAACAAGTGACAGTTGAAATGTGTTTACTCCTATCTGAGGTCCTGGTTTTGTGTGACAGAAGGTGCATATAACATTTAGGTAGGCTGTCAGATTGAGGGTAGGAACATTAGCCTTGGAGGGATCCTATATTGAGTGGAAAGATAATTAGGATTTGGGAAAGTGGCCAAGGGGTGAGGAAGGAAATATATGGCAGAAAGCAATACAGTTTTACATGGAGAGGGGGCACAGGAAATCTGGCTTTTTAAATGCAAAGTTTGAGACTTTAATCATAATAACAAGAGTAACTACTGTGTGTTAAGCACTTTCCCTGCATTATATTTCATTTTATCCTCACAACAACTTGTAAGGCAGGTACTTATATTATCCCCATTTTACAAATGAAGTAATAGAGGCTTAGAGAGGTAAATTAACTTGCCTGAGGGCACACAGCTAGTAAGATGTAGAGCTGGGAATAATACTTAGGCCAACTTGTCTACAGAGCTCACCCTTTAACCATTTACTACGGGCCAGACACTGTTCTAAGCAATTTACATGTACTATACCATTGAAGCCTCACAGCAGTGCTATGACATAGCTGCTATTGTTATCTTGACCTTATAGATGAGGAAACAGAGACACACAGAAGTTGTCTATTTAATAAATGGCAGAGCCAGTGCTCTTATCCATTACTCCATAAAACACAAGCCACACTATGTGAGGCAAACAGGAAAATTTCAAAGCAAAGAGATGGTATGAACTATAGAGATGAAGAATAGATTATTGAGAGGCCCGTGTAAGTCACAACTAATAGGGATGGGTGACACTAGATGGGTTTGAGAAGGCCACAGGTAGGTTCTTGACTTAACCTTTTTAATCATTGAATGAGCTCTATTAGCCAACTCGATTTTAAGGTGGATCCTAACATTCCATAGCACCTTCTGAAGAAGTTGACTCATTTGGATGGTTCACTAATATCTGCTATCAGGTCTTATGTAAAGTTCAATTTATGGCTTTGTCCACAATCTTGAAACAAAATGACAGCCAATGAGATTTCAGCAAACATTATTCATACAAGTCTTATGGTCCAACTACCTCTCCCATCCCATATGACTTCCTCATTCTGCTCTAGCCCTGATGGGCTTCTTGCTATACTTTGAATACTACAAGTTCATACCTGCCTGTCTACCCAAAGTCTGGGAAAAGTGTTTGGTACATAGTGGGCACGTAACAAACGTTTGTTGAATGATGAGAGGTTCCTGGTGTAAATGAAAGAGATGGGATATTAGGCACAGGTGGAGGAATTTACCTTAGCTAGGAGGAATGCTAGTTCCTTTATTATAGAGGGGAGGATAGTTATAATAACATTCAAAATAGTAAATAGTTAAATAGGGCTTACCAAGTGCCACACACTATTGCAAACACTTTACACATATTAACTCATTACATTGTAAAAACTTATTAATTAGTAATTAATTATTACTATTGTCCAATTTTATAGAAAACACAAAGCACAGAAAGGACATGTGATTTGATAAAATTCACACAGCTATCAAGTGGTAGAGCTGGCTATTAATGGTGAAAGGACACACACAGGTGTAGGCCAGCATTTGTGTTTATAATCAAGAAGAGTAGAGCAGTTATGTCTAATGGTTTAATTTTCTCTGTAATTTGCTGAGACAGAGGGAGGAGGATGGAGTCAAGGGATGTAGGTTTGAGGATGATGAAGAAAATTCAAAGTAGTCTGTAGAGAGTAGGAAAATGGAATTGACCAAAGACACATATTAGGATTGCAGGTGGTGTTGAGAACATGTATGAAGTTGGCAGTCTTGAACACATCGTTGTCCTAGTCTTCCTCATGTGTGACTTTGTCTAGCACTTACTGATCACTCTGATACAGACCTGGTGAAAGTGGACAATAGTGTTCATCCTGGGTTAAGGTTTTGCCAGATGAGTGCAATGAAACAAGAGAGAGGCAAGGGAGTTTATGATGTTGACAAAAATTATGGAAAAGATGGGCTGAGGGATTGAAACTGGATAAAAAGCTAGATAAAGGAAAGCTAGCTGATAGATTGGGAGTAAAGTGAAGAAGTCAATGAACTGGAGATCTTAAGTCAAAAATGGTTGTAATGGAAGTACTTGAATATGCAAAGCAGAAAGAGAAGAGGTTATGAACAGAGAGCAGGATGCTGGAGTTAGTGATATGGAAGGTGAAGCAGATTCAAGAATCTTAGGGATGGGTGGTTAAGCTGGGGTGCAGGGGCAGGCCAATGGAAATTCAGAAATCAAGGAACTATTAGAAGCCAGGGGTTTGGACGAACCATCTATATGAATGTTGACGTCACTAAGAAAGATGACAGGGCTTGGGTTGGGGAGGATGATACCGAGGTCTGATAAGTAAAAGAATTGTTGATGGCTACAGAAAGAAGGAGAGAGAGAGGTTGGTATAGTCAGATGATGTAAGCCAAAGAGAGGTTTACAAGAGTAAAGAGCACTAGAAATAGCAATGGGGAGTGAGGGTGATTTCTGGCCCTGGGATAATTGGGGTGTGAGAAAATAATCAGATACCACTTCAGAATGCTGCAGGGGAAGTGATATCCACATTCCACTACTTATTTCAGTTCCCACATACCTAAGGGTTCTCTTCCTCATTCTTCTCTCCCCTGGTTATTTTCATATATTGATCAGTGTCTGTGTGTGTGTGTATATTTATTAAACAAGACTAATTAAGATAATCATTGATTTTTTTAAAGAAAAATTCTAGTTCAGATGATAGACTCTCACCCAGTTAAGAAAGTATCTTCTTAGATGCTGTCCAACAGTTCTCTATGGAACTCTAGTTAGAACAGGGTTAGATGGAAAAAGGTTTTGAAAATAATTTCTTCTACAAGGCCTGGAGGTACTGCAGCTCTCTTCTGCCAGCCTGGAGATGTCAGAGAGCTGTAGAGAGAGCTCTGTGAATGGCTGGGAGCAGAACTTGGCCTGCTGTGTGTGTTTCACACAAATCAGAGCCTTAAGGGGCCCAGTCAGCTGCTGCCTTCAGTGCGATTGCTTCAAATAAGTTGCTGAAGAGTTAAATGCCTGAGAGTGTTTCCTGGCTTCCTGGTGGTGGGAAATGAAATCCTCTTATCTTTGTGAAGGCCATCATTATTCCTTTCCAGGGTGTGATGGATCAGAGGGAGGAAGAGAGGAAGGGAGGGAGGGAGAACAAACAGGAGTGAGCCAACTTATGTGCCATTCAAGCAACAGCTCTGCTCTATTTAGTCTTGTTCACATTGAACAAGTAGGAAGTCTTGGATTGTAGCTAGATCTAATCTCCTTTAATCCTGTTCTCCTTTAGACTTTCCTGGCTTAATTAGTTCTGGATATTTGGTCAGTATGATGCGGTCTTACCTGGGAAGGCAAGGGAAGAGCCACTCCAGGTCTAGCAGAGAGCCAGGGCACTGTCTGGCTGATAGGTTTTAGGTTTTTTATCTATTCTCAAGACACTTCTCTCTAAGGGCTTTTGTGTTGAATTCAGAAGCAGGACAATTTTACACAGTCATTTTGAAACAGATGGCATCAAGAGGGCCATGTCAAACTACAAAAACACTGCTTATTTTTAATTATCAATAATGTTCACAAGAAACGTTTTTGACTGACCCTTCAAGCAGCCTAACCCATACCCCAGGCTCAGAGACTTTCACCACATACTTTACTACTTAGCAGTGTGGAGCAATGGTTGAGCCAGCTTAACACAGACTGCTTGGGTCCAAGTTCTGGCTCTATCACTTACTAGCCATGTGACCTCAAGAAGGGTACATGGTTTCTCTAAGCTTCAATTTCCTATTCTGTAAAAACAGTAATGATTATAGTAGTCCTACAGATGTATAATAGTCAGCATACTACCTTAGTGATTGATTAGTCAATATCAGCTCTTATTATTACTTTATTCTATAGTTTTAAAATTTTATGAGGGGTGGGGTAGGGAGGGTGGGAGGGAGATTCAAGAGGGAGGAGATATGGGGATATATGTATATGTATAGCTGATTCACTTTGTTATAAAGCAGAAACTAACACACCATTGTAAAGCAATTATACTCCAATAAAGATGTTTAAAAAATTTATAAGTGCTTTAATTTAATCATCATTGAAAATAATAAAAAAAAAGTTAAAAGCCTATTAGAATTAGGTTGGCCTCTGGTCCTGTTTTAAAAAATCACTACAAAGAGATGTACTCATATGAAATATAAGTATATATAGCAAGACTTCTGCAGGAACTGTTCAGTCTGGAAAGGAAAATAAAAGACCATGTTGTGGTTCACCTGCTTTTTCCATAATGTTATCTAATAGATATCTGACCAGGTAAAATTTGTATACTTAAGAAACCTATAAATATCAGAGGTGCCCATCTTCTAGATTTTTAAAATGGAATACTGTGTATTTTATTATCAAGTAGTGAAATTGATCATTAAAAGTAAATTGTAACTCTGAAAGAACTCTAGAAAAATTTGAGAAGCAGAACTTTCAGAAAGCAGGTAAATTCCCAGGTGCTCTGCTTAGAATGCTCAATGGCCCTTTTTGAGATGAGCACATCCTATAACCATGAGACTCTTGGTTAAACGTGGAGCAACTGCAAGATATGTCTGATCCCCACCTGATCCTCCTTCATCTCCATCTCATCTGTGATCCTATTTTGCACACTGAGTTGAGGACCAGAATAGATAAACAGCAAAATTATGAGGTGATCTTCAGTCTCCTTCTCCTCTCCTTCTCTACCCCTTATTTCCAGATGGCTATTCAAGGCCTTCATACCTCACACTTTCCCCATCTCTCCCTGGTGGTTCTCCCTCCACGTTGCCTCTCTAAAAGTGCCTTTGTCCTTTATTCCCCCCTCCCCCAGGAAAACCAAACAGTTCTATCTGATAGCTGGCTGATATGATATAGTAATGTATCCTGTGTTGGTAGTGATAGTTTTTAAATTTTATTTTTTATTTAAAAGTAAGATGATCATATTATAGAAGTTTGGGAATGCAATAAATAGAGTGAGTGCTATGAGAACATATAATGGGTGGTCTAAGCCTGATCCGAGGGCAATGGAAGGTCTGGCTGGGGAAGGGACATTTTGAACAGAAACCTGAAGGATGAGTAGGGGTTATTTGGATGAAGAAGGGTAAGAGTGAAGGGCCTTCCAGGCAGAGAGCCTATTCAAAAGCCCAGAGGGGGGAAGAAGCATGACACTTAATGAAGAATTCAGAGAATTAGGAACATACATATCAATAATTACTTTAAACGTGAATGGATTAAAGGCTCCAACCAAAGGACACAGGCTTGCTGAATGGATACAAAAACAAGACCCATATATATGCTGTCTACAAGAGATCCACTTCAGACCTATGGACACATTCAGACTGAAAGTGAGGGGATGGAAAAAGATATTCCATGCAAATGGAAATCAAAAGAAAGCTGGAGTAGCAATACTCATATCAGATAAAATAGACTTTAAAATAAAGAATGTTACAAGAGACAAGGACACTACATAATGATCAAGGGATCAATCCAAGAGGAAGATATAACAATTATAAATATATATGCACCCAACATAGGAGCACCTCAATACATAAGGCAACTGCTAACAGCTATAAAAGAGGAAATCGACAATAACACAATAATAGTGGGGGACTTTAACACCTCACTTACACCAATGGACAGATCATCCAAAATGAAAATAAATAAGGAAATGAAGCTTTAAATGACACAATAGACTAGATAGATTTAATTGATAATTATAGGACATTCCATCCCAAAACAGCAGATTACACTTTCTTCTCAAGTGCACACAGAACATTCTCCAGGATAGATCACATCTTGGGTCACAAATCAAGCCTCAGTAAATTTAAGAAAACTGAAATCATATCAAGCATCTTTTCTGAACCACAACGCTATGAGATTAGAAATGAATTACAGGGAAAAAATGTAAAAAACACAAACACATGGAAGCTAAACAATACGTTACTAAATAACCAAGAGATCAATGAAGAAATCAAGGAGGAAATCAAAAAATACCTAGAGACAAATGACAATGAAAACACAACAATCCAAAACTTATGGGATGCAGCAGAAGCAGTTCTAAGAGGGAAGTTTATAGCTATACAAGCCTACCTCAAGAAACAAGAAAAATCTCAAATAAATAATCTAACCTTACACCTAAAGGAACTAGAGAAAGAAGAAAAAACAAAACCCAAAGTTAGCAGAAGGAAATAAATCAAAAAGATCAGAGCAGAAATAAATGAAATAGAAACAAGGAAAACAATAGCAAAGATCAATAAAACTAAAAGCTGGCTCTTTGAGAAGATAAACAAAATTGGTAAACCATTAGCCAGACTCATCAAGAAAAAGAGGGAGAGGACTCAAATCAATAAAATTAGAAATGAAAAAGGAGAAGGTTCAACAGACACCGCAGAAATACAAAGCATCCTAAGAGACTACTACAAGCAACTGTATGCCAATAAAATGGACAACCCAGAAGAAATAAATTCTTAGAAAGGTATAACCTTCCAAGACTGAACCAGGAAGAAATAGAAAATATGAACAGACCAATCACAAGTAATGAAATTGAAACTGTGATTAAAAATCTTCCAACAAACAAAAGTCCAGGACCAGATGGCTTCACAGGGAAATTCCATCAAACATTTAGAGAAGAGCTAACACCCATCCTTCTCAAGCTTTTCCAAAAAATTGCAGAGGAAGGAACACTCCCAAACTCATTCTATGAGGCCACCATCACCCTGATACCAAAACCAGGCAAAGATACTACAAAAAAGAAAATTACAGACCAATATCTCTGATGAATATAGATGCACAAATCCTCAACAAAATACTAGCAAGAAGAATCCAGCAACACATTAAAAGGATCATACACCATGATCAAGTGGGATTTATCCCTGGGATGCAAGGATTCTTCAATATATACAAATCAATCAATGTGATACACCATATTAACAAATTGAAGAATAAAACCCATATAATCATCTCAATAGATGCAGAAAAAGCTTTTGACAAAATTCAACACCAGTTTATGATAAAAACTCTCCAGAAAGTGGGCATAGAGGGAACCTACCTCAACATAATAAAGGCCATATATGACAAACCCACAACAAACATCATTCCCAATGGTGAAAAACTGAAAGCATTTCATCTAAGATCAAGAACAAGACAAGGATGTCCACTCTCACCACTATTATTCAACATAGTTTTGGAAGCCCTAGCCATGGCAATCAGAGAAGAAAAAGAAATAAAAGGAATCCAAATTGGAAAAGAAGAAGTAAAGCTGTCACTGTTTGCAGATGACATGATATTATACATGGAGAATCCTAAAGGTGCCACCAGAAAACTACTAGAGCTAATCAATGAATTTGGTAAAGTTGCAGGATACAAAGTTAATGCACAGAAATCTCTTGCTTTCCTATACACTAACAATGAAAGATCAGAAAGAGAAATTAAGGAAACACTCCCATTTACCATTGCAACAAAAAGTATAAAATACCTAGGAGTAAACCTACCTAGGGAGAAAAAAGACCTTTATGCAGAAAACTGTAAGACACTGATGAAAGAAATTAAAGATGATACCAACAGATGGAGAGATATACCATGTTCTTGGATTGGAAGAATCAATATTGTGAAAATGACTATACTACCCAAAGCAACCTACAGATTCAATACAATCCCTATCAAATTACCAATGGCATTTTTTATGGAACTAGAACAAAAAATCTTAAAATTTGTATGGCGTCGCAAAAGACCCCGAATAGCCAAAGCAGTCTTGAGGGAAGAAGAAGGAGCTGGAGGAATCAGACTCCCTGACTTCAGACTATACTACAAAGCTACAGTAATCAAGACAATATGGTACTGGCACAAAAACAGAAGCATAGATCAATGGAACAAGATAGAAAGCCCAGAGATAAACCCACACATCTATGGTTAACTAATCTATGACAAAGGAGGCAAGGATATACAATGGAGAAAAGACAGTCTCTTCAATAAGTGGTGCTGGGAAAACTGGACAGCTACATATAAAAGAATGAAATTAGAACACTCTCTAATACCATACACAAAAATAAACTCAAAATGGATTCGAGACCTAAATGTAAGACTGGACACTATAAAACTCTTAGAGGAAAACACAGGAAAAACACTCTTTGATATAAATCACAGCAAGATCTCTTTTGATCCACCTCCTAGAGTAATGGAAATAAAAACAAAAATAAACAAATTGGACCTAATGAAACTTCAAAGCTTTTGCACCACAAAGGAAACCATAAACAAGATGAAAAGACAACCCTCAGAATGGGAGAATATATTTGCAAATGGATCAATGGACAAAGGATTAATCTCCGAAACATATAAACAGCTCATGCAGCTCAAGATTACAAAAACAAACAACCCAATCCGAAAATGGGCAGAAGACCTAAATAGACATTTCTCCAAAGAAGACATACAGATGGCCAAGAAGCACATGAAAAGCTGCTCAACATCACTAATTATTAGAGAAATGCAAATCAAAAGTACAATGAGGCATCACCTCACACCAGTTAGAATGGGCATCATCAGAAAATCTACAAAGAACAAATGCTGGAGAGGGTGTGGAGAAAAGGGAACCCTCTTGCACTGTTGGTGGGAATGTAAATTGATACAGCCACTATAGAGAACAGTATGGAGGTTCCTTTAAAAACTAAAAATAGAATTACCATATGATCCAGCAATCCCACTACTGGGCATATACCCAGAGAAAACCATAATTCAAAAAGACACATGCACCCCAATGTTCATTGCAGCACTGTTTACAATAGCCAGGTCATGGAAGCAACCTAAATGCCCATTGACAGACGAATGGATAAAGAAGTTGTGGTACATATACACAATGGAATATTACTCAGCCATAAAAAGGAACGATATCGGGTCATTTGTTGAGACATGGATGGATCTAGAGACTGTCATACAGAGTGAAGTGAGTCAGAAAGAGAAAAACAATTATCATATATTAACGCATATATGTGGAGCCTAGAAAAATGGTACAGATGAACTGGTTTGCAGGGCAGAAATTGAGACACAGATGTAGAGAACAAACTTATGGACACCAAGGGGGAATGTGGCGTGGGGGTGGGGATGGTGGTGTGATGAATTGGGTGATTGGGATTGACATGTATACACTGATGTGTATAAAATTGATGACTAATAAGTATCTGCTGTATAAAAAAGTAAATTAAAAAAATTTAAAAAAAGTATTCCAGAAATAAATTAATAAGAAATGAAAAAAAAAAGGGATTCAGAGAAGGCCAGTGTGAATGGAATATATAGATGAGGCTGTGGGAGCAGGTGGGAGCCAGATGATTTGTTCCTATAGGCCACGGTAAGGATTTTGAATTTCATTCTAAAAGTAGTGTGAAGTAATTGGAAAGTTTTGAGCATTCAAAACACAAATGATCTGATTTGTGTTTTGAATGGAGGATTATATCTTTCTTCGGTTCAGCCAAAGCTGATGCCAGTTTACCTAATCCTGGTTATGTCTTCTTTCCATTTGAATATGGTTCTTCTTTATAAAGAGAAAAGTGGTATACTGATTAAGGGCAATCCAAGAGACTGCTATTTGGTTCTAGAAATGGGTCTCTTTAAATCTTTTGTGTTTTCCTGTTGGGATCATGCCCCCATCCTTTTTAAACTATTATTCTTGGAGGAGATGACACACCAAGTCTCCTGAATCAAATTATGAAGACTGTTAGATCAAGCCTTCATCTTATGGGCTGGGCAACAGCTTCTGAATCACTAAAATGCCTCCTAAGTGTTCCTCAGACAGCCATTGGATTGCCACTAAATTCAATGCTGAGAACACTCAATATCAATACTATTGCTTTTGTCTTTGGGGCTGAATAACACATCAAAATCAGTAATTGAATGATTTACTGTTCTTTAAGGTGGTTACATTTCATGGAGGCAGCCTAAATGGAATTAATTGTGGGCTAATTAAAATGCTCCCTGCTTCTCTCTCAAGTTCCCCTTGGGCATTGGCTGCAATGAGTTGTGCAAGCCTCAGAAAACTGTAAATTATGACTGGGCTTAAAGAAAAATGGATTGCTTTTCTAATACTTATTGAACACCTAAAACAGATGTTTAAATCTCTACAAGTTTTAGATAATTAAAATGATAAATCTGTGCTCTTTGAACAGGAACATGAGTAGGGATCAGAGGTATAAATAGTACCACGCTGAGGTGATTCATCTTGTGGCATCAGGTTTATTACTTTAACAAGGGCTGTCCCCAGGCAAAATGGGAAAGGGGAGAGGTTTGTCTTTGCTGCAACTTCACCTCCCACCATTCCAGACTCCCCGAACTGCCCTATGGCTGCCCAGCACTGTAGGACCCAGACAATGCCAGTTCTTTCCTCTGTCATCAAAGCTTTATCTGTCCTCTATTTCATTTCCTAAAGGCTTTGCTGGAGTATTAGTTAGCGTAATGGAGCTGCAATAACAGTTAAACTGCCAACTCTCTGTGATCTGACACAATAGTTGATTTTTCTTGCAAAAGAATCCAAAATGGGTGCTCCTGATTGGCTGGAGGTTCTCCCTCTAGGGACTCATGCTACTTTCATCTTGTGGCTCTATCATCTTCAATATGTCCGTCCCAAGGTTGCCATTCTCTTCTGTGTCAAGTTGGCAGAAGAAGGAAGGACATGGAGAATCATGTGTGTGAGGTTTTTATGAGTCAGGACTGGATGTGTACCTTGTGCTCACAGTCCATGGCTACAGTTAACTTCATTGGAGGCTGGGAAGTAGACTCTAGCTGTGTGTTTAGGATGGAGAGAAAATGGCTTTGAAGGATAACTAGTCAGTCTCATTGACTAAAGCATATCTGATAAGTTTGCAATAAGGGGTTAGTGGCTTACCCCTCCTTTGGTATTTTTTTTTCAAATGGGGCCTTCTGAAAAAAAGATATATAGTTGGAAAACTGGTTGATGTCTATCTTGCTGTCTTGTGCACTGTCTCTCTCTTTCTCTGTGTGACACACACATGCACACACACAGGATGGTAATGATGATGATGATTATGATTGAAAAAGTAATGAGAAGCTTTTCTTGGGCATTTCCCCCTTGAATTCAATTAGGATTTCTGCTGAGGACTGCTGAGATCATGATTCCAGTATTTTTTGCCACTAAAGCAGTTGCTTAAATGTTCACTCATTATGTTATTAATCATTTCTAATAAGGGATCACTGGTTTAAGTTGTTTTAAAGCCAAGCATCTTCTAACATTTTACATTCTCTAAGAGATACGAAAATAATAGAATAAATATATCTAGTGAAACTTCATTTTTACATGATAAGTTAGGATCAAGGACATTTAAAAAATGTAAACTGGTAATTTATCCAGAAGGTTTTATATAAGAATCCGTTCTATTTTGCTTGAGCAATGATGGGAAATTAACAAATATCTCTCTTCCTTTGCCCCTTTATCAATTTATTAGGATACCGAGAACCTTAATAGAAATAAAATAAATGTATAAGCTTTACTCATGTCTTTATTTCTAACCAGTCAGTTGATTTCACTTAAATGGCATTTTATTTCACTCGTCAGAAACTGGCTCTGACCTTTAAACTATCCTTGCTGGGGGCTAAGAATATTTCTCATCCTTAACCAATTTCAAAATATACAGATACAGTGATGGCTATTATCCAGTCACTTTAGGACTAAAAGAATTTCTTAAAGCAATTGGAGACACATTTTTAGGAGCAAATACTGTAATACTCCTATTGTTGAGCTGGTGAAGTTTTAAGAGCTTGACTCACTGGAGTTGTTAAGGAGGATTTTTAAAGCTGTTGCCCCATCTTTGATAATGTAGGTTTTTAATCTTCCCAATTAAAAGCCTTCATGATATGTCCGTTCTATTCTCTCCTCTGGCTACCCCCCGCTACTCTCCACATATTAAAAGACAAGGCTGGGCTTCCCTGGTAGCGCAGTGGTTGAGAGTCCGCCGGGCGATGCAGGGGACACGGGTTCGTGCCCCGGTCCGGGAAGATCCCACATGCCGCGGCTGGGCCCGTGGGCCATGGCAGCTGAGCCTGCGCGTCCGGAGCCTGTGCTCCGCAACGGGAGAGGCCACAACAGTGAGAGGCCCGCGTACCGCAAAAAAAAAAAAAAAGACAAGGCTATGAAAAATTTCATCCTATAGTGCTATATCTGGTTTCAGTGTATGTGAAAGATCTTTCAGAGAAGATACCTTCTCTGACTCTTCAGATTAAGCCTGTTCTGGATATAGTTTTCAAATCTTTTCCCCTTTCACCTTCCCCTCCACACAAACTTTGCTCTCCACTTCACCCTTAAATCAGAATATAAAACGAGTTACCTTAGGCAGTAACATCTTTCCCAGTATCTGCAGCAGCAGAAACTTTGTAATACTGCTTTCTTAATTCTCATGTACAGATTGCATGTGGTCTCTGCCTTCAGGAAGCTTATATTCACTGACAGACAATATCATGGCTAAACGGAACTATTGATAAGGCCTCCTTGGAATTTTTCAATGTGAACTCCCTCCAGTGATACAAGTGATGTGTCATTTAGCAGTTAAGTGTGGTCATTGTGTGGGCTCTGGAATCAGACAAGTCTGTGTTCAAGTTCAGATCAGCCAGTTCCCAGCTGTGTGATTTGGGGCAAGTTACCTAATTTCTCTGAGCCTCAATTTCCTCTTTGGTAAAGAATGATGTTGCTGCCTACCTCATGGGTCATTGTGTGGACAAAATTAGATAATAAATGTAAAGTAGCACAATGCTAAACACTCCATAAATGTAAGATACTATTAGTGCAGATGGTACTTATGAAATCGCCGATCATATAGGCCCCTGACCAGGAAACTGAGAGATAGAAGAGATTTTCCCATGTTAAAGAGCTAAACATTCTTTCCCTCTCCACCCCTTTCTTCGGTTCAGATGAGTTCAGGGGACAATGGCATATTACCTCATAGCATCTTTATTCTAGGATTTTAGAATAGGGAAGGAGTAGAAGGGATCATCTCTGGAAGCTGCCCAGTGTTCTGGAATTGATTGATTCCTCCTTCCCAGGAGATAAGGTGAGCCCAGTCTGGGTGCCAGGACCTGGGCCTCGGGGCTTGATTTGGGTCTTACAAGGTTTTATTTCCAAATTCTCAAACTTATGGAGTGCCACAAAAGAAAATAAAAGCCAAGGCTCATTTTTTTTAGGTACAAAGAGTGAGAGTAGAACCAGAAACAAGGGATGAAAGCGGAGGCTCAGGAGCAGGGCAGAATTTGGAGCAGGGGAGCAGGAGCAAGAACAGAGGGAAGATGAGGGAACACTGAAATAGGGACAGAGTCCCTGTGGCTTATTTTATGAACTCATGGCTACATAGTGCATGAGTTAGTAACTCAGTACATGGTTGGTTGCACAACATTTACTCAATTTTGCCACAACTCTGCTCCTGCAAAGACACCTGGTCTTTCCATAGTCCAGACAAAGATTCCATTTTCAAAAGGGTACAAGGGCATAATTGAAGGGCAGGCGTATCTTCTGTCAATGACATCAAAACTCTCATGGGTTAGGGATGTACTCCAACTTTTTAGTTTCTATTAGTGTCCTGTATTGCATGTACAATTTGCAAATTATTTATATATAATATGTTTTAAATTTTATATATATATTCTCTTTTGAGGGGAACAAATTCTTTGAGCTCATTAAAAATGGTGCAAAGTAGTCCTTCCTTTTGCTTCTTTTCACCCTTTTTTGAATGTGATTGGCTGTTTTTTGTTGCTATTGGATGAGGGGAGACAAATTCTAGTATTACCAGGAAGAAATGACTGAGTTCTTATTCCCTCTAACTGGGCCTTTCATGGTTTTCTGGGCTCTCATCATGTCCGTTCTCAGCCTTCATCTTTCCAGTTTGAAAAATTCTCTTTGTCTAGTGTATTTTACTTGGCAGCTACCCATTCCATTGATGAATCCACAATCAACCTGATAATGCATTTTGAGCTTCTCTTATGTGCCCAACGCAACATTAGACACTGTAGGGGAAATAATAGAAGAAAAAGACATCACCTCAGCCTACAGAAAGTCTAAGATTTTGTTGGAGATTACTTGGAGATGGAAAAAACTCTAGAGAAGCATTATAAATCTCATATAATCAAGAGCAGAGATGGCAACACTTCTAGATCAGCGATCTCATACATTAGTGTGCTTCAGAATCAGCTGAAATCTCTGTTAAGCACAGAAATTCCTGAACTTCAGAGAGCCTGATTCTTCAGCGTGTGGGTGATGCCCAGGAATCTGCATTTTATCAAGATTCCTAGGTTATTCTGCTGCTGGGGGTCTCTAAACCATAGTTTGGGAAGCAGTAGGCTAAAAATCTGTGAAAATGGGGAGACATATAAAGGCGGGGGTGACCAGGAAAGGTTTGACTGGAGCCTGGAAGGGTGGGCTGAATTTGGAGAAGAGGTAGTGGGAGGAGATTCAGAAAAGGGGTACTGGAGGTGGGGATGAGAATGGGATATGTTGCAGAGACTGTCTAGTTATTCACCAGTTCTGGTTTCTTTTCTTCCTAGACACATTGACTACATTTCCCAGCCTTCACGCAGTGGTGCATGGCCATTTAACTGAGTTGTGGCCAATGGAATGTGGACTGAAGTTGTGTCACTTTTAGTCCTGGCCCATAAAATCCTCCCATGTGATCTTGTGTTCTTCCACAGTTTCTCTTCTTCCATCCATGGGCTAGATGTTGATGCCTTGGACGACCTTGGAATCAATGTGGTGAAGCTGGCAGAGACGCCACCAGTGTGCGTGTCTGAATAACTCTGATTATCCCTTACCCATAAGGAACATCCGTTTCGGATTTTGCTTTAGTAAGATTTCTATTGTGTTAAGCTACTGAGATTTCAGGGTTTATCTGTTTGAGCTTCTAATGTAATGTTAACATTGAGGGGACCAGGCTAACCAAGACAGATAATTTCTGACAGTAATTATCCTTGTTCTTCTTAGGAGTTTTTGATCAGGGTCAACATCACCCAGAGTTAATGCCTGTACACTAGATGTATATGCGGTCATCTAGGTAAATTGTCTCATGAATCATATCAACATTTTCAACATGCTTTGTATATATTTCTGTGTGATGTTTAATTATCAGGGCTCTTACCTGGACATTCCTTTACCCCCTAAATCCTTTTGCCAAGCAAGAAAGGATCTGAAAACAAACATTTCACTGCAATTGGGGAGTTCAATTTCTTTGGCCCCTTTAAAGCCTTTTTTTTTTTTTTTTTTGCTGTACGCGGGCCTCTCACTGTTGTGGCCTCTCCCGTTGCGGAGCACAGGCTCCGGACGCGCAGGCTCAGTGGCCATGGCTCACGGGCTTAGCTGCTCCGCGGCATGTGGGATCTTCCCAGATCGGGGCACGAACCCGTGTTCCCTGCATCGGCAGGCGGACTCTCAACCACTGAACCACCAGGGAAGCCCCTAAAGCCTTCCTGATGAGGCAAAGGTAGCTGAAAGCACATTAGCACGCGTTGGGAAGGGGTTAATTTATCTTGTGCCCACATCCTGCCTTTCCCCTGCCCCACACCTGCCTAACGGCTCCTGGGAAGTAGGTTGCCTGACTGCAATTAAACTCAAGCGCCTCCTCAAGCACTTAGTAAAAGAACAGCTTGGCATAATGATGCTTCTGTTCCTACTTCATAGGAGTGAGCTGAAAAGATATTAGCAATTGACTTCGAAATTTTTGAGGGTCTTGCAATTTGAATCCCCAGAAACTTGTGAGGGTCTTGCAATTTGAATCCCTATAATTAGTTCGTTGCTTAATTGTTCCTGGTAATGGGTGACTTATGTATATTTTTTCACAGAATTTGTCACATATTTATTAATCATTTTTTCATAGAAAACACTGACCTTCTTTCAGTGGGGCAGGTGTCATTTAGCCTTGTGTATTTCAGAGTTTGTCTTGCTTGGCACCGTCTCACACTGCCCTATTTTTTTCAGGGATGGATACAGCAGAACCCTAATGACTGCTAATGTGAAGTGGACTTGTGATCTGGACCAATCTTGTTATTGGATGCTGATGAAGGTATGATCTGGAGGCCACTGTTCTATCCCAAGATTTTCCCCTGACCAGAACGATCTCTCCCTGGTCTGACAAAGTGTCTGATATTTTCATTATTGAAGTAACTCTGGGGACTACAACATTATCTCCAAAGAATTTCCAGGTAAAATACAATTACAAGAGCTAGAGTAACCCATTATCCACCAACAAAAGTGAGCTTATAAAAATAGGACATCAGTAGAATGGTATTCAGGATGGAAAAAGCTGAACAAATGGAGCACTCTCTGCTTCAGTGCAGTGTCCTGGTCCAGGGGAAAGGATTCCTCAGAATCTCTGGGGCCAAATGAGACCCCTGGCAACTTGAGGAAGGTGTACCTTGCACCTCGAGGAACCTCAGAGGGGGTGTATTCTCCAGAGAACCAGAAATGGTGGACAGCTAAAGTAAGAAATGGAATTTGGAGTGGGACAGATGGGAATAGAGAATGGAGAAGGAAGGAGAAGGTTTTAAGCTTTTAATGGAAAGCAAGAACAAGGATTTGAAAAATGAGATGTCAACAGATCAAGACACATCCCTGGAAAGTATTACTGGAGAGAATAACAGAATAATAGTCCAAGCCACATCCCTGAGAGAATAAAGGCATATTTGCTGCTCCTCTCCATCAAACAGCTCCTACCCTCACTGCCTCACTAACCCAGTTCTAATCAGACTCATATATAGTTTAAATATTTAATGTTACCCATTGCTTATCTTCTTGATATCTGTCTTAAGCTTGCTGAAGCCATCCTGCAACCGGCTGGACTACCACTAAAGCTCACAGGGCAGGCCATGGTGGTGCCTAGATAAGCAGTTCAGATACAGCCAGTGCATCCTTTCAGTGAATATCTAAGACTACAGGCACTATCACATGTAGTCAGAGATAAAAGTACATTCCTCACTAATGTCTGTCAGGCACCAAGAAATTTCTGCTGACATTTCTTGCTAGAATTCCTTTTAACTGATGGTTACCATTGTTAGGGAGTACTGGCAACTCAATAAGGTTCTCTGAGCCTGGTCAATAAACCTGGATAGTATTTCCGTTTTAGTTCTCAAGGCTAATTTTTAGTATTATTGCTGCTGTTTCTATCTATCTATCATCTATGTATCTGTCTATCTATCTATCTATCCATCCATCCATCCATCTATTTTTAAAAAGAAAAGAATAGAATATCATTACAAGAAGAGGATGCCAATAAAATACTGCTCATTTATGGATAGTAACCATGATATATTGCACAATGTTATTCTTTTTTTAACATCTTTATTGGGGTTAAATTGCTTTACAATGGTGTGTTAGTTTCTGCTTTATAACAAAGTGAATCAGTTATACATATACATATGTTCCCATATCTCTTCCCTCTTGCGTCTCCCTCCCTCCCACCCTCCCTATCCCACGCCCCCAGGCGGTCACAAAGCACCGAGCTGATATCCCTGTGCTATGTGGCTGCTTCCCACTAGCTATCTACCTTACGTCTGGTAGTGTATATATGTCCATGCCTCTCTCTTGCTTTGTCACAGCTCACCATTCCCCCTCCCCATATCCTCAAGTCCGTTCTCTAGGAGGTCTGTGTCTTTATTCCTGTCTTACCCCTAGGTTCTTCATGACATTTTTTTCTTAAATTCCATATATATGTGTTAGCATACGGTATTTGTCTTTCTCTTTCTGACTTACTTCACTCTGTATGACAGACTCTAGGTCTATCCACCTCATTACAAATAGCTCAATTTCATTTCTTTTTATGGCTGAGTAATATTCTATTGTATATATGTGCCACATCTTCTTTATCCATTCATCTGATGATGGGCACTTAGGTTGTTTCCATGTCCAGGCTATTGTAAATAGAGCTGCAATGAACATTTTGCTACATGACTCTTTTTGAATTATGGTTTTCTCAGGGTATATGCCCAGTAGTGGGATTGCTGGGTCATATGGTAGTTCTATTTGTAGTTTTTTAAGGAACCTCTATACTGTTCTCCATAGTGGCTGTACCAATTCACATTCCCACCAGCAGTGCAAGAGTGTTCCCTTTTCTCCACACCCTCTCCAGCATTTATTGTTTGTAGATTTTTTGATGATGGCCATTCTGACTGGTGTGAGATGATATCTCATTGTAGTTTTGATTTGCATTTCTCTAATGATTAATGATGTTGAGCATTCTTTCATGTGTTTGTTGGCAGTCTGTATATCTTCTTTGGAGAAATGTCAGTTTAGGTCTTCTGCCAATTTTTGGATTGGGTTGTTTGTTTTTTTGTTATTGAGCTGCTTGTAAATTTTGGAGATTAATCCTTTGTCAGTTGCTTCATTTGCAAATATTTTCTCCCGTTCTGAGGGTTGTCTTTTGGCCTTGTTTATGATTTCCTTTGCTGTGCAAAAGCTTTGAAGTTTCATTAGGTCCCATTTGTTTATTTTTGTTTTTATTTCCATTTCTCTAGGAGGTGGGTCTAAAAGGATCTTGCTGTGATTTATGTCATAGAGTGTTCTCCCTATGTTTTCCTCTGTTTGATGGTTTCTGGCCTTACATTTAGGTCTTTAATCCATTTTGAGTTTATTTTTGTGTCACAATGTTATTCTTAATAGGCACATTTTCCCAGGTTAGAGATAAGCAGAGAGGTACCCAAAAGGTTCGTCCATTTTCTAGAGACTGAAGCCAGCTTAAGTGCCCAGGAGCCCTGAAGACCTGTCTTTTGTCTTTACCTCAAGATCTACTTTTCTCTTGTATATAGTCTTTGAGTACTTTATTGACTCTTTCCCTTTGGCTTCACTCAAGCAATGAAATCTTGCACCTGGATTAATACAAGAAATATACCTGAAGTTTATCCTCCATAATTTTTGCCAGGGTAAAAACATTCTTGCCTGTCAGGGGAATATAAGCAATATGCTCCTGTGTGAATACTTATTACTTCCCTGTCAGAAAAAGGTTACAGAAATTTCCCTTTGGAGAGAATGTCATGAAGAATTTTTCCTTCCTGCCTAGTAAATTTCTTGCATATGTACCTCTCTGGGTATCGCAGCTGAAGTTCCCTTCGGAAGTTCACCTGGCATAAATGCACCATGGAGGCAAATTCCCATCGTGGTAAAATGTTGTAAATATTTTCCTCCTGAGATAAATATAGAATGTTTTCCTACTGTGTAAGAGTACTTGAAGCAGAGTGAAGCTTTGGAATTTGATTTGGAGAGTCCTCATCTTTCAGTTCGCTGTGGGCTACCTTCATAACACTGGGGTTGGGGGATAGGATCAACATTCCTGTTGGACTATACGTCTGTAATAGGAAGTTTTGCCTGGAGTTCTTATGTTTTGGGCAACAGGATTTGACCTATTATGTGTCTAAAATGGAGTGATATTACCTTGCCTGTGAGTACCCAGAGTCTCAGATCTCAGGCAGACACAGCATCCAAGTAAATGTATTGGTGCCCAGGGCATGGGCAGGGGGAGATTTTGCAGCTGGTAGCCAGGTTGGCATCTGCCCATCATTGCTTATAAGAACTGTGCCATGAACTACTGCCCTAGTGACTATCACTTCAGAGGCCTTCCCCAATTCAGCATTCACTAGAGAGTTATTGCTAGTTCACCAGCATTGCTCCTTTACTATGTTTCGCTATGCTACGCACAACTGACATCATTGTAAGCTGCCAGCCTTTCGTATAGATTTGTTGATATGGACAGAACCAGTGGAGTGTTCACCAGCGAACAAAGACCCACAACTATAGTTAACCCTGGTGAGCTAAGCTGACCTGAACCAATGACCTGAAATGATCTCTTTAATATAGAATCTGCCTTGACAGAACTGAATCAATAGTGGAAATATTAGGGCCTTAGATCCCTGCAATAATAATAATAGCTAGCATTATTGAGCTCTTACCATGTGCCAGGCATTTGTATAAGCAAGTAGGTATTACTCATGTAACCCTCACCACAATGTGGTGAGGTGGTACAATTATTTCCTCCAGTTTAAAAGAGAAAACTGATGCACAGAGAGGTGGAATCACTTGCTCAAGGTCACAAAGCTAGTAAGTGGTAGTGCTATGATTTATGATTTCAGCATCTTGGGAATTTGGCTCTGGCATCAAAACTCTTCACCACTACAATATACTGCCTCCTTGTTGCTGTCAGAGAGGAAAATAAAAATAGTTTTTTACACTAGGATTTTGGACTCATATTTCATGTTACCCATGTGGAAACATGCCTTGGATTAGAAATTCTTCAACCAGTTTGGAAGCCGTAATAGGTTCCACCACTGACTTGCTGTGTGACCTTTGTTCACTTGACCTCCCAAGCCCTCATTTCCACATTGAAAACTGTGACTAATAATATTTGCCACACCCACCTACCTAAGTTGTTGAGAAGATGTGAAGTAAATGTACTTCGGAAGTAGTTCATATAGAGAGCTAGTGGGAAGCAGCTGCATGGCAAAGGGAGATCAGCTCGGTGCTTTGTGACCACCTAGAGGGGTGGGCTAGGGAGGGTGGGAGGGAGGGAGACGCAAAAAGGAGGAAATATTGGGATATATGTATATGTATAGTTGATTCACTTTGTTATACAGCAGAAACTAACACACCATTGTAAAGAAATTATACTCCAATAAAGATGTTAAAAAAAGTAGTTCATCATTTAAAACCTGTTTCCATTGAATTTCTCTGTCTGTAGGTTGCTGAGTCTCAAATGCTAGGCAGCAGTAGAGGTAAAAAGCAGAACAGGCTTCAAATTAAAAGAAAGTGAAGATTAATACAAGTTCAAGCTCAGGAAAGGAGGAAGAGAGTTGACCTCCACACACACTAAGGGGACCTAACAAGCTAGAAAGTGGACTGGAAGGTCAGGGTCAGAGGAACATAGAAGAAAAGCAGGTTTGAGAGTGAGCTGGCTCTTGTTGATCCTAGTGGCTTGCCTTTTCTTGATAGAATGACATCATCTGAAGGGAGAAAGAACAGAGGTCGAAATCAGAGTGCATCATGCATGAGGCTGTGTGTGAAAGAGTACAACACCACCCTGCGAGCTACAGCCATAAGAGCTCCCATTTTCAGACAGAACACTCAGATGAAATCAGTGCTTCAGGAAAATTCGCCGGAATTTTCCTACAGGGAAAATAGTCATTCATGGCATTTGGCCCTGTGGAAAAGGAATAAGGTCACCCAGGACGTCAGAGGAACATCATGGGATTAGAGGCATGAACTACATTAAAAGTATTTTGTCCTGGAGAAAATCACATTACTATATCCAAACAGTGTTTTTAAAAGATAAAAGGCCTATGTTTTCCTCTAAGAGTTTGATAGTACCTGGTCTTACATTGAGGTCTTTAATCCATTTTGAGTTTATTTTTGTGTATGGTGTTAAGGAGTGTTCTAATTTCATTCTTTTACATGTAGCTGCCCAGTTTTCACAGCATCACTTATTGAAGAGACTGTCTTTTCTCCACTGTATATTCTTGCCTCCTTTATCAAAGATAAGGTGACCATATGTGCGTGGGTTTATCTCTGGGCTTTCTTTTTTTTTTTTTACATCTTTATTGGAGTATAATTGCTTTACAATGGTGTGCTAGTTTCTGCTTTATAACAAAGTGAATCAGTTATACATATATATATGTTCCCATCTCTCTTCCCTCTTGTGTCTCCCTCCCTCTCACCCTCCCTATCCCAACCCTCTAGGTGGTCACAAAGCACCGAGCTGATCTCCCTGTGATAGGCGGCTGCTTCCCACTAGCTATCTATTTTACGTTTGGTAGTGTATATATGTCCATGCCATCTCTCGCTTTGTCACAGCTTACCCTTCCCCCTCCCCATATCCTCAAGACCGTTCTCTAGGAGGTCTGTGTCTCTATTCCTGTCTTACCCCTAGGTTCTTCATGACATTTGTTTCCTTAAATTCCATATATATGTGTTAGCATATGGTATTTGTCTTTCTCTTTCTGACTTACTTCACTCTGTATGACAGACTCTAGGTCCATCCACCTCATTACAAGTAGCTCAATTTTGTTTCTGTTTATGGCTGAGTAATCTTCCATTGTATATATCTGCCACATCTTCTTTATCCATTCATCTGATGATGGACACTTAGGTTGTTTCCGTCTCCTGGCTATTGTAAACAGAGCTGCAATGAACACTTTGGTACATGACTCTTTTTGAATTATGGTTTTCTCAGGGTATATGTCCAGGAGTGGGATTGCTGGGTCATATGGTAGTTCTATTTGTAGTTTTATAAGGAACCGCCATACTGTTCTCCATAGTGGCTGTACCAATTCTCATTCCCACCAGCAGTGCAAGAGTGTTCGCTTTCTCCACACCCTCTCCAGCATTTATTGTTTCAGATTTTTGATGATGGCCATTCTGACTGGTGAGGGATGATATCTCATTGTAGTTTTGATTTGCATTTTTCTAATGATTAATGATGTTGAGCATTCTTTCATGTGTTTGTTGGCAGTCTTTATATCTTCTTTGGAGAAATGTCTTTTTAGGTCTTCTGCCCATTTTTGGATTGGGTTGTTTGTTTCTTTCTTATTGAGCTGCATGAGCTGCTTGTAAATTTTGGAGATTAATCCTTTGTCAGTTGCTTCATTGGCAAATATTTTCTCCCATTCTGAGGGTTGTCTTTTGCTCTTGTTTATGGTTTCCTGTGCTGTGCAAAAGCTTTGAAGTTTCATTAGGTCCCATTTGCTTATTTTTGTTTTTATATCCATTTCTCTAGGAGGTTGGTCAAAAAGGATCTTGCTGTGATTTATGTCATAGAGTGTTCTGCCTATGTTTCCTCTAAGTGTTTGATGGTTTCTGGCCTTACATTTAGGTCATTAATCCATTTTGAGCTTATTTTTGTGTATGGTGTTAGGGAGTGATCTAATCTCATACTTTTACATGTACCTGTCCAGTTTTCCCAGCACCACTTATTGAAGAGGCTGTCCTTTCTCCACTGTACATTCCTGCCTCCTTTTTCAAAGATAAGGTGACCATATGTGCATGGGTTTATCTCTAGGCTTTCTATCCTGTTCCATTGATCTATATTTCTGTTTTTGGGCCAGTACCATACTGTCTTGATTACTGTAGCTTTGTAGTATAGTCTGAAGTCAGGGAGCCTGATCCCTCCAACTCTGTTTTTCTTTCTCAAGATTGCTTTGGCTATTTGGGGTCTTTTGTGTTTCCATACAAATTATGAATTTTTTTTGTTCAAGTTCTGTGAAAAATGCCAGTGACAGTTTGTTAGGAATTGCATTGAATCTGTAGATTGCTTTGGGTATTATAGTCATTTTCACAATGTTGATTCTTGCAATCCAAGAACTTGGTATATCTCTCCACCTATTTGTATAATCTTTAATTTCTTTCATCAGTGTCTTATAATTTTCTGCATCCAGATCTTTTGTCTCCTTAGGTAGGTTTATTCCTAGGTATTTTATTTTTGTTGGAATGGTGAATGGAAGTGTTTTCTTAATTTCACTTTCAGGTTTTTCATCATTAGTGTATAGGAATGCAAGAGATTTCTGTGCATTAATTTTGTATCCAAACGCTTAGAGGAAAACATAGGCAGAACACTCTGTGACGTAAATCACAGCAATATCCTTTAGGAAACCATAAACAAGAGCAAAAGACAACCCTCAGAATGGGAGAAAATATTTGCCAATGAAGCAACTGACAAAGGATTAATCTCCAAAATTTACAAGCAGCTCATGCAGCTCAATATCAAAAAAAAAAAATCCCTATCCAAAAATGGCAGATGACCTAAATAGACATTTCTCCAAAGAAGATATACAGAGTACCAACAAACACATGAAAG
The DNA here is from genome assembly GCF_003676395.1 of Aethalodelphis obliquidens. Classification (NCBI taxonomy): domain Eukaryota; kingdom Metazoa; phylum Chordata; class Mammalia; order Artiodactyla; family Delphinidae; genus Aethalodelphis; species Aethalodelphis obliquidens. The sequence goes on along the minus strand of NW_020838058.1, from coordinate 1,732,642 downwards.
AATGCTCAACATCATTAATCATTAGAGAAATGCAAATCAAAACTACAGTGAGATATCATCTCACACCAGTCAGAATGGCCATCATCAAAAAATCTACAAACAATAAATGCTGGAGAGAGTGTGGAGAAAAGGAACACTCTTGCACTGCTGGTGGGAATGTGAATTGGTTCAGCCACTATGGAGAACAGTATGGAGCTTCCTTAAAAAACTAAAAATAGAACTACGATATGACCCAGCAATCCCACTACTGGGCATATACCCTGAGAAAACCATAATTCAAAAAGAGTCACGTACCAAAATGTTCATTGCAGCTCTATTTACAATAACCAGGACATGGAAGCAACCTACGTATCCATCAACAGAAGAATGGATAAAGAAGATGTGGCACATATATACAATGGAATATTACTCATCCACGAAAAGAACCGAAATTGAGTTATTTGTAGTGAGGTGGATGGACCTAGAGTCTGTCATAGAGTGTGAAGTAAGTCAGAAAGAGAAAAACAAATACCTTATGCTAACACACATATATGGAATATTAAAAAAAAACAAGTTCTGAAGAACCTAGGGGCAAGACAGGAATAAAGACACAGACCTACCAGGTAATGGACTTGAGGATATGGGGAGGGGGGAAGGGTAAGCTGGGACAAAGTGAGAGAGTGGCATGGGCATATATATACTACCAAAGGTAAAATAGATAGCTGGTGGGAAACAGCCGCATAGCACAGGGAGATCAGGTCGGTGCTTTGTGACTACCTAGTGGGGTGGGATAGGGTGGGTGGGAAGGAGAGAGATGCCAGAGGGAAAAGATATGGGGACATATGTATAACTGATTCACTTTGTTATAAAGCAGAAACTAGCACACCATTGTAAAGCAATTATACTCCAATAAAGATGTTTATATATATATATATATATATATATATATCAGAACAAATTTGGCAGAAATTATCAAAACATTGTTGTAAATAATAAAATAATTGATTAAAAAAATAGTGTAAACTTAATTACAACTTAATTACAAAGTGAGAAAAAAAAATCTTGGGGATTGTTTTGTTTCCTGTTAGAGACTTCGGCCTCTAACAGTTCCTGGTACAAAATATCTGCTCAATAAATACTTGAATAAATGATAAATAAATAAAAAATAAAAGGCTCGGTATTCATTTCGGGGAAAAATGATCTGTGACTCATAGGGGCATTTAGTATCCACTACTGTTCTTCATACCTTTGTTACAATAACAAAACAACAATGATAATAATGTTTATCATTCATTTTGTGCCTGTATTATGACAGGGCTTGTGCTAGATGCTTTATATGTATTGTTTCTCACTCTCATGACAACCTTATGAGGTAAGAACTATTTTTATCTCCATTTTATAGGTGAGAAAACTGACCTTCAGCGATTAGTGATTTTCCACTTGTCACATAGCTACTCATAGGCCTTCTTAGAGGCTTTCCAGCTTTCTCTCCTCACAGCCATTACCAGTTAAGTATCTGAAATTATTTTTGTTTTGTGTTTGCTTCCTTGTTTATTGTCTTTCTCCCACACTAGAATGGAGATGCCATGAGGGTAGAGATTTTGTTAATTTTGTCAATGTGTGCCTCGCGTTTAGAACAGACCCAGGCACATAGTAGGTGCTTGTTGTTCATAGTTGTTGAGTAAATGACAAAGTGGCAGGGGTGGAACTCAATCCCATGTCTAAGCACCTCCAAAGCCTCGGATCTTTTGATGACTCCATATTGCTGCTTTCTTTCTATATTTATTTTTTTAACAAGACTAAAAATTAAAAGTTATACCTCTCTGTTTTTACCCCTGTTCACTCTCTCCTCAGCAATGACAGGAAGAGCAAATAATCTGCTGAGACTTTTTTTTGACTCAATTTAACCCCTAAAACCAAATCAAAACAAAACCCTATTTCCCATAAGAAAAATTCCACAGAGAAAGAAATGGGGATATAATAAATTAAAAGGAAAAGGACTGACTATAATCTGCAGCGTGGAAAATTTGAACTCTTTGGGGGATTTTATCTGTTACTATTATTGTTACTTGTGTTGGGGTAGGGAAAGGATTTATTTTTCCATTCTTATCAGCAGGTGGCAGCACTTCTCTTAGGCTGGAGGTGAGCTAAAAGGGAAATCTAGCGTGCCTGGTCCAGATGCTGATAGATAAAGAGATTTTTAAAAACCAAAGTTCTTAAATTCACTTTTCCTGCAGTATGGTTAACTTTTAATTGAAATAGAATGGAAAACACCATGTGTTGAACACAATGTAAGTGCAGGAGAATTTCTAACAATTGCATCTATCAACTCTGGTAACCGTTTTGAAGAGTCAGATATGACTTACACAATTCCATCTTCATCATATGCAGCAGAAAAGTGATAAACTGGGCATTCTCAGTCTGCTTTTGTCATCTCCATTCTCTACCCCAGCTTTTACAAAATTGCTTAGCTGGTTTACCTCATGGGTATGACTAAGGTGGAACGGTCTTCCCCCATGGGGTTTTCTCTTTTTGTGAAGACTGTTCAGACAGTGCAGCAGCAGATATGTTTAGGTCAAAGCAGACTGGGATTGGAATTGAATCCTATTAGGTCTGTTAGGTCTGTACACTTTGGCATTCTTCTGCTATACAGCCTTCATATGACTGGCTCCATGAGAGATGGTCAGTGGTTGCTCATTTACTTGTCTGTCTCTTTACTGGTATGAAAACACTTTGAAAAAATGGATCATGTTTTGATTCCTTTACCTAACTTCAGTACCCAGCACAGGACTTGAGATATAACAGATGCTCAGTAAAAGTTTATTCCTTGGATGTTTGGTTGTATTGTTCTGAAGCTTGCACAGTAATGGGAACTTTGTTGGACTTTATATATTCTGGTTACATGTTTCTTTTTCAGTGCTATTTGCAGGGCATGGCTAAAGAAAGTGCCTGAACGTACAATCCTGTGTATAAATCTGTGCAAATGTAAAGTTTTATTGGGTTAATTTTGTTCTCATTTGTTGATCTCTGAGAGCCTTGAAGGACACATTAATATACTCACATTCTCATCATCAACGTCGACTGAGATAAAATTTATCCTAGACTCTGGTGATGCAATATAGGGATATGGTTCCTGCCTTTTGGGAGCTGGGACGTAAGATGTGGCCATGCAGTCATGAGAAACAGTACAACTTATCACAGATTCCAAGTGTTCAATGAACAAAGATGGACAGGAAAAACTCAGGTAGTAAAAATTATAGGCAAGATGTTCTGCTAAAGGCTATAAGCAGTCTGGCTATTTGAAACACCCTGGATAATGGAAAAATTTCACTTTTACTGGAATGTTTGTTGTTGTAGAAACGTGGCCATGCTGTGCTAGGGGCTGAATGTTCACCGCTCTTAAATATCTTCAATGCATAAATTAGCCCCAAAGAGACTAAAAACCTAATGGTTTATTTTTTAAAGGAATGCTTTGCTGAATCAGTTATTTTTTCACATGCTAATAATAGGTGAAAGAACATACCATGAATAGCTTCATAAAATGATTGTGATTTTAGTTTTCATAGTTAATTTTAGCCTAAGCTGGCTGAAAAGAAGTAAAAAGCTCCAAGATCAAAACCATGGTTTGATGAAAAGCAATTGTTTGATTATTTGTACAAATGATTTACAGAAGAATCATCGCTCTGAAAGCAAATGGAACTGTATTTTAAAGATAACAGTCATTCCTATTTTTTTCTCTAAAAAAATCTATGTAGTATAGAAATTTGCAAATAGAGGATAGAAAGTAAGAGTAATGCCATTTAGTGATTAAAAATATAAACAGGGATAAAGGATATCAAAATGATGATAAAACTAGATAAGCTTCATCAACTTTAAGTGATTCATTTTCGTTGAAGGGAAAAAATACTCAGTGATTTTCAGTGCTATTTCAAATAACATTTTGGGGTGATTAATGCCCAGTGCATTTGCTATTATAAGGAATTTGCTTTATGCCCCTGTCCCTCCTCCCCTAATTTCCCACTATTCTTATCCCAGAATCTTATCCAAGATGCATTGATTTCTCTATCAGTGCTTTCTTCTGAATAGCTAACTCACTCTTCAGTCCTACAAGATTAACTACATCTCCAACTGCTATGGCCAATTTCTGAAGTTTATGGTCCATTTCATAAAGTCTTGTAAATCAGCCTTTACTTCCTTTTAATTATGTCTCCTGTAGAATGCATGTGCCAGCATTGCTTCAAATTTATATGTGAGGCCAAGAACCAGGCAACCTTATCATGGGATAATTGTTTTAAATCCTATTAAGGTCTTTTCTGTATTAAAATGGCTGAGGTTAGGAATAGCAAGTCTGACAATCAACTGTGCTTCTTTTCATTCAAGGTCTGGCACAAGACTCATTTATTCTAAGAAGACTTCTCTGTTTAATTTACCTCTCCAACCATACCCACAGTCCTTCCCACATCCATAGCCCCCTATGTCCCTTAATGTTATTCTACTTTGATTTGTATTTCTTGGCATTAGAGTTCTAACTTTAATGATATATTTTATATACTTACATTCTGCATTATAGCACAGTGGTTAATAGCTTAAGCTGTGGAGTCAGACTGTCAGGGTTTGGTACTAGCTCTGCCATGTAATAGTAGTGTGATTTGGAGCAATTTACTTAACCTATTCATGTCTCAGCTTTCTTATCTCCAAAATGGAGATGATAATAATAGCACTTCCCTCATAGGATTGTAAGGCTTAAAATTTACACAAGCATTTAGCACATACTTGACCAATAGTGTTATATAAATGCTAGCTATTTTGTTATTATGTTTTTGGATGTTTCTCATTTCTGAATTATTTTTTAAGGCTGTTTAAGGGGACGAAGTATGTTTTCAATATTCACATACCCCCTGTGATAGTTAATTTTATGTGTCAATTTGACTAGATCAGGGGATATCTAGTTATCTAGTTAAATGTTATTTCTGCCTATGTCTGTGAGAGTGTTTCCAGATGAAATTATCATTCGAATCGGTGGACTCCTTAAAGTAGATTTCCTTCCCCAGTGAGGGTGTGCATGATCCAATCCATTAAGGGCCTTCATTGAACAAAAAGGTAGAGGAAAGGGGAATTCATCTTTTCTTTCTGCCTAATTATTTGAGCTGGGACCTCTCATCTCACCTTCTCCTGCTCTTGAACTAGGACTTAAATTTTTGGCTCCCTTCATTCTCAGACCTCAGGCTTAGACTGAATTAAACCACTAGCTTTCCTGGGTCTCCAGCTTGCAGACAGCAGATTGTGAGACTTCCCAGCCTCCATAATTGCATGAGCCAATTCTTCATAGTAAAACTCCTTTTATATCTCATTGGTTCTGTTTCTCTGAACTCTGACTAATACACTCCCTCTGTGCCATGCATACAAGAAGTCTGTAGTGTTCCCTAAAATAATGAACAAATGAATAGATCATTGTAGTGATTCCAGATGTATGTATCTTATGACCCTAATATAACTGATATGTTCAGAAAAATATTTATACTCAAGAAAATATTCAAGCAAGTGTCTATATAAAAGGAGGAATTGGCCAGACCCCACCTGGCTTCATATCTGGCCATGAAGAGGATGTTGAGAAGTTTTCCTTGAAGGCTAATTTCAGAATTCAGAGAAGCTTAAAAATTGTGTCATGAGAGGCAGGTGGAGGAAAAAATACTATGAGGGAGGTAGATTTGCTAGTTTTCCTCTGATGCAAGGAAAGAATTCACCTTACTCTATGTTGCCCCAGTATACAGAGCTAAGACCAATAAATGAAAATTACAGGATAGAATATTTGAGCTCAATATAATTAAACACATTCTAACCCCTTGGGCTGCCCAACAGTAGAATGAATGGCCTTGCAAAGTAGTTTGGCTGGATTCACAGGCAGCCAGCTTCCCTTTACACTGGTTAGATGCAAAGATGTCCCTTCTATGGTGGGGAACTTTGAGTTGTATTCATGGCCAGTACATAAGCAAGAATCAGCTGCAGAGCCACATTGGAAAAGACAAGGAGAGTGCTCTTTTCTCTTTTAACCTCACATTCACAGAAGATAGAGGGAAGGCAAAGATTGTCAGTGCCATAATACTTGTCCAGGTAAAGTGCTATGAAAGCTCAAAGGAAGAACAGTGTAGTTTATGTCCTGGGCCTAGACCATTCAATATTTTGTGAATCTGAAAAATTATCTAAGTCAGTGATAACCAAATTTAGATTTTACGAATTAACAAAATTCCCCTCACCCCACCAAATGGATGGATTGATATAGGATCACTAACATTTTATCTTGCCAAGTAAGTACATTATAAAAACAAAATTCACCTACCACCTGTTTACATTATTATTTTATGAAAAAGTAAATATTTAAAAAGAAGGACACAGGACATAAACTTACAATAAAAATATTGAATGATTTTTAGCATTTTGAAACACATACACTGTCCATATGTTTCTCATTTCGCAATGGTCAAGTAAAATCATCATGGACTGGCATGAATTTACAAACAAGCACTTGGGAACCACTGTTTCAGCTTTAGTGGTATTCTTTGATTGTTCCAAGTCAGAGTCCTACACCTCTCCTTTCCAGACTTTTTCTAACCCTCTTATGGGATTGATATTTTAAGCACTAATTCCTAAGGGTAACATTTTATTCCATAGATCCCACAGAACTCAAAATGTAAGCAATATCTCCAGGGGTAGACAGGTCTCAATCAACTTAGGCTTTGTTAGGGTTTGACATCATTGTAGGGATCCCAGGAACACTTACCATTTAGTCAGTAAGTCTGTGCTGGGGTGTCTTCCACCTACTCTAAAGACCTAGAGAATAATATGGTGTATTATTCGTATTTCAAATGCCAAAAGACTAGGAATTATAGGTGCTATTAGGAAAATAACTTAATCTACCAAGAATAGGGACTTTAGGGCTTTGATATCTTCTAAAAGCCCTTTGAACCTGTCGGGCACAATAGATGAGGTAAAATTCCACTTTTCTGTAATGGATAATGTATTGAGGAATCTCCTGGGGAAAAATATTCTAAATATCTACTCTGACAAGAGAAGGACTCATATCATTTTTTAAACTTTAATTCCATTTCAGAAACATTGATATACAATTACTTGCTACTGAGTTGGAATTTGTCTACATGTGAAATCACTTTTTTGAAGCATATTATCTGCTAATGGAATCATAGAGCATTTTCTGGAGAGGAAAAAAAAACCACTACTCTTGGCTGCATGGCATAGGCAGATTACTATTTGGATTAATGGTTTCTATAGTGTATTGTTTTGTTCTCAAGGGCTCACGTTCTTATTTTAAAATCATATTATTCAGAAACTCTTATGATGCTTTTGACATCTTAGTTTTGAGTATAAGGAATGTAAGGTTTTTATGCCCTTGTGAAAATCCCATATCTAGTAGCATTCAAATGGGGTTTTCCCTCAAACTTAATCCACATGTTCTGAATTGCTAAGATCCAGAAAATATGTCCAGAACATTTTGAAGCTGGGCAAATCCTGCTGAGATCACTGCTTGGGGTGCTGAGAACATCCTCAGCCAAACCAATCTAGTTCTGACTAATGAGCGAGTTCCATTTATGGCCTATAGGTTGAGAAGGCTCCAGGAGAAGTTTCCCTCATATTATCACTTTTCTCCTTCTGTGCCACTACCGCCACCACCACCTTATTCTAGGCTTTCAATTGAACTGTTGCAAGGGACATTTAACTGATCTCTCAACTTACATTCTCCATAGTACTCAGAGTGATCTTAAGACTTAAATCAGATCCAGTTCCTCTCTTGTATGAAATCCTTCTTAAATGGTTTCGCACTACACACAGAATAAGATTCAGACTCCTAACTACTGCCTGCAAGGCCTTGCATGATCTGGCCCATGCCTACCTGTATATTCATGTATTTATTTAATCATTCAACAACTATTTATAAGTGCTTACCATGTTCAAGGTGAATAAAACAGATAAAAATCCCTGCCCTTACATTTTGGTTGAGAGAGGCAAACAATAAGCAAGAGAAAAGGGTGAAATAATTAGTAACTTAGATAGTGTAAGTGCTATGGAGAAAAATAAGGCAGGGAAGAAGAATAGGGAGAATTGTGGTGAGAGGCAATTTCAGACAATCAGGGTCTTGGCAGATGGAGCACTCAGATTGGATACTTTGAGAAGTGTTTCCTAAGGGAACTAGTTACAGAGGTATAGGCAGGATATAGGTAAACCATGAAGGATAGTGTACAGCAGGATTCAGTTATCACCCCTAGGTCTTGAAGGGTCAAAAGGAGGGAGAAGTCACTAGAAGGAGGAGAGATTGAGGATTGTATGGAGAAGCTTTCTGACAAACACTGTGACCTTAGACCAAGGGACTCAGCCAGCCCTAGATGACCCTCCAGGGAGAGAGTGGAGTGAATAAATACCCTGACTCTCCATCCTCTCTCAGTTCTCCTTCTGGTCTTCCCACTGGCCAGACATAATAGGAAGCCAGAAGGGTGAGGGAGTCCATTGATGTAGTCCACCTGGTCAGTCCTGGAGAGAGGAACAGATAACAGGATGAAGAAGAGTGGAGAGTCTGGAGGTAAATAGAACATATTCAGTATAAGTTTGCAATTTTACGTAAGGTAGTCAGAGAAAACCTCAATAAAAGTGAGGGAAAATCTATGTACACAACAGTACACATTGCAAAAACACATTTTTAAAAGATTTACAGTAACATTAAAATTCTTGGCTTTGGAGACAAGGGTTGGGAATGGGGATAAAAGGAAATAAGTAAATAAACAAACTTAGTGACCAACTATGGTAATATACCATGAACCAAGGAATATGACTAACTCTAGTATCTTTACCTGAGAATAAAACACACACAACACACACACATACAACCACTAGAAGATGCCCGGGTCTGGGTCTGAGGTATGTATAGCATCCCTGGAAATTCTAATGCCACCCTCCCACCCCAGCTCTACTCTTGGTTGCCGAACACTGCTTTAGAACAATGTGGTTTCTCTACTCTACCACCAGTATCCACTTCAGAAATCTGTAAATTTGTCGGACTAATGATGGTTCAACTTAAAGTCTTCTTGCCCAGCAGAATCCAAAATAATAGAATAAGGTCTTTGCCCTTCACACTGCAGGATTTTCTGTCTCCTCAGATTTTCCCCCAGCGCATCTGTTTATGTTCAAGCCAAGATCTTTCTGCTACAAGTTGGTATTTGTCTCAGTCACAGATTCTCAATTATGTGCTCAGCTAGAGTTGGCTATATAAGTATTGTTTTTTACCTTCACAAGAATCATGTAAACCCTTTGCATAGGGCAAAGTAAAATGTCTCAGTTGCCCAGGTTCTTTTCATTGCTGTTGCCTTACCCCCACCCTTATTCTGCTCCTGAAGTCCTCCTGGGGTCAACCTACTTACATGCATTTTCATTTTTCCACCTTGCTCTCACCACTGTTGTTTATGACTTCCTGGTGTTAATCTACCTACTGGACTTCTGACTTCCTGAACACTCTGTGCCTTATACTGCCTTTGAGCTCCTGACTCCATCTTGCTTGGTTGATTCTGACTTGATGCTTTGCTTTGACCTTTTGTTTCTAGTTCTTCATCCTCACTCCAATTCTGGACTGCTCACAGAAGCCTCTGCCTTGGACATTGGGTGCCAAGTCCTTCCCCAGGACTGCCTCTCTCTTGTTCTAATTCCCTTTCCTCTGGCCCTGGACTTACCTCAGCACTCCTGATCCTGGCTCCCACTTTTGCCCACATGACCAACTGCCATATACGTTTCCCAAAGCTGACAATCTAGAAGACCTTTTTCCACCCCCAATGCCCAGCCACTACCCAAAACAACCAAGGACAGAAGTTTATATTTTGAAGCAATATCAGCACGATTTCATGAGGTATTGGGAGGAGGACACAGGATGTGGCCTTTTAGTCTAGCGGGACAATATTGCCACTTACCAAATGGAAAATAATAACAATAATTATTAAGAAGGGATTTTTTTATGAGTGCTTAGTGCCCCAGGGGCCAGAAACCCTTGCTGTCACATGAGAACGAGAGAGAGCAAAGGATTTGGCTGCAAAATAAGGTTTTAAAGGGTCATGTCACACTTATAGTCCAATTCTGAGCTTGGTCAAGGAGAAAGAGAGCTGCATTGGTTTTCATAATGCAAGATACATTTTTTTTCCATTGTGGGGTCAGCAGTGGGGACAGAGCAGTGATTAAAATGAAAATCAATTAGCTGGAATCTCGGAGAGTTAATAGAATATGTCAATTGAAGTCCTCCAGATAGTATGTTTTTTTCCTTGATATGGGAGATTTACACAGCTCCAAAACTCACATTAGCATTAATGAGGATTTCACATGTAAATTTCCAGCAAATCCAAAGGAGTATTAATTCTTTACACCTGGATGGTGCTCTGAGAAATCGTCTCTTCCCCCTTAGCTTTTCATAATGCAATATATATATATATATGTATATATATATATATATAATAAAAAGCACAAATTTGGAAATTTCCCATCCAAATGACATAAGTTAAAGCAAAGACAAGGTGTTTGCAAGAAGCTCTTACTTCTAAGACAGAAGAGGCACTGGCACCAGCCTCGTTATTAGTTGCTGTTCAGAGAAAAGGTTTTATGTAAATCCAAGGCAAAGTCTTGTCATTTTCTATTATTATCACTATATGTTGTTGAATTGGTTAAATTCTGCTGATTATTGGTCTGATGTTTCTTCAGGAAATGATAGCAGTTATCTGCCTTTAGTGATGAAAGAGATAGGTATTGCCTACCTGTCTTATTTCCTTGTCCACATGGATAACTCCACCTTCTCAAAGTTTTTCAGGCTACCCTGGCCCTCCTTTATCTCTGGGCAGCAAAAGCGCACAGCTGGGATACGCAGCTTAGTACTGGCCTTCTTCTCAATATACGAAGTAGATTTGCTCTTCCTGGCAGCTAGTTGGAAATGTCCGTGAATATAGAAAACTACCTCTGCCCTCCCCACTTTCCTAGAAGCATGCAGGGCATACAGTGGACACTTAATAAATACCTGTTGAGGACTTCCCTGGTGGCAGTGGTTAAGAATCTGCCTGCCAATGCAGGGGACACGGGTTCAAGCCCTGGTCTGGGAAGATCTCACATGCCACAGAGCAACTAAGCCCATATACCACAACTACTGAGCCTGCGCTCTAGAGCCCGTGAACCATGACTACTGAGCCCGCGTGCCACAACTACTGAAGCCCACGCACCTAGAGCCCGTGCTCCCCAGCAAAAGAAGCCACCGCAATGAGAAGCCCGCGCACCACAACGAAGAGTAGCCCCCCACTCGCCACAAGTAGAGAAAGCCTGCGTGCAGCAATGAAGAACAAACACAGCCAAAAATAAATAAATTAATTAAAAAAAGATATTGTTTAAACACAGGCATTTACCTGTGTGAGTTATGAATGGACTGAAACCTCTTGTTCCTAATGTTTTCTGAACCCCAGCAAATGGAGCTGGGGGAACTTACACCCTGAATGAGAGGTGGACAGTGACATTTCAGCCAAGAACATATGTGAAGATGGAGCTCAGGGAGGGGGACTGGAGAGGAACAAAATTAAGCTTGAATTTGTGGGGTTCCGGAGAGATCATGTGTTTTGTTTTGTTTTCTTTTATACTAAAAACAAAAACAAAAAGACTTTGAGGTGTTCAGCCTGCAGGATGGACAACCAGAACTGGAGAATGACATATTCCATCCTGTAAAAGTCATTGCCTGTGTGACTCTAACATCCCTCACAAGGATGTGGAGAAAGACAGAGTGGGGTAGGACGTGAAACAAGTAACTGATCAACATGGAAGAAAAGAGATCAAGACAATTGAGCATATAGTGATTTGGGGGAAATGCACAGTGTGGAGCCAAGCAGATAAGAAGGCAGCAGGGCTTTGTGGTGACAGGTCAATCCTATGGTCCCCCCAGCCAGAAAATTCCTGTATTGGCTGCCAGGAAAATGCAAATCACTTCTTCAAAGCGACTCTGTTAGACAACAGTCTGTTAAAGGGATTGTTCCTACACCAAACTCAGGGAGTTCCACTTTTCTAGCTACCTCAAACCCAAATATTGGCCTTTGAAGAGTGTTGCCTTGAGAACCTGAATCAGATATTATGATCTAAAGATAAAACTTGAAAATTGTACCTACTGTATTTTAAATGTTTGAATGGCAACCTCTAGAATCTAGACTCTAGAGATCATTAGAACTAAGAAGAAAACACAAACCTCTGCAATCCACCTACTTATTTTTCAAATTCAGCAGCCAGGATGGGGGAAATCAAATCAGTCGGGTTCATTTTCACTCTTCACAGGTTCATGTTCAACTTCCTTAAACTAACCTTGCATTTGTTTGGGGCCTCATCATCTCAATAAAGAATCCAGTGTCCTCTGGAGCATACATTTAAAAAAAAAAGAATGATTTATTTAATATACTAAAAATCCACCAAAAATGCTTTATTACTTCCTTGGAAATGAGGAGTGGGGAAAATATGAACCAAAGGTGAAAATTAGATGGAGGCAGACTTGAGGTCAATGTAAAGAAGAGTTTTCAAAGTATTAGATCTGCTTCTAAATAGATAGGGTTCCTTTGGTAGCGAGTGAGTTTCTTGTCAATGGAGACATTCGAATTGAATAATAATATGTTAGTGAAATTGTGCAAGGGACTTCTGTATCAGCTAATCTGGATAACTTCTAAGGTCCCACTCAATGTTGAGATTTTAAAAAACTATTTTAAAGTACCTGTTTGGAGGGGAGGCATAAAATTTTTACAAAGTTTTAAATGGCGGTGAATATGAATTTCTCAGTAACCTCAGAACCATGACACATCTTCCTCTTTTTAAAAACTTTTTTAAAATTTTGAAATAATTACACATTCATATAATATTGCAAAAATAGTACAGAGAAGTTCCATGTACCCTTCACCTACTTTCCCCCAATGGTTCCATAATTGTAGTATCACAACCAGGAAATTGACATATAACTTTTATTAAAATAATTTACTTCCCTTGAAGAGTCTGAGGCCCCTAGAGAATATTTTCTTTATTGTTTCATGTACATATGATTAAATCCTATTTGCATGAATGGGAGCTGTTTTAGGGCTCAGTGTGTGTGCAAGGGATGGTAGAAGAAACATACTTGCCACCTAAAATGCTCTATATATTTCCACCAATGTCTTTTTATTTCAGCCTCATAAAAAAACAGGTATAATGAGATTCAATGACTTGGTCATTATCACAAAGTAAGTGAGGCTGCAGAGACAGAGTTCAAACCCAGGTCTGGCTGACTGTGAATCCCAGATTTTATGGAGGCACTTCTGTATCTGCTGATTTGTGAGTGGCCTGATGGTTAACAGGTTTTTTTGTAGACAGATTTCTGGTGTTAAATTGGAAGTGGGAACCCACCCCCCACACTAAATTGATTATAAATAGTGGTAAAAGTTAAAACTCAAGATCCCAAGAAGGCATTTTAAAAATTGTCTTTGGTTTATTGTAAAATAGAAGGTCGCCCAGGTGCAGAAGGGGCCTTACTGTATAGAGTGGCAGCTTATATTGGGTTATGCCTATTTTAGAATAAAGACATTAATAGTTTCTTTAAACTTTTAGTTTGAGATAACTATAGAGCCCTATGCAGTTGTAAGAACTAATATAGCGAGATTCAGTGTACTCTTTATCCCGTTTCCCCCAAAGATATCTTCTAAAACTATAGTATGATGATACACTATATAGTACAACCAGGAAATTGATATTGATGTAATCCATCAATCTTATTCAGATTTCATTAGTTTTACATGTACTCATTTGTATGTGTTTGCATGTATTTAGTTCTATGTAATTTTATTACATATGTATATTCTTGGGACCACCACCAAAATCAAGTTACAGCACAGTTCTATCACCACGTGGATACCTTATGCTGCCCTTTTATAGTCACAATTATCTCTACTGTTCCCCCTCCCTAACTACAGGGAACCACTACTCTGTTCTCCATCTCCATAATCTTGTCATTTTGAGAATGAATCATGCAGTATGTAACCTTTGAAATTGGCTTTTGCACTCAGCACAGTTCCCTGGAGGTTCATCCAAGTTGTTTTGTGTCTTTTTTTTTTCTTAGTAAAAAAAAAATGGTACGAGTACCACAGTTTGTGTAACCATTCATCTACTTAAGGAAATCTGGGTTCTTTCCAATTTTTGTCTATTAAAATTAAAGCTGCTATAAACATTCATGTACAGCTTCGTATGTGAATGTAAGTCTTCATTTCTCTCAGATAAATGCCCAGAAGTGCAAATTCTTGGTCATATGGGAGTTGCATGTTTAATTTTGCAAGATTCTATCTTACTCTTTTATATAGTGGCTGTACCACTTGCATTAATAGTCTTATATTGAGTGATCATTTATTTTATTATAACCATTGTTAAATAGCAAATATTCAAACAAGTAATTTAAAGATCTAATTGGCTTTATTGAATGATTCACAAATCAGACAGCATCCCATCTAGGAAAGAGAAAGGAACTCTGAGGAGCTGTACAAAATAGAAGGCATTTATAGGCAGAAGAATTAGGTTAGGTATCAAATCTTGGTTTGCTGACGTGGGGCTTAGCACAAATGACTCAATTTTGGACCTATTGTTTCTTTTTTTTAAGCAATCCCCCCCTTTTTGATCAGACTCTCACCTTAAATGAGAGACGTGGTCAAAATTCAAGACATTGGCAACACTCTCAGCTACCACTCTGTAGTCCTCGCAGTGTTTTTTGATCCTTTATGTGGTATCCATAAGTCATGAGGTCTGCTTAATCCCTGTAATATTCAGAGGTCATGGCTTCACAATGTTTAAGTTGGTCATTCTCTTCATTTCTTTTCTGACATTTCAGTCTTAGGGAGATCATTTACTTGGTGGTTAGTGGCTGTGAACATGCATTTAAAGCTTTTGAGGGAATACAATACACAGGGAGATTACTGTGTGACTATTATAAACAGGATAATTCACAATATCTAGAGTGCCCTTTGGAGCCATGATTCCCAAGGTTCAAGCCAGTCAAAATCAAATAAGTCAAAGATAGACCCCATTGAAGGAGTCACCTATTTAAGGGAAGTGGCTTGCTCAGTGATTTTATGTAACTGAGTTTTAACTTCCCCAGAAGGGTTAATCCAGATGTAGTAGGTGGTGTTGGCCACAGCACAGACACCACCTTGCTCAGCTAAAAGGTAATCAAAGACTATCCTATTATCAAGAAGGCTATCTTTTGGCCAGAGAGTATTAAGGATTTTTCTTGGGAAGCTATTATTGTTTAGCAATGCATTCTGCAATATTTTGAAGAGTTAAGGAGAGGTTCCTGATCATAGACTCATTTGCATTTATACTCAACCAGAAAGAAGAAATCTGTCAAAGGGAACTATTTTTGAGTGATGAACACTTCCTAGTAACTCCTGTTGGAATCTGTGACTCGGGATTTAAAAATACCCATTATTAAAGATCTGATGAGAAATCACTATAATGGAATTGACAAAGAAATTTGGTTATTTCTGTAATATACAATATTTTAAGATAATAACTGGAATTACATAGTTCTGAGCAAAACTAGGTAGGTCAGAAAACAAAACAAAACAAAACAAAACAAAACAAAAAAGTAGGTCTTTTAATATCAAGAGTATGAGGTTTAAATAATCAAAGACCTGATAAAGACAACATGGAACATAGGTGATTATACTTTTTTATTTTTTAATATTTTTATTGGAGTATAATTGCTTTACAATGATGTGTTAGTTTCTGCTTTATAACAAAGGGAATCAGTTATACATATACATATATCCCCATATCTCTTCCCTCTTGAATCTCCCTCCCTCCCACCCTCCCTATCCCACCCTTCTAGCTGGTCACAAAGCACCAAGCTGATCTCCCGGTACTATGTGACTGCTTCCCACTAGCTATCTATTTTACATTTGGTAGTGTTTATATGTCTATATATACACTTCCTCTCTCTCACTTTGTCCCAGATTACCCTTCTCCCTCCCCATATCCTCAAGTCCATTCTCAAGTAGGTCTGCATCTTTATTCCCATCTTGTCCTTAGGTTCTTCATGACCATTTTTTTTGTTGTTTTTTAGATTCCATATATATGTGTTAGCATACGGCATTTGTTTTCCTCTTTCTGACTTACTTTGTATGACAGACTCTAGGTCCATCCACCTCACTACAAATAACTCAATTTCGTTTCTTTTTATGGCTGAGTAATATTCCATTGTATATATGTGCCACATCTTGTTTATCCATTCATCTGTCGATGGACACTTAGGTTGCTTTCATGTCCTGGCTATTGTAAATAAAGCTGCAATGAACATTGTGGTACATGACTCTTCGTGAATTAGGGTTTTCTCAGGGTACATGCCCAGTAGTGGGATTGCTGGGTCGTATGGTAGTTCTATTTGTAGTTTTTTTTATAACTGTCAACCTAATTTCTATGCCCAGCAAAACTACAAATTGGGTGTGAAAATTGAACAAAGATATATTTAGATAGGCAATGCAAAAAAATGTAGCTTCCAGACTTCCCTAGTGGTGCAGTGGTTGAGAATCTGCCTGCCAATGCAGGAATCATGGGTTCAAGTCCTCTATCTTTAACAGTATACTTTTCTATTTCTAGTTGTAAAGTCTTCTATCTCTAGGATATACTCTTGTATGTCTAGATGTATAGTCTTCTATCTCTAGAAGTATAATCTTCTATCTCTGGGTGTATAGTCTTTTTTTTTTTTTTAACATCTTTATTGCAGTATAATTGCTTTACAATGGTGTGTTAGTTTCTGCTTTATAACAAAGTGAATCAGTTATACGTATACATATGTTCCCATATCTCTTCCCTCTTGCGTCTGCCTCCCTCCCACCCTCCCTATCCCACCCCTCCAGGTGGTCACAAAGCACCGAGCCGATATCCCTGTGCCATGCGGCTGCTTCCCACTAGTTATCTACCTTACGTTTGTTAGTGTGTACATGTCCATGACTCTCTCTCGCCCTGTCACAGCTCACCCTTCCCCCTCCCCATATCCTCAAGTCCGTTCTCCAGTAGGTCTCTGTCTTTATTCCTGTCTTACCCCTAGATTCTTCATGACATTTTTATTTCTTCTTAAATTCCATATATATGTGTTAGCATACGGTATTTGTCTTTTTCTTTCTGACTTACTTCACTCTGTATGACAGACTCTAGGTCTATCCACCTCATTACAAATAGCTCAATTTCGTTTCTTTTTATGGCTGAGTAATATTCCATTGTATATATGTGCCACATCTTCTTTATCCATTCATCCAATGATGGGCACTTAGGTTGTTTCCATCTCCGGGCTATTGTAAATAGAGCTGCAATGAACATTTTGGTACGTGACTCTTTTTGAATTTTGGTTTTCTCAGGGTATATGCCCAGTAGTGGGATTGCTGGGTCATATGGTAGCTCTATTTGTAGTTTTTTAAGGAACCTCCATACTGTTCTCCATAGTGGCTGAACCAATTCACATTCCCACCAGCAGTGCAAGAGTGTTCCCTTTTCTCCACACCCTCTCCAGCATTTATTGTTTCTAGATTTTTTGATGATGGCCATTCTGACTGGTGTGAGATGATGTCTCATTGTAGTTTTGATTTGCATTTCTCTAATGATTAATGATGTTGAGCATTCTCTCATGTGTTTGTTGGCAATCTGCATATCTTCTTTAGAGAAATGACTATTTAGTTCTTCTGCCCATTTTTGGATTGGGTTGTCTGTTTTTTTGATATTGAGCTGCATGAGCTGCTTGTAAATTTTGGAGATTAATCCTTTGTCGGTTGCTTCATTTGCAAATATTGACTCCCATTCTGAGGGTTGTCTTTTCGTCTTGTTTATGGCTTCCTTTGCTGTGCAAAAGCTTTGAAGTTTCATTAGGTCCCATTTGTTTATTTTTGGTTTTATTTCCATTTCCCTAGGGGGTGGGTCAAAAAGGATCCTGCTGTGATATATGTCATAGAGTATTCTTCCTATGTTTTTCTCTAAGAGTTTGACAGTTTCTGGCCTTACATTTAGGTCATTAATCCATTTTGAGTTTATTTTTGTGTATGGTGTTAAGGAGTGTTCGAATTTCATTCTTTTACATATAGCTGTCCAGTTTTCCCAGCTCCACTTATTGAAGAGGATGTCTTTTCTCCATATTATATTCTTGCCACCTTTACCAAAGATAAGGTGACCATATGTGTGTGGGTTTATCTCTGGGCTTTCTATCCTGTTCCATTGATCTATATTTCTGTTTTTGTGCCATTACCATACTGTCTTGATTACTGTACCTTTGTAGTATAATCTGAAGTCAGGGAGTTTGATTCCTCCAGGTCTGTTTTTCTTTCTCAAGATTGCTTTGGCTATACGGGGTGTTTTGTGGTTCCCTACAAATTGTGAAATGTTTTGTTCTAGTTCTGTGAAAATTCCAGTGGTGGTTTGATAGGAATTGCACTGAACCTGTAGATTGCTTAGGGTAGTAGAGTCATTTTCACAATGTTGATTCTTCCAATCCAAGAACATGGTACATCTCTCCATCTATTTGTATCATCTTTAATTTCTTTCATCAGTGTCTTATAATTTTCTGCATACAGGTCTTTTGTCTCCTTAGGTAGGTTTATTCCTAGGTATTTTATTCTTTTTGTTACAATGGTAAATGGGAGTGTTTTTTTAATTTCACTTTCAGATTTTTCATCATTAGTGTGTAGGAATGCAAGAGATTTCTGTGCATTAATTTTGTATCCTGATACTTTACCAAATGCATTGATTAGCTCTAGTAGTTTTCTGGTAGCATCTTTAGGATTCTCTATATATAGTATCATGTCATCTGCAAACAGTGACAGCTTTACTTCTTCTTTTCCAATTTGGATTCCTTTTATTTCTTTTTGTTCTCTGATTGCTGTGGCTAAAACTTCCAAAACTATGTTGAATAAGAGTGGTGAGAGTGGGCAACCTTTTCTTTTTCCTGATCTTAGTGGAAATGGTTTCAATTTTTCACCATTGAGGACGATGTTGGCTGTGGGTTTGTCATATATGGCCCTTATTATGTTGAGGTAAGTTCCCTCTATGCCTACTTTCTGGAGGGTTTTTATCATAAATGGGTGTTGAATTTTGTCGAAAGCTTTCTCTGCATCTGTTGAGGTGATCATATAGTTTTTCTCCTTATATTTGTTAATATGGTGTATCACATTGATTGATTTGCGTATATTGAAGCATCCTTGCATTCCTTGGATAAACCCCTGTTGATCATGGTGTATGCTCCTTTTAATGTGCTGTTGGATTCTGTTTGCTAGTATTTTGTTGAGGATTTTTGCATCTAAGTTCATCAGTGATATTGGTCTGTAGTTTTCTTTTTTGTGACATCTTTGTCTCGTTTTGGTATCAGGGTGATGGTGGCCTCATAGAATGAATTTGGGAGTGTTCCTCCCTCTGCTATATTTTGGAAGAGTTTGAGAAGGATAGGTGTTTGCTCTTCACTAAATGTTTGATAGAATTTGCCTGTGAAGCCATCTGGTCCTGGACTTTTGTTTATTGGAATGTTTTAAATCACAGTTTCAGTTTCAGTTTTTGTGATTGGTCTGTTTATATTTTCTATTTCTTCCTGGTTCAGTCTTGGCAAGTTTTACTTTTCTAAGAATTTGTCCGTTTCTTCCACGTTGTCCATTTTATTGGCATATAGTTGCTTGTAGTAATCTCTCATGATCGTTTGTATTTCTGCAGGGTCGGTTTTACTTCTCGTTTTTCATTTCTAATTTTATTGATTTGAGTCTTCTCCCTTTTTTTCTTGATGAGTCTGGCTAATTGTTTATTAATTGTGTTTATCTTCTCAAAGAACCAGCTTTTAGTCTTATTGATATTTGCTATTATTTCCTTCATTTCTTTTTCATTTATTTCTGATCTCATCTGTATGATTTCTTTCCTTCTGCTAAATTTGGGGTTTTTTGGCTGTGCTTTCTCTTATTGCTTTAGGTTTAATGTTACATTGTTTATTTGAGATTTTTCTTGTTTCTTGAGGTAGGATTGTATTGCTATAAACTTCCCTCTTAGAACTGCTTTTACTGCATCCCGTAGGTTTTGGGTCGTCGTATTTTCATTGTCATTTGTTTCTAGGTATTTTTTGATTTCCTCTTTTATTTCTTCAGTGACCTCTTGGTTATTCAGTAGTGTATTGTTTAGCCTCCATGTCTTTTTACAGTTTTTTTTTTTTGGTGGTACACGGACCTCTTACTCTTGTGGTCTCTCCTGTTGCAGAGCACAGACTCCGGACGTGCAGCCTCTGTGGTCATGGCTCATGGGCCCAGCCGCTCCACGGCATGTGGGATCTTCCCGGACCAGGGCACGAACCCATGTCCCCTGCATCGGCAGGCAGACTCCCAACTACTGCTCCAGCAGGGAAGCCCCATTTACAGTATTTTTACTGTAATTGATATCTAGCCTCATAGTGTTGTGGTTGGAAAAGATACTTGATATGAGTTCAGTTTTCTTATTTACCAAGGCTTGATTTGTGACCCAAGATTTGATCAATCCTGGACAATGTTCCATAAGCACTTGAGAAGAAAGTGTATTCTGTTGTTTTTGGATGGAATGTCCTGTAAATATCAATTACGTCTCTGGTCTAATGTGTCTTTTAAAGCTTGTGTTTCCTTACTTATTTTCATGTTGGATGATCTGTCCGTTGGTGAAAGTGGGATGTTAAAGTCCCTTACTATGATTGTGTTACTGTCTATTTCCCCTTTCATGGCTGTTAGCATTTGCCTTATGTATTGAGGTGCTCCTTTGTTGGGTGCATAAATATTTACAATTGTTGTATCTTCTTCTTGGATTAATCCCTTGATCATTATGTAGTGTCCTTCATTGTCTATTGTAATAGTCTTTATTTTAAAGTCTACTTTGTCTAATATGAGAACTGCTACTCCAGCTTTCTTTTGATTTCCATTTTCATGGAATATCTTTTCCCATTCACTTTCAGCCTGTATGTGTCCCTAGGTCTGAAGTGGGTCTCTTGTAGACAGCATATGTACGGGTCTTGTTTTTGTATCCATTCAGCCAGTTTGTTTCTTTTGGTTGGAGCATTTAATCCACTTACCTTTAATGTAGTTATTGATATGTATGTTTCTATTACCATTTTCTTAATTGTTTTGGGTTTGTTTTTGTAGGTCTTTTCCTTCTTTTGTGTTTCCTGCCTAGAGAAGTTCCTTTAGCATTTGTTGTAAAGCTGGTTTGGTGGTGCTGAATTCTCTTAACTTTTACTTATCTGTAAAGGTTTTAATTTTTCCATCAAATCTGAATGAAATCCTTGCTGGGTACAGTAATCTTGGTTGTTGTTTTTTCCCTTTCATCACTTTAAATATGTCTTGCCACTCCCTTCTGGCTTGCAGAGTTTCTGCTGAAAGATCACCTGTTAACCTTAAGGGGTTTCCCTTGTATCATATTGCTCTTCCCTTGCTGCTTTTAATATTTTTTCTTTGAATTTAATTTTTGATATTTTGATTAATATGTGTTTTGGCATGTTTCTCCTTGGATTTATCCTGTAAGGGACTCTCTGCACTTCCTGGACTTTAGTGACTATTTCCTTTCCCTTATTAGGAAAGTTTGCAACTATAGTCTCTTCAAATATTTTCTCAGAGCCTTTCTTTTTCTCTTCTTCTTCTGGGACCCCTATAATTCAAATGTTGTTGCGTTTAATGTTGTCCCAGTTGTCTCCGAGAGTGTCCTCAATTCTTTTCATTCTCTTTTATTCTGCTCTGCAGCAGTTATTTCCACTATTTTATCTTCCAGGTCTGTTATCTGTCCTTCTGCCTCAGTTATTCTGCTATTGATTCCTTCTAGAGTATTTTTAAATTTCATTTATTGTTTTGTTCATCATTGTTTGTCTGCTCTTTAATTCTTCTAGGTCCTTGTTAAACGTTTCTTATATTTTCTCCATTCTGTTTCCAAGATTTTGGATCATCTTTACTATCATTACTCTGAATTCTTTTTCAGGTAGACTGACTATTTCCTCTTCATTTATTTTGTCTGTTGGGTTTTTATCTTGCTTCTTCATCTGTTGCATATTTCTCTGTCTTCTCATTTTGCTTAACTTACTGTGTTTGGTGTCTCCTTTTTGCAGGCTGTAGCTTCATAGTTCCCATTGTTTTTGGTGTCTGCCCACAGTATGTGAGGTTGGTTCAATGGCTTGTGTAGGTTTCCTGGTGGAGGGGACTGGTGCTTGTGTTCTGGTGTGTGGGGCTGGATCTTGTCCTACTGGTGGGCAGGGCCACATCTGGTGGTGTGTTTTGGAGCGTCTGTGAACTAAGTATGACATTAGGGAGCCTCTCTGCTAATAGGTGGGGTTGTGTTCCTGTTTTGCTAGTTGTTTGGTATGGGGCATCCAGCACTGGAGCTTGGAGACCCTTGGGTGGAGCTGGGTCTTAGTGTTGAGATGAAGATCTCTGGGAGACATCTTGCTGATTGATATTATGTGGGTCCTGGAGATTTCTGGTGGTCCAATGTCCTGGACTTGGGCCTCCCACCTCAGAGGCTTATGCCCAATGCCCGGCTGGAGCACAAGGCCCCTGCCAGCCACATGGCTCAGAAGGAAAGAAGAACGAGAAAAAAACAAAAGCAAAGAAAATGAAGAGACAGAACCCTGGGACAAATAGTAAAAGCAAACCTATATAGACAAAGTTATATAAAGAAGCATACACATAGACACTCACAGAAAGAGAAAAAGGAGAAAAAATAATATATATATGTTACAAATAACAGGCAGAGAGCAACCAAACGAATAAACAAATCCACCAATGATAATAAGCACTAAATACTAAACTAAAATAAACATAAAACCAGAAACAAATTAGACGCAGAAAGCAAACCCCAAGTCTACAGTTGCTCCCAAAATCCACCACCTCAATTTTGGGAACTTTCGTTGTCTATTCAGGTATTCTTTAGATGCAGGGTTTATCAAGTTGATTGTGTGGATTTAATCTGCTGCTCTTGAGGCTGCATAGAGTAATTTCCCCTTCTCTTCTTTGTTTGCACAGCTCCTGGGGTTCAGCTTTGGATTTGGCCCCACCTCTCTGTGTAGGCTGCCCTTAGGAGCCTTTTCCCAGCCCAGACAGGAGGGGGTTAAAGCAGCAGCTGATTGGGGCTCTCTTGCTCACTCAGGCTTGGGGGAGTGAGGGGTACGGTAGTCATAATTGGAATGCAGGGTGAGCCTGCGGCAGCAGAGGCCAGCATGACGTTGCAACAGCCTAAGGTGCGCCATGTGTTCTCCCAGGGAAGTTGTCTCTGGATCACGGGACCCTGGCAGTGGCAGGCTGTACAGGCTTCTGGGGGGTGTAGATAGTGACCTCGACTTGCACACAGGATTCTTGATAGTAGCGGCAGCAGCATTAGTGTTTCATGCCCATGTCTGGGGTCCAAGCTGATAACCGCTGCTCATACCCATCTCTGGAGCTCATTTAGGCGATGCTGTACCTTCTGTGGGCACACTGGGAAGGAATCCACTCTCCTTGCGCACCCCGAAACAATGGTCTCTTGCCTCTCCTGCAGGTCCAGACTTTTTCCCAGGCTCCCTCCCAGGTAGCTGTGGCACATTAAGCCCCTTCAGGCTGTGTTCACACAGCCAACCCCAGTCCTCTCCCTGGGATCCACCCTCCGAAGCCCGTGCCTCAGCCCCAGCCCCCATCCACCCTGGCAGGGAAGCAGACAAGCGTCTCAGGCTGGTGAGTGCTGGTGAGTGCTGGTCGGCACCAATCCTCTGTGCAGGAATCTCTCCACTTTGCCCTCTGCACCCCTGTTGCTGTGCTCTCCTTCATGGCTCTGAAGCTTCCCCCACGTCCAACCCCCATCCCCGCCAGTGAAGGGGCTTCCTAGTGTGTGGAAACATTTCCTCCTTCACAGCTCCCTCCCATAGGTGCAGGTCCTGTCCCTATGCTTTTGTCTCTGTTTTTTCTTTTGCCCTACCCAAGTACGTGGGGATTTTCTTGCCTTTTGGGAAGTCTGAAGTCTTCTGCCAGCATTCAGTAGGTGTTCTGTAGGAGTTGTTGCACATGTAGATGTATTTTTTTTTTTTGCGGTAAGCGGGCCTCTCACTGCTGTGGCCTCTCCCGTTGCGGAGCACAGGCTCCGGACACGCAGGCTCAGCGGCCATGGCTCACGGGCCCAGCCGCTCTGCGGTATGTGGGATCTTCTCGGACCGGGGCACGAACCCGTATCCCCTGCATCGGCAGGCGGACTCTCAACCACTGTGTCACCAGGGAAGCCCTAGATGTATTTTTGATGTATTTGTGTGGAGGAAGGTGATCTCCATGTCTTACTCTTCCGCCATCTTGAAGGTCTCCTAAAATAAGTTTTAATTTTGGTTTCCCGTTAGCTGTTTAAGGAAATTACTGTTCAGTTTCCCAGAGAATCCCTTCGAGTCCTGTCAACTCAGGAAGGGGCCCATATAGGACCCCTCCCTTGGGGGTAGCTATGGTGGCACTTGAGCTGAAGAATTTCCATAGGATCTTTAAGGACAATCATTTTTCCAGTGTCCCAGTTGATTACAATTGAAACATTGATCTTTGCACCATTGTTTTAACAGTGGACCCCGAGAAGGGTGCCTTGTGGGGGGCCAGGTATTATTTTATGTCTGTGGCCTAGGAGCTGGTGTAGTTGTAAGGGCAATGGCTTGGCAGATTTTTGTTTACCATCTTGCTCCAAGTGTTCCTGAAACAGCTCTGTTTGCTGGACGTGAAGCAAGCCAAATGCTGAGACACTGAGGTTTGCAGCAGTGAAAGGGATGCATGAGGCAGCCAAGTGAAGAGATGGGATAATGAATCTCAAATCCGTCTCCCTGAAGTTGAGGGGCTTGGGATGTTTATGTGATAAAGCTGTGGCCTGGGGATGGTGGGGAAAGTGATTGGAAATAAGAAAAAGATGAGATAATTGTTGTTCAGTGCAGTCTCAACTAAACTTCTTCATGGGATGCGTGTTTAGAAAATGGTGGCGTTAGCATGTTCTGAGGGTGGAAATTTTGACCCTCTGACATCAAGAGGTCACTGAGTGGATACTCTTGCATGCGCAATTGTAGGGATGGTGGTCTTAGCCAGTCTTACCCAGCTTGATATCTGACTCCAAGTTCCTGAAAAGCAATTTGGGCAAACATCTTATTTTTAGGCTGTGTGATGCTTGGAGGACATGGAATTTTTTTGTAGTAACGATTAAGGCAAGCTTGATCAGCAAAGGAAGGTCATAGTTTTAGTGGATCTTCCTTTCAAAGTGCTTGGCTCTAGTCGCAAGTTCAGTCAGACTGTTGACCTCCCACCGTATTTTCTGCCTTTAGATCAATCCACTAATCTTGGGAGATAATCTGTTTATAAATTTGGCAGCTAGAGCATGTTGGGTGACCCTATTTAATGTGTGGAACCCAGAATGTCATAAGAAGTGGGTTTCTGAATGGGCTTTAACATCTGCCACATATTCATCTTTCTTTGTTTGTATGTTTGAATGATTGGCCAATCAGTGTAAGTAAGGAAGACTCTAGGAATGGCTTGTAGAAGGTCACTTGCTATTTTGTGAGCTTTCTCTGGTTAAAGGTCTCAAATATCATCCTCTGAGCTTTGCCATTTTGCTTCCTGCATCCACTTCGGGGCTTCACCAGGTCCTACCAACATGCACACAAGCTGATAAAGATCTGGCAGCCCGGGGTCATAGACCCCAGTATGACTCTAAATTCTTCGAAAAACTTTTGGGGATCCTCCCTAGGTTTAGGAAGTTCTTTAACTATGGCTCTTAGTTCAGTTTTGGACCAAGGAGTGAAAGATACTCGAAGAGGTTCATCTGCAACCTTGGGTAGTTTTATTTTAAAAGGTAATTTTAACAGTCTCTTCAGAGAGGAAAAGCAGTTCAGGCAAAAAATTAGTGAAATGTGAGTACTCAGGTAAAGAAGGCTAGAGGGGAGCTGTAGGAGCGATGTCAGCCCTATCATCTTTTGTTTTAGGCACTCCTTGTGTTTTTAATTTTTCACTAGCCTTTTGTAGCTAGTCTTTCAATGAATCTATTTTAGAATCCCAAAGCCTTTTGGAAGCTTCTGCATAGGTATCCCATTCTGTTTGTGTAATTTAGAATCCTTACTTTTGAGTGTACTTCTTAATTAATGATCTTGTCTAATTGGAACATTCCCCATAATGGTCCTTGTAATTTTAGTTGTTTTTAGTAAGGTTTTGCCATTTTTGTAGATATTTACAGCTTCTGAGAATATAGTTCTTAGACATATAATAAGCAGCTGTGCTGGAAGATGGCATACTTGACTCTTAAGAAATTAAAAATCCCATCTCTGATAAATTGACACAGAACAAGATAAACATGTGCACCTCAATATACTGGCAGTAACCAAGAGATGCTACTGGGTCTTGGTCAAGAGAAGGCCCTGTGTACAACACCAACACTTCCTGTGAAACCTTGGGCTGAGGAAAGGATTGAATCAGCAGACCTCAATAAATGGGAACTGAGGACTGGGGGTTCCACATGGATGGGGAACTGTGCACTGCCACCAACAGTTCCCATGTGGATCTTCAGATGGAATCAAGGGCTGGGGTTTTCCACTCAAAATCCTGGGAATTGCAGTCTGAAAGGCTAGGGGCTTGGCTCTGGGCAGAACTGTCTGCCAGCTCAATTGGTCTCTGGGCAGAACCATTTGCCAGCTCAGTTGGGCTCTGGACAAAGCCATCTGCCAGCTCAAGCTTATGTACCCTGTATTGGAAAAACAGTTAGGTTGGGAGCTCAATACAAAGAGAGTGGAGCTCAGAACTGAGAGGAAGTTACCCACGGCTCTCAGAAATGGTGAGAAAGACAGTGAATTTAAAAAGGGGTTCTCCTAGGGGCAGGACAGGAATAAAGACGCAGACATAGAGAATGGACTTGAGGACATGGGGAGGGGGAAGGGTAAGCTGGGATGAAGTGAGAGAGTGGCATGGACATATATACACTATCAAATGTAAAATAGATAGCTAGTGGGAAGCATAACACAGGGAGATCAGCTCGGTGCTTTGTGACCACCTAGAGGGGTGGGATAGGGAGGGTGGGAGTGGGAGGGAGACGCAAGAGGGAAGAGATATGGGGATATATATATATATACACACACATATACCTGATTCACTTTGTTATACAGCAGAAACTAACACACCATTTTAAAGCAATTATACTCCAATAAAGATGTTAAAAATAATTAAGAAAAAAAAGGGGTTCTCAAAGGCACCACACCTGTGTTTTTTGTTGTCTCCAAGTGCCATCAGAAGTTTACTTCAGATCCCATCACTTCCACCAAATCTGTTAAATACAAAAATTCAACCAAGTAAAATTTAAACATCTAAGTTGCTTTATTGAGTGATTCATGAATTGGACAGCATTCCATCTAGCAAGTAGAAAGGAGCTCGGAGAGGCTGTACAAAATAAAAGCCTTTTACAGGCAGAAGGGGGAAAAGAGTGGATTATTTCAGGCTTAGGTAACCTACCTATGGGGGTCGGAAGTGGGCTATGTGACAGATTACCTCATTGGTACTGACCAGAAAATTCCAGACTGATCGGTTAAGACTGCATTCTTGAAGAAGGCTATAACTGCAGTTAGGTTAGGTATTACTTGGTTGGCTGATGTGGGCTTAGCACAGATGACTCTATCTGGGGCCTGTCATTTCTTTTTTAACAACATGTTCTAGAGCCTCTGCTAAGTACTTAACATACATCATCCCATCTAATCCTCAGAAAAACCCCTCCATTTTAACATATGAGGAAATTGAGGCCCAAGGAGGTTAAGTAATATTTTCAAGATCACAGAGCTGGGAAGTGGCAGAGCTGGACTTGATCACAGGCCAATCTGATTCCAGAGCCTGTATTTTCTCTTAACAATGACACTATCCTACCTACTTCTTTGGAAAAGGGCTCCAAGTAAAGCAGATGGCAAGTTCTTCAATTTGTCATATAGCAAATAAATAATACAGCATATCCTTAGAAGGTATTGGTTTGATATTCAGGCTTAAATACTCTGCTGTAACAACTTAGAAAAAAGCTGAAGAACCAGTTTCTAAGTTTATAGGAACATATTGATTCTGCTTTGGTTGAGTTGGGATTGATACTCCTAGTGATTTGGCTGTGGTAGGGTGGGAAGCACAGTAAAAACGTAACTAGAATACCTGGGATCACATTCTATCTGTGAGGTAGCCTCCTCCCATAGTTTCAGTTGGGGAGTAGTATTACTGTCACTTATGTTACTGTTATTCTCCCTGTAGACTCATCCGTCTTTTCTGCCCTCCTTCCCCTCACAATTTTCCAGGACTGAAGATGTTCTTTCACCCACACTAGATTGTATCCTGCTTCTGTCATAGAGTTGGCCTATCTGTCACAGGAAAATGGATTATTTTTCTGCGGCACTCTAAGATCTGGATCCTTACAATTTAACCCTTGACTTTCTAAAGGAAAAAATAAAGGAACTTGAATATATGTATTTTTTACATAAAATTACATATAATTTTTGTGTGTGTATGTGTATATAATTCCTAGCAAGATGTTGAAAAGAGTAGAGACATTTAGGCAGTAGTAAAAATCTTATTAATTATACTATTATTATTGTCATAAGACAAAAGCCTGGCTTGAAGGCTGTTGCTCTACTGCACGATCCTATTTTGTATGTCAGAAGTGAATATTGCCCTGTCTTTCTCTTCATTTCTTCTCCTTCTGTCATAAATGCTAATGCCTCTGTCTTCCACACCCACCCTCTCCCCAAATGATTACCTCAGGCAGACTAGGGTGTAAGTTGAGTACTCAAAAAGGCAAAAGAGGAAAGCACAGAAATAATTTTCAAACTGTTTCCTCTTTTAAATGGAAAATACCTCTTGGCAGAGTTGATCTGAATATATGTGACAGTAAAATTTAGTGGTCAAAAGCACAGGCTTTGGAGTCATACGTATCAGCTTTTATTTCAATTACTCTACTAGAAATTAAACAACTTCTCCATGCCTTAGTTTCCAAAACTGTAAAATGCAGATGATGATAGTAATTAATGAAGATGAAATGAGATGGAACATGTAAAGTGCTTTGTAACACTTAAGTAATCAATAAATGACAGCTATTTATTTTTATCGTTTGCAATAATAGCAAACCTATTGAACAAATGAGCTAGATTCTGCTCCTGGGTCACTATCTCAAGATCTGATATTGGTATGTTAACCCAAATTCATTTGTTCTAGAGGAAGTGTAGGATAAGTTGTGCAAGTCCTAATTTGCATGTAAGACTTGAGGTAGTACGGACAAAAGAAAAAGGGGTTTTCTCATCCTTTTCTCTTTTTAAAAATTCACTTTACTTGCCATGAGGGTAGAAAGGGCAAATTGGAAGCAGAAAAGAAAGGAAGAGGAGGCGATGCAGGGTGGCTTTCCCTTGGAAATCAGTCGAGAACACAGTATATGCTTCTCCCCAAACACCTTCCCCACATCCTAGTACCACAACAACTAGAGAAGACCATTGTGATTTTTGCTTAAAATCAAAGCAAACTGGAGGCTGTAGACCACATGAAGTCCAGGCAGGACAGCTGCACATGGCTATACATGGGGGTGGGACACAAGTGAAGGGAATGTTTGATGTTGGTTTGTAAAGAACTGTTTGCCCAGGGAGAGGTTTTTTTTTTTTTTCTATTCTAATTCTTTAATTTGAATTGTTTTAACATCTTTATTGGGGTATAATTGCTTTACAATGGTGTGTTAGTTTCTGCTTTATAACAAAGTGAATCAGTTATACATATACATATGTTCCCATATCTCTTCCCTCTTGCGTCTCCCTCCCTCCCACCCTCCCTATCCCACCCCTCCAGGCGGTCACAAAGCACAGAGCTGATATCCCTGTGCTATGCAGCTGCTTCCCACTAGCTATCTACCTTACGTTTGTTAGTGTATATATGTCCATGCCTCTCTCTCGTTTTGTCACAGCTCACCCTTCCCCCTCCCCATATCCTCAAGTCCATTCTCTAGTAGTCTGTGTCTTTATTCCTGTCTTACCCCTAGGTTCTTCATGACATTTTTTCCCTTAAATTCCATATATATGTGTTAGCATACGGTATTTGTCTTTCTCTTTCTGACTTACTTCACTCTGTATGACAGACTCTAGGTCTATCCACCTCATTACAAATAGCTCAATTTCGTTTCTTTTTATGGCTGAGTAATATTCCATTGTATATATGTGCCACATCTTCTTTATCCATTCATCTGATGATGGGCACTTAGCTTGTTTCCATCTCCAGGCTATTGTAAATAGAGCTGCAATGAACATTTTGGTACATGACTCTTTTTGAATTTTGGGTTTCTCAGGGTATATGCCCAGTAGTGGGATTGCTGGGTCATATGGTAGTTCTATTTGTAGTTTTTTAAGGAACCTCCATACTGTTCCCAGGGAGAGGTTTGAGGTATGTCAGGAAAGGAGAAACTCATTGATTTGATCTGTTGCATTACTTGTGTATCTTGAAAGGGAAGGAATAATTGGCTTTAAAAGATTGGACTCTGATGAAAGTTTCTTACTTATATACTGATTTGCTTCTATCTTTAATACTGAGCATTATTTTACAATAGGCAAAAAATAGTGTCTGCATTTTTTCCTTGCATCCAACACCCTTATTTTCATTAAAATTGTCTCTGTATCCTGTGAAGTGAGGCTCATCTCTCCTATTGCCTGCAATAGAGGAGAAAAAATAAGAGCTGGAAGAAATGGAAGGTGAAATGTCAGTGACCTAAGGTATTTCCGTCTAACCTTGGGCAGAGGCCAGCTACTGAACATGGGAGGTAAGTAGGTAAAATCCAGAGTGTGTTGTTATAATGGGACGGCTTGCGAGCCATGCCGACAGTGGGCTATACTCTCACAGCTCTGTTTATTTATAGCTCCCCCCTCACCCAAATGCTACAGAACAACGAATATTCTGACAAGTTGGAATGCTAACAGATTACACAGAAAGCCAATCAACAAAAACCCATTCCAACATGTCTATCTCCCCCAATAATTAGGTAGGAAATTGGAGAACAGGGGTTCTTTTTCACATCTAATGAGTTTAGGGATCAGGAGGGCAGGTAGGGATGAAATAAATGCCTTTTGACCTGATCTGTAGGATAGGATGGATTCAGTTAGATTTAGAGGCTCCAGCCAACATTTGATATTTACATCAGTCTATTGTTCTGGTCAGTGCCTTTGTGACCTCTAATTCCTGTGGTTGGGTGGTCTTTGAGACGAGCTGTCTGTATCACGGTCTGTAATTTATTTTTTAAATTTTTTTCCCTTTTTTATTCTCTTTTAATGTTTTTTTTAGGCCACGCTGTGGGACATGTGAGATCTTAGTTCCCCTACCAGGGATCGAACTCATGTTCCCTGTATTGGGAGCATGGAGTCTTAACCACTGGACTGCCAGGGAAGACCCAACGGTCTTTAAATTTAGAGGGTGCTGCATGTTCCAGCCAACAAGAGAGCAACTGCATCCTAGCTCTTTAAATATGGTCCTGATTGGTCTATCTTTCCTCAATGATTTTTCATTTAGCAAAAGCTCTTCACTGTATAGACAGGTGGGTCCATACTGGATACATGAGGGTGTGTAATAATTAGGGACAGCTGCTTCAGGTAAAATACAGTTTTCAGATGGCAAAGGAACACCAGATTATGCTAATTTCCCCCAAATAGCTGTTTTTTTTAAAAAGCTCATAGCATAGCAGAGTCTTCTGTTGTGTTCCTAAAACAATAATAATGCAAAGAGTAGCGAGAGTAATGGGCCTGGGTGGTGTCTCGTCCCTCCCCCCTGCCCGCCCCACTTTTGTGACTGCAGTCTTGGAGAACTTTGAAGGATAGCCCAGAAGGCAAAACACACCTAAGTGGAGAAGGCAATCTGCTTGTTTATTCTTGTTCTTGTTAAGCAGCACCATGTTTTATGAGCTTCCGGCACAAAAACATAGTGTAGCACCCCAAATGATGCCAACATAGTAGACCACAAAGTATGTTTTTCCATTGTCTCTTCCTGTAACTTCAGCCTGGCACCACTGAGGCATCTCTGGACAGCACTGAGGCCTGAGTTCTAATCTTAGCTCAGTCACTTAGCTTGTTGTGTGACCATGGGCAAAGTGGTCTCTAGGTTTCTATTTATTCATCTTTCAAATGGGGCAAGGTGAGTTCATAGAGACACTATTGCAGATGCAGTTTGTTAATACAAGTGCTTTGAAGAAAATGCGTAAATCTTTATATAAAAGCATTGCGTAATTCATCCATTTTTCAGTGTCTCATTCAAGGAGCTATGCTGAAGATATTATCTTTACTAAACAAATCCCTGTTTATGTTTCCAAAAATTCTAGATGCCATTTGCAGGAAAAATAATTCACTCTGATCTCTCCATTCGTTTGCTAGCCCTGAGTATGTTGTCTGCACCACATGAAGTGACACTTGCCTCTAGATTTTCTTATAAGCATTATTCTTTTCTCTTTCCTATGTGTTCTGCTTTTTTACCATTAGAACAATGCTTCTCCAAGTGTGGTCCTTATGCCACTTGGCCCAGAATCACTTGTTAAAGTGCTAGTTCCTAGGCCAGTGCCCCACGATTCACATCAAGAGGGTCTGATGAAGACTCCTAAATCTAAATGTTCACGCTAAAGTTTGAGACTTACAGCATCAAGTTTGTCTAGGGTAGAGGTGAACTGGTAAACTCATCATTTTTCTCCTTTATCTGTCTTAATCTAAAGATCAGTGTCCAGCAAACATGGAATGGCTAACTACATGTTATTCCTTATTTTTCCCCTTCATTTCTCACAAGTGCAGGTTACCGATTCTGTGCAAACTCGCATAGTTGTAAGAGAGAGGTGGTATAAAACTGTACAGTCCTTTCCCTCAGATTGACACACATAAACAAAAGTCTTATTTTTCTTTCTTGATCTGTGCCCTGGGAGCCATTTTTGATCTATGGAGTCAGGCAGGCAGACTTGCATCAGCAAGCGTCCAAGTCTCTTCACCACAGCTCCCAAAGCACTGGTTTTCAAAGTGTGGTCCCGGGACCAGCAGCATCAGTGTCACCTAGAAAGTTGTTAGAAGTGCAAACTCTTAGCACCCTCCTCCCCGCTAGACCTACTAAATCAAACTCTTGTGTGATCAGCAATCTGTGTTTTAACAAACTCTCCAGGGAATTTTGATACAGAAACTTGAGAACCAGTGCCCTAAAGCATTTTCTACTCCTAAACTGCATTCTGTTTAAACCTTGGGGCTGCTGGAACAAGAAGCGGGGAGTTGATTTGAGCAGAAAAATATGGGCATAGAAATGTGGAATGAATTAATTGCAAAGGTCTTGTTTAGGGTATTTGTGCTTGAGGAAGATCAGATCTTTAAATAGCAACTCTCCTGAAAGTGGCTATAAATACTATATACACACACAATGACAACACTTAACCACATATGTATATATGTATATGTGTGAATGTATAAATGTGTGCACACACATATCTAAATACATAATACATATTTATTGTATATATAATATATTATATATATATTATATATATTCTTTAGGAAAAAGAAACAGTGGAGACTTTTAGGCAGTAAGAAAAATCTGAGCAGTAGCAATTGATAAAAAATGTGGGCAAATGAACAAGCTTGAAATATATAGCAATCAGCAGGCCCAGATGATATGCATTCTGAGGTCTTGAGGGAATTCACTAATGATTTCGCTAAACCACTGACAACTGGAAAACCTGACAGAACCCACTTGGGTATGCACCACGATTTGTTTTGTCAGCATTCTGTATAATGGTGGCATTCTGGCAGGTGCGTTCACTAGGCCCTGTCTGCCTACTACCCTCCTCCCAACAAAGAAAGAAAATATTCCATTTCTAGGTGTAGATGATATCAGAGTTAACAGAAGATACTGTTTTGTATGTTATTAATTTTTTAACATCTTTATTGGAATATAATTGCTTTACAGTGTTGTGTTAGTTTCTGCTGTATAACAAAGTGAATCAGCTATGTGCATATGTATATCTCCATATCCCCTCCCTCTTGTGTCTCCCTCCCACCCTCCTTACCCCAGACCTCTAGGTGGTCACAAAGCACAGAGCTGATCTCCCTGTGCCATGCAGCTGCTTCCCACTAGCTAT
Source organism: Aethalodelphis obliquidens (assembly GCF_003676395.1). Taxonomy (NCBI): domain Eukaryota; kingdom Metazoa; phylum Chordata; class Mammalia; order Artiodactyla; family Delphinidae; genus Aethalodelphis; species Aethalodelphis obliquidens. The sequence continues at coordinate 1,698,517 of NW_020838058.1, read as the reverse complement.
CCATAAACACTACCAAATGTAAAACAGAAGATACTTTTTGAAAAAAGTCCTTTTTATAAATGGATCCTCCTCAGCACTGCATGCTGTAATTTATGCCCCTGGTGTGTAACACATGACAAATGTTTCTCCCAAGGTCTACACAGGACAGTTGGGCCTATGTGGCCTTCAGCTGTTTGTGCTGAGATTTACTAGTTTACAATCTGGCAGTAAGACTGTAGAGAGCAAGCTAGGATTTTTTCCACAGAAAGGGAGTTTGAGATTGAGGCAAATTCCATTCTGACAATGTTTTCTCCTCTTGCGTGATCTTGAGACTAAAGGTGGAAAGGCTGAAGTGGTGAAGAGATATTTAGTTGGAGGTGTGAGCTCCTCAAAGGTGAAAGAAAGCCTCTGGTTCCTGCTGCTTCTGGAACCAAATGGTCAAGCTGGGTCAGTTACTTGGTCAGTTACTTAGAAAGCCAAGGCACAAGTTGGGGCCATTCCTTCTACAAACCAGCTAGTGTCCCTACAATACATTAACAGGCCATACTCTGGACCCTAGCCCTATGCTATATCTTTATTGCCAGCTAGTCACTTTGGAAGTTACAGAGAATGAGGATAAATGCTTCTCTGCAATCCCTTCCCAGGAAAAAGGACTCCAAATGCATTTTTTTTTCATGGACAGCACAGATGTTTTGTGGAGATGAATGATTCTACGGGTTTTTGGATAGGGATTTGGTTTGTGTATGTTCTTTTCCTATATAGATTTACATACTATTAACTAGCTTTTCTCACATTTCAATGACATCTAGGCTTTTTTTCTCAGCTCATTATGATGTGCTATTTCAACCTCTTATATAACTTCATGGACCTGTACCACAGAAAGGGGAAACAAAGCCATGTATGTTTAGATGGTCATATGTCAGAAATAGTGGACATTAGTGGAAAGATTGCTGATCTAGGAGGTAGGGAACCTTGTTTATTACTCCAGGACTGTCATTATCTAGCTTGATCATCTTGGGGTTATCCTTTTTCCTTTGTTTGGCTTCAGTTTCCTCATGTGTAAAGTGTAAGCATTAGATGCCATGACCTCTAATATCCACTTTCATGTATAACTATCTGTGGCTTGTATATAGTAGATCCTTAACATACATGATTTTATCATTTGTTGTACTGACTCTTTAATAACAACACTTCAGTTCCATGATAGATAATTTTGTCTTTTTGTTAAGGCATGAAACTGAATTTCCTAGTCAAGGGTAGAGTGTGAGAGAGAGTCAACTAGTTAGTGAGTGAGCCTAACCAACTACCTAGCACATTTGTCTCAACAGGGTTATTTTTTTCTACTTATTAGATGTAATTTCATGAGGGAAATTATACATAATGGTGAATTTGGAAACAATTCTTATTTATGTCAAGGGCCTTTTATACAGTACACAGGAGACTGAAAGTCATTGCATATGAAAGCCAGTTCAATCTTACATTCTTTGTACCTCAATCTCCTTATCTGTTAAATAGGGATGCACTGATCAGGTGCTCATTTCTCTCTTATGCAAGGTTATGTGGAGAAGAAAGACAAGGAGACAGCACACCAGCTCTTACTTACTTAGGCCTCTAAATGAATGACACATCACTTCTGCTTGTAGTTCATTGGCCAGAACCAGTCACAAGGCCCTACCCTAACTGCAAAGGGATCTGGGAAATGTAAGGGAGTACACTGAGTATTTGTTGGTCACTAATAGTCCTGCCACAATGGATGATTCTTCCTAATTCTTCCTCTAAGAGCATACAGGGATGTAAAACAACAACAACTCTTACTATTATTTATTTTGAGCCAGATACTTTGCTAAGTGCTGTATATACATTATCACTAATCCTCATAGCCCTGTAAGGTAGGACCTACTATAATCACATTTTACATATGAGAAACTGAGGCACAGAGAGATTAAGAGATTAGTCCAAGATCACATGCATAAGTATTTGAACCCAGGTTGAGATATAGCTACATTTGTTATGTAGCAAAACTCTCCTTCTGAGAAACCAGCTATCTGTCCCACTGCCTTTAGGTAATGGTAAATGGTCCCTAGGCCTGCTCCTGGATTAGGATTTTAAATAGGATTATATTGCTAGAAGGGGTTGTTTTGGAATTTTTCAGGGTGTTCTTGGCTGTCACTTGTTGGAGGGCACTACTGGGTGAGAGGAAGTGTTAGGGATATTAGATGCTCTGCAATGAGAATGTGTTACATTCTCACACAATGAATAATTGTTCTGTTCACGTCCTACAAGACTTCTGAATGTCAGTCAAGGTGTTCAGGTAGGTGTAAAATATATTTAAAATTATCCAAGCCTAGAGCCTAAGTCTGTTTTACTTATAGCCACAAAGTATATTTTGCACAATTTTAATATATGTGAAAATTTCTAGGAATGAAATTGTTTATTGAGCAAAGATTTTTACTGTGTTTTGTTTAAGACTTTAGTAACAATAATAGCTATCATTTATTTAGCTTTCTATGTGCCAGGCACTGTTGTAAGCATGTTCTATATATTAACTTATTTAATCCTCACAACACCCTAAAAAGTACATACTATCATTATTCTCATGTTAAAGATGAAGAAACTGAGACACAGAGAAGTTAAATAGCTTGATCAAGGCCACACAGCCTTAGCAAGTTGCATTCAACATTCTGGAAGATTGTGTTCCTGATGGCAATGCTTTTCGTGGTATTTACCTTTTTTTTTAACCATTTCTGGTATTTATAACTTTTTTCATATATACAAGTATCTGTCTGGTATTGTACTCCTTTTGCCTGAAGAATTCCCTTCAACATTTCTTGTACTGCAGGTCTGATGGCAATGAATTCTCTCAGCTCTTGTCTGAAGATGTCTTTATTTCTGCTTCATTTTAAAAATAAATTTATTTATTTTCTTTATTTATTTTTGGCTGTGCTGGGTCTTTGTTGCTGTGCACAGGCTTTCTCTAGTTGCGGTGAGCGGGGGCTGCTGTTCGTTGCAGTGCATGGGCTTCTCATTGCAGTGGCTTCTCCTGTTGCAGAGCACAGGTTCTAGGTGCATGGGCTTCAGGAGTTGTGGCTTGTGAGCTCTAGAGCGCAGGCTCAGTAGTTGTGGTGCACGGGCTTAGTTGCTCTGCGGCATGTGGGATCTTCCTGGACCAGGGTTCGTACCCGTGTCCCCAGCATTGGCAGGCAGATTCTTAACCACTGCGTCACCAGGGAAGCCCTCTTCTTCATTTTTGAAAGATATTTTCCCTAGATATAGACTTATGGGTTGACATCTTCTTTCTTTTACGAGTTTAAAGATGGCACTCCACTGTTTTCTGGTTTGCATAGTGCTTGTAGTGTTTGAAACACCAATACAACAGTCCCAAATCAATCTGCATATATAGCTGTCACATTCACAGTAGACATCTGACCCCTTCATTATGTCTCCTAGTGTAGTCATATCAAAGCATTTATATGTTAAGATACATGTTATTTTATTTTATATTTTTCTTTTTTTTTTTTTTTTTTGTGGTACGCAGGCCTCTCACTGTTGTGGCCTTTCCCATTGCGGAGCACAGGCTCTGGACGCGCAGGCTCAGCGGCCATGGCTCACAGGCCTAGCTGCTCCGTGGCATGTGGGATCTTCCTGGACTGGGGCACGAACTTGTGTCCCCTGCATCGGCAGGCAGACTCTCAACCACTGCGCCACCAGGGAAGCCCTATTTGTTTCATTTTTTAAATTAATTTTTATTGGAGTACAGTTGCTTTACAATGGTGTGTTAGTTTCTACTGTACAGCAAGATGAATCAGCTATACATATACATATATCCTCTCTTTTTTGGATTTCCTTCCTATTTAGGTCACCACAGTGCATTAAGTAGAGTTTCCTGTGCTATACAGTATGTTCTTATTAGTTATCTATTTTATACATAGTATCAATAGTGTATATATGTGAATTCCAATCTCCCAATTCCTCCCACCCCCCTTTCCCCCTTGGTATCCATACATTTGTTCTGTACGTCTGTGTCTCTATTTCTGCTTTGCAAATAAGATCGTCTATACCATCTTTCTAGATTCCACATATATGCATTAACATACAATATTTGCTTTTCTCTTTCTGACTTACTTCACTCTGTATGACAGTCTCTAGGTCCATCCATCCACGTCTCTACAAATGACCCTGTTTTGTTCCTTTTTATGGCTGAGTAATATTCCATTGAATATATGTACCACATCTTCTTTATCCACTCATCTGTTGATGGACATTTAGGTTGCTTCCATGTCCTGGCTATTGTAAATAGTGCTGCAATGAACATTGGGGTGCATGTGTCTTTTTGAATTATGGTTTTCTCTGGGTATATGCCCAGTAGTGGGATTGCTGGGTCATGTGGTAGTTCTATTTTTAGTTTTTACAGAACCTCCATAACTGTTCTCCATAGTGGCTGTATCAATTTACATTCCCACCAACAGTGCAAGAGGGTTCCCTTTCCTCCACACCCGCTCCATCATTTATTGTTTGTAGATTTTCTGATGATAGCCATTCTGACTGGTGTGAGGTGATACCTCACTGTAGTTTTGATTTGCAATTCTCTAATGATTAGTGATGTTGAGCATCCTTACATGTGTTCGTTGGAAATCTGTATATCTTCTTTGGAGAAATGTCTATTTAGGTCTTCTGCCCATTTTTGTATTGGGTTATTTGTTTTTTCTGATATTGAGCTGCATGAGCTGCTTGTATATTTTGGAGATTAATCCTTTGTCAGTTGCTTTGTTTGCAAATATTTTCTCCCATTCTGAGGGTTGTCTTTTTGTCTTGTTTATGGTTTCCTTTGCTTAGCAAAAGCTTTTAAGTTTAATTAGGTCCCATTTGTTTATTTTTGTTTTTATTTTCATTACTCTAGGAGGTGGTTCAATAAAGACCTTGTTGCGATTTATGTCAGAGTGTTCTGCCTACATTTTCCTCTAAGAGTTTTATAGCGTCTGGCCTTACATTTAGGTCTTTAATCTATTTTTAGTTTATTTTTGTGTACGGTGTTAGGGAGTGTTCTAATTTCATTCTTTACATGTAGCTATCCAGTTTTCCCAGCACCACTTATTGAACAGGCTGTCTTTTCTCCATTGTATATTCTTGCCTCCTTTGTCATAGATTAGGTGACCGTAGGTGCATGGGTTTGTCTCTGGGCTTTCTATACTGTTCCATTGATCTATATTTCTGTTTTTGTGCCATTACCATACTGTCTTGATTACTGTAGCTTTGTAATATTGTCTGAAGTCAGGTAGTGTGATTCCTCCAGCTCCATTTTTCTTTCTCATGATTGCTTTGGCTATTTGGGGTCTTTTGTGTTTCCAAATTGTGAAATTTTTTGTTCTAATTTTATGAAAAATGCCCTTGGTAATTTGATAGAGATTGCATTGAATCTGTAGATTGCTTTGGGTAGTATAGTCATTTTCACAACATTGATACTTCCAATCCAAGAACATGGTATATCTCTCCATCTGTTTGTATTGTCTTTGATTTCTTTCATCGGTATCTTATAGCTTTGTTCGTTTGTTTGTTTGTTTGTTTTTGCGGTACGTGGGCCTCTCACTGTCGTGGCCTCTCCCATTGCAGAGCACGGGCTCTGGACGCGCAGGCTGAGCAGCCATAGCTCACAGGCCCAGCCGCTCCATGGCATGTGGGATCCTTCCAGACCGGGGCACGAACCCGTGTCCCCTGCATCAGCAGGTGGACTCTCAACCACTGCACCCCCAGGGAAGCCCAGTATCTTATAGTTTTTTGTGTACAAGTCTTTTGCCTCCTTAGGTAGGTTTATTCCTAGGTATTTTATTCTTTTTGTTGCAATGGTAAATGGGAGTATTTCCTTAATGTCTTTCTGATCTTCTGTTTTTAGTGTATAGGAAGGCAAGAGATTTCTGTGTATTAATTTTGAAGATACATGTTATTTTATTGCTTATTACTGTCTTTTTCTTTCTCCTTTATATTCCAGTTAGGGAATCATTTTTTTTTTCAAATTAGGTGCATAGCAGAGTTATATTACCTATGAATTTCATTTTGGAATATTAAAGTGAACATGGAAAATATTTGTTAGAAAAAAAAGGATGTTGAATCTGATAGGTTGAAAATTATTATCTTAGACAAAACTATTAGTTTGGGAAAATTGGTTTTTCGTTCTCACTCCCACATTTGATCTCATCTGTTGCTTGACTCTTATTAAGAGTGGTCACTTCTGGATTGGTATTATATTTTCCAAATTTTCTACGGTGAACAAACGTTATGTTTATAATAAGGAACTGAAAAAGGAAAGGCTTGAAATTAGGCAAAACAAAGAAGATAAAAGCAAATAATTTCCCCAAGTCTTATTTGGAAGGCTTTGTAGGTAAAAAATATTTGGAAAATTTATTTTATATGAGGTATTAAGGGCCAATAATAACAATGTAACACTCAACCCTCCCCCCAAATAAACAAACATTTGTGAGTGGACAATGTCTTTGAGATTTAAATATCTACTTTGAAAATTTTAGGCACTATACGGAGATATTCTAAGGTAGGTGATATTTTGGAAGCTGTGTTAGTTATCTACTGCTGAATAACAAATTTACCCAAAATTTAGCAGTTTAAAACAATAAACATTTATTATCTCATAATATCTGAGGGTCAGGAATTCAAGAGGGGTTTAGTTAGGTTGTTCTGTCTCCGGATCCCTCAAGAGGTTTTAGTGAAGCTGTTATATAGGGCTGTAGTTATCTGAAAACTTGACTGCAACTAAAGGATATACTTCCAAGCTCACTTATGTGGCTGTTAGCAGCAGCCTTCAGTTCCTCATCATGTGGGCCTTTCCATAGTGCTGCTCACAACATGGAAGCTGGTTTGAGAGAGAGAGAGAGAAAGAGAGAGAGAGAGAGAGAGAGAGAGAGAGAGAGAGAGAGAGAGAGAGTCAGCTTAGCTTAAATAGGGAGCAGAGTTCTGATAAAGTGGAATAGAGGATGGAGAACAGGTGATGTGATTTGGGAGTCAGGGAGGGAACAGTTCAGTACCTAGGGTGCTTCCTAGAGGGGACTCACCTTAGGAGGCAGCATGAGGGAAATGGGGGAGGCAAGCAGTGGGTGCTTGGGGGCACCAAATAGAAGTAAAGTTGTGAGTACAGAAAGGCTCGTTGAGAGCCAAAGACAACCTTATCCATTTAACATTTTTGCTGAAGACCTGGTGAGCATGTGTGTGTACGTGTGTGTATGCATGTGTATATTGTGTGTTTATTGAATAAGAGAGCCCTTTAGTCTTCCTTGCTTCAGAATGCATTGAAAAGTGCCTCATTTGGACAGTAATACTGGAAAAGCTTTTTCCCTTCAACCTCAGAGCATGGACATTTCATGCAGCTGACTGCTGGGCACTTCCTGCTTGTGCTCTTCAAAGCTATTCCTCCCTTTAGTTGGTGGTAAGTGACTGTGGACATTTCTCAAAATGCCCAGCCATCTTACCTTGTATAAGAGCAGTTGTATGTACCCCCAAAAAAGCATCACTGGGAGCAAAGAATATTGTGAGATGCAAATTATTCCTTTTCTTAATAAGAAGGAGGGGTTTTCATATCATTCTTGCACATCTGCGTGTCTTCCTTTAGACTCTGTTTAGTGTAACCTTGGCTTTCAGGATTGGAATCATCAGGTATTGAGGAAATCCGCATCTCTGTTCCAGCACAGTAAAGCAGCCCCTATGAGCTATGAGCACAAATTCCGTGGATACTCAGGCTCTAGGGTCAGACATTAAATGTGATGTGAAAATAATCCATGTTAAATATAGGATATTCACGTAGATCTGAATTTGCCTCTCACTTTCCAATCCACTCTGTACTATTGTTTTAAAGTGATTTACGACAGAAGGCCAGTCTAGAAGACCAATACCAAGTGCATAAACAAACCCCAAATTCCTCATTAAGCTGTTAGCACTGTGATAGAGCTCATTATTTTTCATCTTCCAATTATTGACTTTTTAAATTAAAGAACATGCTTAAAGTTGAACTGCACCCAGTACTTTCTGCAGAACTTCAAGCCAACTTCGCTATATTAAAATTTTACTTTGCGCCATAAAGCTTGGAAAATCCAAAGTGGCTTTGAAGGAATTTTCAACCCCTTCTATTGTGTGTTCTTTGCTAGGTTGACGTAAGAAACATTCACATCTTACGTGACAAGATTTACATGCTGTATTGAGAACTAAAATGTTATCAGAGCTCAAAACTACCTATCCCTAATCTAGGAATCTCAGATTACATTTTATTCATTTGTTATCCTGAAATTGGAAAGCAATGGGCAGTGCAAGATGTTCAAAAACTATGACACGTGAGTGTGATGTGTTTTTAAACAACAACCTAGGTAATTCTGATGCACTCTAAATTTGAGAAGCCTTGATTATGGCAGACACTTTCAAAATCTTGGAAGTGTCACTTCAGTGAATTTAATTTGTGGAATGGTGAAGATAGTAAACAGAGATGGGAATGAATGCAGCTTACTAAATTGAAAAAATATATACAATATTTAAACCTTAAAGCATCTGTGAAAAATGTTTTATGTGCATATTAAGTCAATCACAGGACCATGAAGACATTATTAAGCTCAGTTTCCTGATTCCAGGAATTGAATCATCAAATCATCAAAAGGCAGATGATAATGTGATATGATAAGCGTAATGACAACAATAGTTAATACATGGCCTCTATGGTCATGGGACTTCCGGTAAATCAAGGAATGGAAACATTAAGTGAATTGTATGTAGGGTGAGAGTTACAAAAGGAAAGTACAGGGTGCTATGGGAAGTCTAGCATGGAATCGTAATCTCATTTGATGGATATTGGTGAAGGCCTGACTCAGGAAGGCATCTTTACCATGAATCCTGAAGGCTAAGAGAGGATGACCAAAGGGAATGGGAGAAGAGTGTTGCAGGCAGGGGAAATGGCATGTCCAAAGGTACATAACAGAAGTGAAAAGTGCAATATGACTAGAGTGGAGCAAAGTGAAGAGTAGACAGCAGTCTGTTAATATGTTCCTGGAGAATAATAACTATCTTTCCAACTCATTGGAAATGCTTTGTAATGCTCTTCCACCAGAATGTGGCTGCTTCATTTTCATCGTCCAGAACCCACCTCCAATATCACCTCCACAACAAGGCCTTTCTTGACCACCATGGCCATGTCTTTCTATCACTTTATCATGCTCTTCACTATACTCATCAGTATCTGAAACTATCCTTTTACTAATACATTTTCTTGCTATTACCTGTTTCTTCACCAGAGTATAAACTCATTAAAGTCAGGGACATTGTCTACCTCATTCACCACTCCATCTCCACTGCCTAGAGTAGTGCATGGCACAGAAATATAATTGATATTTGTTAATTGATATTTGATTAGTGGTTGGCCGCTTCTAGTCATACTGGCCAGGTGGGAGGGGGTTCCTCATACCACTCCCCCCAGGCTTTGTGTAGCTCCTCAAAGCTTTGGATATGACCAGGAAGCAAGTGTAAAGAGAAAAAAATATTGGGGTCGTCAAGAAGTTCATTCGGGTTTTACTTATGATGTCACAGAAAAACCCGAACGAACTTTTGGGCCAACCCTATGCCACCTGGAATTGAATGATTTTGTGATTAGAATTGTAGCTGTACTTTTCAATACATAAAATTGTATAGAAAATAGAGACGTGACAATCTTTTAAACAATCAGTTAGAGCAATGTTTTCATTAAAATAGTGAAAGATATAAATTGTTCTTTTTTAATAAGATTTAGATTGAGATTTGTCATGGCCCTTCATCAATGATACTACTGGTGAATTCTCATTCTTTTTTTTTTACATCTTTATTGGAGTATAATTGATTTACAATGCTGTGCTAGTTTCTGCTTTATAACAAAGTGAATCAGTTATACGTATACATATGTTCCCATATCTCTTCCCTCTTGCGTCTCCCTCCCTCCCACCCTCCCTATCCCACCCTTCTAGCTGGTCACAAAGCACGAAGCTGATCTCCCTGTGCTAGGCAGCTGCTTCCCACTAGCTATCTACCTTACGTTTGGTAGTGTATATATGTCCATGCCTCTCTCTTGCTTTGTCACAGCTTACCCTTCCCTGTCCCCATATCCTCAAGTCCATTCTCTAGTAGGTCTGTGTCTTTATTCCTGTCTTACCACTAGGTTCTTCATGACATTTCTTTTCCTTAAATTCCATATATATGTGTTAGCATACGGTATTTGTCTTTCTCTTTCTGACTTACTTCACTCTGTATGACAGACTCTAGGTCTATCCACCTCATTACAAATAGCTCAATTTCGTTTCTTTTTATGGCTGAGTAATATTCCATTGTATATATGTGCCACATCTTCTTTATCCATTCATCCGGTGATGGACACTTAGGTTGTTTCCATCTCCCGGCTATTGTAAATAGAGCTGCAATGAACATTTTGGTACATGACTGTTTTTGAATTATGGTTTTCTCAGGGTATATGCCCAGTAGTGGGATTGCTGGGTCATATGGTAATTCTATTTGTAGTTTTCTAAGGAACCTCCATACTGTTCTCCACAGTGGCTGTATCAATTTATATTCCCACCAACAGTGCAAGAGTGTTCCCTTTTCTCCACACCCTCTCCAGCACTTATTGTTTGTAGATTTTTTGATGATGGCCATTCTGACTGGTGTGAAATGTTATCTCATTGTAGTTTTCATTTGCATTTCTCTAATGATTAATGATGTTGAGCATTCTTTCATGTGTTTGTTGGCAGTCTTTATATCTTCTTTGGAGAAATGTCTTTTTAGGTCTTCTGCCCATTTTTGGATTGGGTTGTTTGTTTCTTTCTTATTGAGCTGCATGAGCTGCTTGTAAATTTTGGAGATTAATCCTTTGTCAGTTGCTTCATTGTCAAATATTTTCTCCCATTCTGAGGGTTGTCTTTTGGTCTTGTTTATGGTTTCCTTTGCTGTGTAAAAGCTTTGAAGTTTCATTAGGTCCCATTTGTTTACTTTTGTTTTTATTTCCATTTCTCTAGGAGGTGGGTCAAAAAGGATCTTGCTGTGATTTATGTCATAGAGTGTTCTGCCTATGTTTTCCTCTAAGAGTTTGATAGTTTCTGGCCTTACATTTAGGTCTTTAATCCGTTTTGAGCTTATTTTTGTGTATGGTGTTAGGGAGTGATCTAATCTTATACTTTTACATGTACCTGTCCAGTTTTCCCAGCACCACTTACTGAAGAGGCTGTCCTTTCTCCACTGTACATTCCTGCCTCCTTTATCAAAGATAAGGTGACCATATGTGTGTGGGTTTATCTCTGGGTTTTCTATCCTGTTCCATTGATTTATCTTTCTGTTTTTGTGCCAGTACCATACTGTCTTGATTTCTGTAGCTTTGTAGTATAGTCTGAAGTCAGGGAGCCTGATTCCTCCGGCTCCGTTTTAAGTTCTCAAGATTGCTTTGGCTATTCGGGGTCTTTTGTGTTTCCATACAAATTGTGAAATTTTTTGTTCTAGTTCTGTGAAAAATGGCAGTGGTAGTTTGATAGGGATTCCATTGAATCTGTACATTGCTTTGGGTAGTAGAGTCATTTTCACAATGTTGATTCTTCCAATCCAAAAACATGGTATATCTCTCCATCTATTTGTATCATCTTTAATTTCTTTTATCAGGGTCTTATAATTTTCTGCATACAGGTCTTTTGTCTCCTTAGGTAGGTTTATTCCTAGATATTTTATTCTTTTTGTTGCAGTGGTCAATGGGAGTGTTTTCTTGATTTCACTTTCAGATTTTTCATCATTAGTGTATAGGAATGCCAGAGATTTCTGTGCATTCATTTTGTATCCTGCTAGTGTACCAAATTCATTGATTAGCTCTAGTAGTTTTCTGGTAGCATCTTTAGGATTCTCTATGTATAGTATCATGTCATCTGCATACAGTGACAACTTTACTTCTTCTTTTCCAATTTGGATTCCTTTTATTTCCTTTTCTTCTCTGATTGCTGTGGCTAAAACTTCCAAGACTATGTTGAATAAGAGTGGTGAGAGTGGGCAACCTTGTCTTGCTCCTGATCTTAGTGGAAATGCTTTCAGTTTTTCACCATTGGGGATGATGTTGGTTCTGGGTTTGTCATATATGGCCTTTATTATGTTGAGGTAAGTTCCCTCTATGCCTACTTTCTGCAGGGTTTTTATCATAAATGGGTGTTGAATTTTGTCGAAAGCTTTCTCTGCATCTATTGAGATGATCACATGGTTTTTCTCCTTCAATTTGTTAATATGGTGTATCACGTTGATTGATTTGTGTATATTGAAGAATCCTTGCATTCCTGGAATAAACCGCACTTGGTCATGGTGTATGATCCGTTTAATGTGCTGTTGGATTCTCTTTGCTATTATTTTGTTGAGGATTTTTGTATCTATGTTCATCAGTGATATTGCCCTGTAGTTTTCTGTTTTTGTGACATCCTTGTCTGGTTTTGGTATCAGAGTGATGGGGGCCTCGTAAAATGAGTTTGGGAGTGTTCCTCCCTCTGCTATATTTTGGAAGAGTTTGAGAAGGATAGGTGTTAGCTCTTCTCTAAATGTTTGATAGAATTCGCCTGTGAAGCCATCTGGTCCTGGGCTTTTGTTTGTTTGAAGATTTTTAATCACAGTTTCAGTTTCAGTGCTTATGATTGGTCTGTTTATATTTTCTATTTCTTCCTGATTCAGTCTTGGCAGGTTGTGCATTTCTAAGAATTTGTCCGTTTCTTCCAGGTTGTCCATTTTATTGGCATAGAGTTTCTTGTAGTAATCGCTCATGATCTTTTTTATTTGTGCAGTGTCAGTCGTTACTTCTCCTTTTTCATTTCTAATTCTATTGATTTGAGTCTTCACCCTTTTTTTCTTGATCAGTCAGGCTAGTGGTTTATCAATTTTGTTTATCTTCTCAAAGAACCAGCTTTTAGTTTTATTGATCTTTGCTATCATTTCCATCATTGCTTTTTTATTTATTTCTGATCTGATCTTTATGATTTCTTTCCTTCTGCTAACTTTGGGGTCTTTTTGTTCTTCTTTCTCTAATTGCTTTAGGTGCAAGGTTGGGTTGTTTATTCGAGATGTTTCCTGTTTCTTAAGGTAGGATTGTATTGCTATAAACTTCCCTCTTAATACTGCTTTTGCAGCATCCCATAAATTTTGGGTTGTCGTGTCTCCATTGTCATTTGTTTCTAGGTATTTTTAAATTTCATCTTTGATTTCTTCAGTGATCACTTCATTATTAAGTAGTGTATTGATTAGCCTCCATGTGTTTGTATTTTTTACAGGTCTTTTCCTGTAGTTGATATCTAGTCTCATAGCATTGTGGTCAGAAAGGATACTTGATACAATTTCAAATTTCTTAAATTTACCAAGGCTTGATTTGTGACCCAAGATATGATCTATCCTGGATAATGTTCCATGAGCACTTGAGAAAAATGTGTTCTGTTGTTTTCGGATGGAATGTCTTTTAAATATCAATTAAGTCCATCTTGTTTAATGTATCATTTAAAACTTGTGTTTCCTTATTTATTTTCATTTTGGATGATCTGTCCATTGGTGGAAGTGGGGTGTTAAAGTCCCCTACTATGAATGTGTTACTGTCGATCTCCCCTTTTATGGCTGTTAGTATTTGCCTTATGTATTGAGGTGCTCCTATGTTGGGTGCATAAATATTTACAATTGTTATATCTTCTTCTTGGATCAATCCTTTGATCATTATGTAGTGTCCTTCTTTGTCTCTTCTAATAGTCTTTATTTTAAAGTCTATTTTGTCTGATATGAGAATTGCTACTCCAGCTTTCTTTTGGTTTCTATTTGCATGAAATATCTTTTTCCATCCCCTTACTTTCAGTCTGTATGTATAGGTCTGAAGTGAGTCTCTTGTAGACAGCAAATATATGGGTCTTGTTTTTGTATCCATTCAGCAAATCTGTGTCTTTTGGTGGGAGTATTTAGTCCATTTACATTTAAGGTCATTATCGATATGTGTGTTCCTATTCCCATTTTCTTAATTGTTTTGGGTTCATTATTGTAGGTCTTTTCCTTCTACCTAGAATCTGAAGCTCATCATAAAGTATTCACTAAGCATCTACCATGTTTCCCACTTTGTTCCAGGTCCTAGGGGAAGGACATGAGGGAACATGAAAGAAAGAGGAGTTCACTTTTCAGATTGTAGTGAGTAAATGAGCCACAGGTAAAGTAAATTAACCTTTTGTAAACTTGCTAATCTCCACTGTGTATTCTAGGCTTGGGCACTTCACATCTGCCAGTTTTCTAAAATGGTCCGTTCAGCATTTTAATGTTCTTTTCAGCTGGTGTCTTCCTTCCTGTGATCTGACATACCATCCTCCCTTCACTAGTGGCTTTTATTCTGGGAAACTGATAACACCTGGATGTTTTCAGAAAGACCAGGAAAACAGCTTTGCTCAGTCACCTACTCTCAGCTTTCTCTCCTGATTTATCTGAGGGCCATTGTGTTCTTTTGTCCTTCTTTGGTACCTTGTGTGATATGGGAAGGTTTTCCTGTTACATTTTATGTCTCATATTATTTCTTTGTATTCCTCCTTAGGGGTCTAGCCTGGTTTTCCCTTTTTTGTGGCTTTCTTTTTTCCCTTTCAGATCGCTGTATTGCTCTGGGTTTAGCTAACTTGGCATCTGGTTACCTTTTACAACAGCGCTGAAATTTGATATTCTAGTGAAATTACATTGCTGTGTTGTAAATCTTTTATGTCCCATTAAAACTAATTTCTAAATAAGTTCTCCTATAGCCACCTAGTATCTAAGTTAGTTCATGGAAATATCCTTTCTGTTTTCCTTATGAGCATTTTATCTAGAGCCAGTTTTTTAAGAGGGCAGGGGAATGAGGGATGTTTATATAGACCTGTCTTAGCTGAAGCTGCCATAACAAATACCATAGACTGGGCGGCTTAAAACACAGACATTTATTTCTCACAGTTCTGGAGGCTGGAAGTCCAAGGTTAGAATACCAGCATGGTCAGGTTCTAGTGAGAGTTCTCTTCCTGCCTTGCAGACGGCCACATTGTAACGGTTTCCTCACATGGTATAGTTGTTAAGAATAAAGTCTGTGGAGCCAAATTGCCTTAGTTCCTTACTCCCAGGAACCTTCCCTAATAGACCCTTATTCCTGTGCACATATCGTTCAGTTAGCTGTTCTCCTATTCCTGCCCTCAGGCTTTAACACTAGTCCCAAAGGTAGTTTCCTGTAACCATTTGTAATAGCTGTTTACTCATTTTCTTATCCTGTCTATCTGTTATGAACTTGACAGCTTTCATGTGGCTTTGTGACATCAATATCCTCTTCAGAGTGATACATGTCCAGGCAGAGGGTCACATCTTGTTAAATAATATGATTAGTGGTTATGAGATCAGGCTGTAAAGTTAAACTATTCATGCATTTCTTCATTCAACAAATACCTTTTTATAGAGAACTATAACTAAACTTTATTTTTATGACAGTTTAACAATTAAGTAAGTAATTTTATCAGTTTTATTTTGAGTGAATTGTAGATTCAGGTATACTTGTAAGAAATAACACATGGCAATCCAATGTGTCCTTTCCCCTGTGTCTCTCAGTGGCAATATCCTGAGAAATTATAGTATAATCTCACAGCCAGGATATTGACATTGATTCCGTCAAGATAAAGAGCAGTTCCATCACCACAAGGATCCCTCCTGTTGCCCTTTTATAGTCACACTCATCTCCCTGTGGAGATGCCTGGCCCTTTTATAGCCACACAACTCCCTGTCCCTGATCCTGGTGACAGCGAATTTCTTCTCTATTTCTATAATTTTGTCATTTTAAGAATGTTATATAAATTGAATCATACAGTGTGTAACCTTTTGGTATTGACATTTTCACTCAGCATAATTCCCTGGATATTCATCCTGGTTGCTGTGTGTATCAATACTTTGTTCCTTTTTATTCCTGAGTAGTATTCCATCGTATGAATGTATCACAGCTTGTTTAACCATTCACCTGTTGAAGGACATTTGAGTTGTTTCAATTTTTTTAATTGGGGTATAGTTGTTTTACAATGTCCATTTTTTTATTGTTATAAATAAAACTACTGTTATGGGTTGGACTGTGTTCCTCCAGAATTTATGTGTTGAGGTCCCAACCCCCAGTACTTCAGAGTAAAATGAGGCTGTGAATCCAATATGCCTGGTGTCCTTATAAGGAAAGGAAGAGATGCCAGGGGCACAGTGTGCATAGAGGGATGAGGAAAAACCATGTGAAGAGGCAGCAAGAGGGTTGCTATCAGAAAGCCATGGAGAGCAGTCTCAGAAGAAACTAACCCAGTCGACATCTTGATCTGGGACTTCCAGCCTCCAGAACTGTGAGAAAAGACATTTCTGTTGTTTAAGCCACCTAGTCTGTGGTATTTTGTTATGGCAGCCCAAGCAAACTAATACAGCTGCTATGCACATTCATGTACAGGTTTTTGTATGAACGTAAGTTTCATTCTCTGGGATAAATTTCCCAAGAGTGCTATTGCTTGGTCATATGATAATTACAGGTTTTAGTTTTATAAGAAACTGCCAAACTGTTTTCTTGTTTTCTAAAGCAGCTTATCATTTTACATGGCCACCAGCAATGTATGGTATGAGTGATGCAGTTCCTTAGTATCCTCACCAAGATTTGATATCATCACTATTTTTAAATTTTTTCAATAGGTGTGTAATGATATTGTGGTGTTAATTTGCATTTCTATGATGGCTAATGGTGTTGTACATCATTTATGTGCATATTTTTCATCTCTGTATCCTCTTTGGTGAAATGCCTGCTCATGTCTTTTGTCCATTTTCTAAATGGATGGTTTGCTTTTCTTATTGTTGAGTTTTGAGAGTTCTTTATATATTCTAGATACTAGTCCTTTGCTGTATATATAGCTTACATAGCAGAGCAAATAATTTTACTTTTAAGTAGGTACAGTTGAATTTGGATGGTCTATTTCTTCTTGTATGAGTTTTGGTACTTTGTGTCTTTCAAGAAATTAGTCTGTTTCACCTATGTTATCAAATTTTCAGGCATATAGTTGTTTATGGAATTCCCTTATTATCCTTTTAATGATGACACTTTATTATTTGTTTTCTCATTCTTGTTCCTCTGTTTATCTTTTCTTGCCTTTCTGTGGGTTACTTGAACATTTTTTTGAGGAACTCATCTTGATTTATTTATAGTTTTTAAAGCACATGGCTTTGTATAATTTTCTTAGTGGTTGCTTCTAGGTATTACAATATATATACAAAACATATCACAGTTTACTGGTATTGACATATTACCACTTTGAGTAAAGTATAGAAAACTTCTATTTCAGTTTCTTTATCTTCCCCTCTTTAAAATATAATTGTTTTTTCACAATTATACACTGTATACCACATCAGGGGTGTTATAATTTTTGCTTCAACTATCAAACATGATTTAATAAATTCATGAGAAGTGGGTAATTTATTATATTTATCCTTATGTTTACTCATTCCAATGCTTTTTTTTTCCTTTCTGAAGTTCCAGTCCTTCTATTATCATTTCCTTTCTGTTCAAAGAATTTCATTTAGCCATTCTTTAAGAGTATATTTGCTAGTGACACATTTTCTTAGTTTCCTTTGTATGGGAATGTATTTTCCCTTTATTCCTGAAAGTTATTTTTGCTGTATTTAGAATTTTCAGTTGACAGTACTTTTCTTTCAGTATTTGAAAAATGATGCACCATTTCCTTCTGGCCTCCTTGGTTTCTGATGTGACGTCTGCTGTCATTTGAATTGTTCTTCACCTATAGGTAATGTGTCATTTCTTTCTGGCTGCTTACAAGATTCTTTCTGTCTTTTGTTTATGGATGTTTAGTTATAATGTGTCATATTATAAGACATTTGATATTTGGATATTTGAAACATTAATCATGATTGGGATTTGCTCAGCTTCTGGAATTTGTAGGGTTGATTATTTTCTTTTTCTTTTTTGCTAAATTTGGGAAGTTTTCAATCTTTTTTTTTGGTTTATTTTTGGCTGCGTTGGATCTTCGTTGCTGCGTGTGGGCTTAGCTGCGGTGTGCGCAGGCTACTCTTCATTGTGCTGCGTGGGCTTCTCCTTGCAGTGGCTTCTCTTGTTGCAGAGCATGGGCTCTAGGCATGTGGACTTTAGTAGTTGTGGCATGTGGGTTCAGTAGTTGCGGCACACGGACTCTAGAGAGCAGGCTCAGTAGTTGTGGTGCACAGGCTTAGTTGCTCTGCAGCATGTGGGATCTTCCCAGACCAGGGATGGAACCCGTGTCCCCTGCATTGGCAGGTGGATTCTTATTCACTGTGTCACCAGGGAAGTCCCATCAATCTTTTTTTTAAGACATTTTTTCAATTCCACTCTCTTAGTCCTCTGCCTCGGGACTACAATGATATGGATGTTAGCTCTTTTGTTTTTGTTCCACAGACCCCAAAACTGTTTATTTTTTCACTCTATTTTACCTTCATTGCTTAGATTGATAAATTCCATTGGTCTGTCCCCAGTTTCACTGATCCTATCCTCTGTCATCTCTACTCTACTTTTGAGCCCATCAGTGAATTTTTAATTTTAGTTATTGCATTTTTCACTTCTATAACTTTCATTTGGTTCTTTTTTATGCCTTCTATTTCTTTGCTGAAATGTTCTTTTTTTTTGTTTTCATTTGTTTCAGATAATTTGTAATTGCTTGTGCAATCATTTTTATGATGATTGCTTTAAAATAGTTTTCAGATATTTCCAACATCTGATTTATCTCAATGTTGGCATCTGTTGATTTTATTTTCTTATTCGTGTTATGATTTTCCTGGTGCTTAGTATGACAAGTGATTTTCTATTCTATCCTGGAAATTTTGGATATTATGAGACTCAATCCCATTTACTTTCTTTTTTTAAGTAGGTCATCGCCTATTGAGGCATAGCGTGAGAGTTGTGTGTGGGGTGTATGTTCAGTTTCCTTCTTGGCCCCACTGATACCAGCTGGGAAAAGTGGCTTACTGACTCACACTGCCTCATTTCAGATGGCTGGGGTGAAAGATTTGTTCCCTGCTGGACTCTGCTAACACTTTCTGGTAAAAGTGGGACACTGACTTGCCATCTCATCGCCTCCAGGTGGCGGACGTAAAATCAGGTCCCTGCTGGGTCCTGTTGACACCAGGGGAGGGAGAGGAGGAAGTAGAATACCAACTAACCCTGCCTAGCACTGCCTAATTCTGTCTCGTTCATGCCAGCTAGGTGTTGAGGTTCAGGTCCTCACTGGTTCTGCTGTCACCAGGGAAAGTGGGAGGTGGAATGCTAATTAGTCCTGCATCACATCACCTCATTTAGTCTTATTGCTACCAGGTATGTGTGGAGGTTCAGATGCCCACTGGGTGTTGCAGGCATCAGGGATAGGGTAGAGAAGAGTGTTTACTAGTCTTAAATCACAGCACTTCCTTCAATCCCATTGATGTTGGGTGTGGGTGAAGGTTCAGCTCTCCACTAGACCCCGGTGATACCACCCAGGCAGAGCACCACCTGCTTCCCCTGGGAAGGGTATGGAGGAACAGCTCCTCACTTGACCTGCCAACACCACTAGGTGGGGGAAATCAGATTTGCCTGATCAGGCAAGAGATGGAAGATTAACTCCCCAATCTGCCCCCACCAACACCACTGGGCAAGGGGATCAGAGTTCTCCATTATTTTTAATGATTTTTTTTAAGTAGAGAAGACTTTTTTTCTTCTTTTCAAAAATTTTTTATTTTTTATTGGAACATAGTTGATTAACAATGTTGTGTTAGTTTCACATGTATAGCAAAGTGATTCAGTTATACATATACATGTACCTATTCTTTTTCAAATTGTTTTCCCATTTAGATTTTTACAGACTATCGAGCAGAGTTCCCTGTGCTATACAGTAGGTCCTTGTTGGTTATCTATTTTAAATATAGTAGTGTGTACACCCATTTTTAACATCATGAAGTTTATAGTCTAGTGGGAGAGACAGACAATAAAGAAGTACATTCAGAAATATATATAAGTGTAACTGAAATGGAGGAAGGACACAAAGTCCTATGAGAAAGAAGAGGCTTTTTTTGAGGAATTGACATTTAAGACTTTGAAGGATGAGAAGGAACCAGCAGTGTGAAGTGGAAAGTGTCTCAAGGAAAGGAAACAGCAAATAAGATGGCACTATGGCAGGAGAGAAACTGGATATTCAAGAAGGTGAATGCAAGATGGAGAAATTGAGGTGTCTAAGTAGTGAGAGGGTGAGGCTAGAGAGTTAGCAGGTACCGGATCATGAAGGATCCTGAGGGCTACGTTAAGGATTGGAGATTTTTGTCCTAAATGCAGAGAGAAGGAATTAAAGAGTTTTAAGAAGAGCAGAGATATGTTTTGATGTAACCATTAACAAAATATCACCCTGACTTCTCTGTAAAGAGCACATGGGAAAGGAAGAGTAGAACAGAGAGACCAGTTAGGAGGCTGCAATAGAAATCAAGATGAGAGATGATGAAAGCTTATAACTTATAACAGCTTATAACTGGGTAGTCGTATGGAGATGGAGAAAGGTGGAAATATTTGAAATACAAGGTGTACCTCATTTGTCAGTGGGGAATATGTTTCTAGAAATTCAAGTATTTAACTGCATCAGCATTATATGAATTCATTATAGCACAGTGCCTATCGAGAAGGTCTATATTTCCTACTATCAACATGCAAGTAAGGGTTTACTGCCTTCTGAATTTACTCTCTCTGTATTGTTTGTGATACTTCTAATGGTACGATAGCTAGGCCTACAAATGAACCCAAATCCATAGAAGACTGTACCTCTTCAAGCTGCAAACACACTTGTGTATGCTTTAACCATTAAAATAAACCCATGTTAGCCTTTGAAAAATAAGACTATTTTCTGGGGATCAAAGATCTGTGGTAAGGAAGAAAAAAAAAGAAAGCAGGATGATGGAACACTGCTTAGCTCAGAATAAGCCCTCAATAAATATAAGCTGATATTAGACGAAGTTTAATTCAATTTATTTTAGTGAAAATGCATGTATTTTAAAAGCTTAGTTTAAATGACAGGAGTAATTTACAAATCCATAAATATTTGGAGCAGGGTCTTTTCTTTGTCATGTGGTTAATTATTTTATGAAAACATGTTTGCATATATAATTAAAAGCTTGATAGATAAGCTGGGTGTTAGAGAAATTTAAATTTAACATTTTATAAGCTAAACATTCCCCTGAAATTCAATCAAAATGAAACTAGGGTCTTATACTATTCTCTTCAATAAGCAAATAAGGATTTGTTGTAAAAATTATTTCTGAAGAGTGCACCTGTATCAGTGAGGATTCAGTTGTAGGAAACAAAAACTACTCTCCCTTTCTAGGTATGTAATACATGGAAGAGGGGCCTTCCAAAATATTGGCTGGGCTAGAGGAATGAGTTCTGAACTGGACTCCAGAAGTGAATCTGAGAATAACACTGAAGAACTGGTCTTTCAGAGTACAGGCTACCTCTGCTCACAACAGGAAGGCAGAGAATCAGGAACTTCCCACTGGAACTGTTGAGTTCAAAGACATAACCATGACTGTGCTTGAGGGATCTGGAAGCCACTACTACTGCAGCTACCTCTTCACCTCATGAAGATGATGCCAGGGTATCCAAAGCTGAGTCCACCCTTCACCCCAATACAACTGCCTCTCAACACCAGCTAAGCTAATGGGAGCTAGAATGCTGCTGCAGAAAAATCCAAGGTCTTCAAGACTGCTTGCCAGCAACAATCATCAAAGCAGCAGGAAAATGAT
This sequence comes from Aethalodelphis obliquidens, assembly GCF_003676395.1. Lineage (NCBI taxonomy): Eukaryota > Metazoa > Chordata > Mammalia > Artiodactyla > Delphinidae > Aethalodelphis > Aethalodelphis obliquidens. Next base: position 1,676,740 of record NW_020838058.1, on the reverse strand, counting down.
CCTCAAAGCACTTCTCTCCTCTAAAGCTCATGAAAGTACATCTAGTTTGTGGAACCTAATTTACATCCAGAAACATGACTGTAGGAGAGTCTCAGAAAGGTAGATTTTATTTTTCCAGGATAAGTGGTACAGGTAGGCATGCTAGAAGGAGGTGAGAATGGGTGCTGATGCAATTCACCATGTTCACCACCTTTTTTTGCTACTAAACATGATACACATTTGTCCTTCCATACTTACAAAAATAACAATGATAATATGGTAATACCTAATATAATGCAACTCTTTCTGGTAAAAACAAAACTGCATCCATCCCCTTCCAAAAGGGAGAAGATACAGAGTCTTATTAGTAACTGAATGTATCTTTACATGATGTTCATTCATCATATGCTTTTATCATAATCCCACCTGGAGATGATATAACTTAAAGGCTATAATAAACTTAATTACTACCAATACATTTTTGCATAAAATGGTTGGGGAAAGAGAAAGGGAAAGGAAAAAATGTGTGTGTGTGTGTGTGTGTGTGTGTGTGTGTGTGTGTGTAAACAAGGAAGAAAATAAGATGACTATAGCAATTCTCTTTTTGAAACTGGTTACAAGGCGTGGTCTCCTAAGTATTTATAAATTGCATCTTCCTGTATCTTTACTGTGTTCTTTTGCCTTCAGCCAGCACCTCTGCAGGTTGGGCTGTTAACTTGGTGAGGTGACCTAAAACTGTTCCTAAGGGGCATGGGTCCTTCATGGTTCTACTGGCTTGGGTTGCTGTGGTCTTCTGTTAATTCCATTTTTTTTTTTTTTTACTGTACTTCAGGAACACATTTTTATCACTGGTTTATATATAGCCTGCCTTTATTTAGTTTTTGGTTATTTAATTAAATGTACTTGTTTTTAATAATGTAATGAGCATTCTCAACCCAACCACTCAAAACAAAAGCTAGCACCTTAACAATAACCTCTCCCAGCACCACATTTCCCTCCATCTGAAATAGCACCAACCTGTTTCTCCTTTTCATGATCTCCTTGTTCTGTTTTTATATAGTTGTGTTGCATGGAAATATATTCCTAAAGAGTTTAATTATTTAGTTGTGTTTTATAGAATGGATATCATGCTGCATGTAATGTTTAGGATTTATTTTGATTTTTTAACTCATTTTTCTAAAAACCATACCTATTGCTGTATGTTACTGTTATTTCATTCATTTTGGCTGGTTTATACTAATCCATTATGTCTATACCGCAGTTTATTCATCCTCTCTCTCACTGATGGGCATTAAGGTTGTTTCCAGGCTTTTACTATTGTAAGCAGTACTGCTGTGAACATTCTTATACATATTTCCCATTGTATATATGGAAAAGTTTGTCTGTTATATACCTGGGAGTGGAATTGCTTAGCCATAGGCCATGTAAATGTTCAAATTTAGGAGTCAATGTGAAACTGTTTTTCAAAGTGGTTGCAGAAATCTTCATTCCAGAGGCAATATGTAAGTCATATGATGGCTACACATCATCTCCAACATTAGGTATTGTTAGACTTTTACTTTTTTGCTAGTAAAATGTATATAAACTGGTATCTGAATGAGGTCTTGATTTGAATTTCCTCAATAACCACTGATGTTAAACTTGCTTCATACATTTTTGGCCTTATGTGTTTCCTCTTCTGTGAAATATCCCTTGCCCATTTTTTCTATTGGGTGTTTGTGCTTCTCTTATGGTTATATAGAATTTATGTATTTTTGATACTAATTCTTTCTTGATTGTATGTTCTGTGAGTACAGTTTTCCAGTTTGTAGCTGTCTTTTTCACTTTCTTTTAGGTGTCTTTTAATGAGTTTTATTATAGTCAAAATTATCAATATTTTAGTGTCTTGTTAACAAAACATTTCCCTACCCCAAGGGCTAAAAGATTTTCATGCATTTTTTCTACAAAGTGTTTTAAAGTTTTATTTTTGACTTTTAAATCCTTAATCCATCTAAAGTGGTTTTCTGGATGTGGTGTGAGGTAGAGACTGATTTCATCTTTTTCCACATGGTAGCCATTTTATCAGCTCCATTTATTGAACTGCCCCTACTTTCTCCACTGAGCAGATGTGCCATCTCTGTCTTATATCAGAGTTTCATTCATGGGTCGGTTTCTGTAATTTTCCCTATAGATGTCTTATACATCTTTTATTAGATTTCTTTCCAGATATTTGATATTCCTGATATTATTGTAAATTTTGTCTTCTCTTTAAGTACATTTTCATGGTTTGCTACTGGTGAACAGAAATGCAAAATGCTCTTTTATATTGATCTTATAGGAAGCTACTTTGCTAAACTCTTCTGTTATTTCTAACGATGTGAGTTATTTGGGTTTTCTAAAGACATTATCACATCATCTACAAATAATATTCAAATAATCACAGTTTCATTTCTTCTTTTCCAATTCTTATATTTCTTATTACAGTCTTACAGTCTTATTATACTGGATCAGAACTCCAAGTACAATATTGATTAAACGTGGTAATAATGGGTTTCCTTGTCTTGTTCCTCATTTTAAAGAGAATGCTTCCAATATTTACTCACTTTAGGCAGTGCTAACTTTACGATTATTTTATAGGTATTGTATCAGGTTAAGACATGTCTTCTTCCACTTCTAATTTAAGAACTGTTACCTTTTTATCATAAAAGTGTTTTTAATTTGATGAAAGACTTCATATCTACTGAAATAATCATGTAGTTTTCCATATTAATCCAGTAATATAGTAAGGTACATTTATAGATTTTTCTAGTATTAAACCATCCTTGCACATCTAGGATGAATTCATTTTGGTTATGATATACTGTCTTTTCTATATGCTGTTGGGTTTGATTAACTAATATTTTCTTAGGAGTTTTGCATCTGTATTCATGAGTCAAGAGAATCCATAATCTTCATTTCTCATAATTTCTTTGTTCTTGTGTCTGATTATACTTGTCTTGAAAAATAGGTTGGGTAGTATTCCCTCATTTTCTATTATCTGAATGTATTTGTATAAAACTGGGACTATCTATTTCTTGAAAGTGTGGTAGAATGCATCTATAAAACTGTCTTGATCTGATTTTCATGGATTTTATTTCCTAAGCACCAAGGTATTTGGAGTTCCTGCTTATCATGTCCCTATCAGCATGATGTCATCGATAATAGTAGAGTGGCATGATGTCCTGTGGGATGATCAGGGTTCCAGTGTTCTAAATTTTTATAAAAAGTTGATGTAACCCTGAAATAAAACAGTGTCAATCTAAGAGCAGTTCTTGTTAGATTAGAGGAAATTGCTTCTGGTCTTTCTTGCTGAGTGGTACAAGGGGTAAAAAAAAGCATTTGCCAGATTGATAACTGCATACAAGGTGCTGGGGACTGTGTTGATTTACTTCAGTCTCTTTAAGGGACTACATGTAGAACAGTAGCTGCAAATTGGAGTTTCTCACTGATTAAGCTGAAGATGATTTCTTGTCAGTCTCTAAGACCTGACTCTTCAGCAAAGGCAAAATAGGTCGCTTAAATGGGAAGTGATAGGAATCACAGTCCCTGCACATGTCTTTGATGGTGTCACTACTGTTTGTGCTTCTCCCAGTAATACAATATTCTTTTTGGTTTACTCTTTGGGTAGAGAGTGAAGTTCCACAGGCTTTCACTTGGCTCTTTTTTCCATAATAGCCCTTGTTGTACAGGTTAGGGAGCCAATGTGGGGGTTTCAGTAGTTGCCAAATAATAATTCCAATTTATGCATTTGGGACCTGGAAAAATAGCCACATGATTGGTTCACAGACCTACTGAGCCCACTGTGAGATGCCCAAAATCCCATTTTGTCATCAGACTCCTATAAGTCCTTGCATTTACCAGTAGACCACAATGACATTTTGGATCTCCAGGGATTAGCATAGCTCAAAACCAGTATCCAATGATCTCTAAAGGTTTTAGGTATTTCTCTTTCCCCAGTATGCAGTTTTCCTGATAAATGATTACAACTTCCTTTTGGTAAATCTAGGAATAAAGATGTATAGTGCGTACTTATGGTTGTATTACAAGATTCTCCCTAAAGGAGCTTTTGTTTTGTCAATTGTCTCAGGTTTGGTAATTCGGTAAGGGACTGTGTTATATAGATCCAGTAGGAATTTAGTAGGTTGCTCATCTATTTTAGTCCAAGGGCATCATAAATAATTAGCTACTACCTAAGTCCTCTATAGGTCAAGCCATTCTGAATGTTACTCTAGCTCTGCTGCTTATCACACTAAGCACGCTGACCTTGCATCTGGTGGTTCAGTGCTGCCACTCGGTATCTTTGATACCATCATTCCCATTGAAATAAGGGAGACCATTTCAATAGTGGATCTCCCACCTTCCTCTCCAAACTACAGGGGACAGCCACTATAGTGGTTACTTTAAACTCCCCCCCCGATTTTTTTAGTGAAATATAGCACACACTCAGAAAAGTGCATAAAACAAAAATATACAGCTTAGTGAGTTATGATAAAGTGAACATTTGTACAATAATCATTCAGATTACAAAATAGAGCATTGCCTACACCCTAGAAATCCTTTGTATGCTACTTTCTAGTCAAATAATTCTCCCTCTTTCCAAATTATAACTATTATCCTGCTTTTTATGGTAAGCATTAAATTACATTTATATACAATTTTTACTACCTTAACGTGCATCCCTAATCACATAATATTTGACCTGTCTTTGAACCTTGTTTAAATGAAAGCATATATTGGGAGTATGCATTAAATGGGAATATATATATATATATATATGTATATATATATATACTATTTTATCTGGTTTCTTTTGCTCATTATTATAGTTGTGAGATTTACCCAAGTTGTCACATGTAGCTATAGTTCATTTTGATTGTTGTATATTATTCACTTTATGAATATACTACAATTTATCCATTTTGTTGAAAAATGTCTGGGTTATTTTTGTTTTGATGCTGTTACAATAATGCTGTAATGAAATTCTTACATATGTCTTTCAATGTACATGTACCTGCTTTTCTGTTGGGTATACACTCAGAAGCAGAATTGTCCTCCCTTCTATTTACCCATACTTCATACCTGCTCCATGAATCCTTCTGGATATTTTCTTCAGAACTATATTTTAGTTCATGAGTTCTCTCTTCCTCTGCATCTAATCTCTGTTTAACTCAACTACTAATTCTTATTCTCAGTTATTGTAGTTTTTACTTCTAGAATTTCTACTGTTTAAAAATCTGCTATGTGTTTCTCTGTCCCTGTTCTCTGTTTACATTTTCCATCATTGCCCTTATCTCCTAGAAACTAGCAAACATAGTTATTTCAAATTTTGTGTCTGAAAATTTCAATATCTGGAATCCTGTGGTTCTGTTTCTATGCCTTGTCATTGCTTTTATTTCTTGTTTGTATTGCCTTGTTTGGTTTATCTTTCATGTATGCCAGATACTTTATTAAAGCGTTTGTTTTTAGAAATAATATGAAGCTTGAGATAATGTTATCTTCCAGAAATGAAGTATTTTCTGTTGCTTCTGCCAGGTACCTGAGAACACTAGCAATCTGGGATCATCTTAATCTAATATTAGGATTGAGATTTTCTGGGTCACCAAAATGACTCAGAACTGAGCTGTAATCTGTGGGTGCAGCCCAAACTGCAGGAGTTTTACCAGAGCTTCTACTCTTGATTGGCCATATTGATAAATCATGTGTGCTCTCTGAGCTAGTACATTTAAATCAGGGATTATTTTAAGTGTAGCCATTTCTACAAATCCTATCAAGAAGTATGTTCTTCCTTTTTGTAAGAGTCTTAATCCATCCTTACACATATTCCTCACATTTATGCAGACAAAAATTAACAGAATCTTGGAATACTTTTTGCATGTGATTCTTCTCCCTCCTCCAGTCAGACTTTGAGGGGTGGTAGCCCTATGGGGTATTTCAGCAAGGCAGGACCACATTTACCAGCTTATGAGGAGGGGCTTCTTCTGTTGGCAAAGGAAATTTAGTGGACTTTGGAGGTTCAGAATATTCATATTGTTATGAATTGCTCCAGTTTCTATGTGTAATATTCAGTAACTTTTCCAATCGGTATGTCAGAGGCACTGACCAATCAGAATGGACATCTGATCAATTAGTATGGATACTCATTACTTTCAAGTCTTTCACCAAATGTTACCCTCTTAATGAAGAATAATGTGGTCACTTCATTTGAAATTTCATCCTCTCCAAACCCTGGCACTCCCTATCTCTCTTATTTTACTTCAAAAGAACTATCAATTTCTAGCATACTATATCATTTACTTAAAACATATATTTATTCTAGTTTCTGTATCCTGCCACTAGAATATAAGCTCTATGAGGGCAGGGATTTTTACTTGTCATGTTCACTGAAATAATTGCTTAACCAATATTTGCCGAATGGTTGAATGGTACCTAATACTGTATCAGTTAGCACTCATTTATATGAAACAGTCACTTGGGCTATTTTAAGTAGATAATTGTTTAATACAAGGAAGCAGGTGCTTATAAAATTCTCGGTTAGAGAAGTGGACTGTAGGCTAGACTTCTGGGAAGGACTAACTGGCCCATCAGGGTACTGTTAACAGTGCTACATTCAAGAAGGTGAGGCATGACAGCAGCGAGGAGGTCATGACTAGAACATTAAAGTTGACCTTAAGACCACATTGCCATATTGGCAACCCAGCAATAAGGAATTCACTGCCATTACTACAACTACCTCTTTTTTTTAAAACATCTTTATTGGAGAATAATTGTTTTACAACTACCTCTTGATAAAGATCTAGTGACTGGACCCTGGAATGCTGTTGCAGCAAGACCCAAGGCTTCCAGATCTTGCTTTTGGTTATTAGCAATGGCCAAAGCTGCAGGAAGATGTCCTTACCTCACTGAAATTTCCCTAATTTGCATCTAGAACCATGGAGTTTTCAGCCTTCTGGTATCTGTATTACAGGCAGGCACACTAGAAGGAGGTGGGAATGGATGCTATGTTCCAATTCATCGTATCTACTACATCAGTTGTACAAAGAAGTGTGTACGGATACGATATTTAACCATCTATCATGTGCTCTTATTCAAACATCACTATTTCTTTTTTTTGTGTGTGTGGTACGCGGGCCTCTCACTGCTGTGGCCTCGCCCGTTGCGGAGCACAGGCTCTGGACGCGCAGGCTCAGCGCCCATGGCTCATGGGCCCAGCCGCTCTGCGGCATGTGGTATCCTCCTGGACCGGGGCACGAACCCGTGTCCCCTGCATCAGCAGGCGGACTCTCAACCACTGCGCCACCAGGGAAGCCCATCACTATTTCTTTTGCAAAAAAAAGAGGGGGCTTATTATGCAAAGCTAGTATAGTTAAAGAATGCCTTTTTTCCCTAAATTGCTTTAACAACTCTGGAAGATTCTTTTTGTAAAGATGTCTTTCTTGTTCTCTCCTTTGTGAAATTATAGTTGAAACCAACTTATAGCAATTGCACTTCCCACACATGGTTACGAAAGTGATTATGTTAGTAGAGGCATACTAAGAGGGGAGAGCAGTAGGAGCGATCTGCCTTGTGAGGAGATTTTATCATTAACATTGTTTAGAAATGATGGCACTTGGTGCTAAAAAGTAAAATGACTTTTAGTCAATTTTATTATTATTTTTAAATTCTCTAAAGAAAATATACCCCTTATTTTCTGCACCCAGGGCAATTGCTCCACTTCCCTATCCTTGTTACATCACTGTTTGATAGCATTATTAAGGTTATTATTTCTTAGAATAAGAGATTTTTATCTTGCTCCCTAGGTACACTCTAGAAAACAGATTTGAAAACAAAACTGTGAGGTGTAACGTAAGAGGACTGATATTAAAAGCACAGATATAGAACAGTGATTCTCAGCTGTGGCTGTACAGTCAAAAAAGCTGGAGAGCTTTTGAACAAATGCTGATCCCTGAGCCCCACCACCATATATTTTGATTAAATTGGTCTGGGTGAGGCCTAAGCCTGGGTATTTTTTTAAAAGGCTGTGTGATTCTAATGTGCAATCAATGTTGGGAATTACTGCTTTCATAATAGTAAAGCACTTCTGAGGTGTATTTTAAACTCTAAGTGTGAATATTTGTAGATGGGGTAGGGGGAGAATTCTGCTGCTATGCAACGCAGAGTTGAGAACAATGGCCTAGATGGGTCACAAAGCCCTGTAAGGGTGTCTGCCTCAAATCGATTTTCTACATATTTTCCCACAATGTTGTCCTCCTTCCCTGCAATGTGTTCTGTGAGCATCAGACTTCCTGACAACTTTACCCAGAGCCCAGAAACCTTTCCCTCTTATGCTAAGTTAGTATTCTCCCGAGCATTTACCACCATTTGATATGGGTAAACATATCATAACCAGTCTACTTCTCTTCATTTCCACTGCTACCACTCTAGTCTAAGCCACCATAATATCTTGGTTGGTGTTGGATTTGTGCTTCTGCTCTTTCTCCCCTTCTTGTCTATCTCAACAAAGCCACTGACTCTTAAGATGCATGTCAGATCATGTCACTCTCTGCTCGAAAACCTGCCAGTGGCTTTTCATCTCACACAAAGTAAGAGCCAAATTGCTTGCTATGATCCTTGAGGTCTACATGATCTGACTTCACAACTTACCTCTGTGAGATTCTATTAGTTCCCCTCATTAACACTGTTCCAGCCCCCTGGCCTCCTTGCTGTTCTCTGAACATACCAGACACACTCCCACCTGACAGTTTATACTTGTTTTCTTTGCCTGGGATGAACTTCCCTCAGATATCTATATAGAGCTTTCCACCTTGAGCTCCCTATTTTTTTTTAACATCTTTATTGGAGTATAATTGCTTTACAATGGTGTGTTAGTTTCTGCTTTATAACAAAGTGAATCAGTTATACATATACATATGTTCCCATATCTCTTCCCTCTTGCATCTCCCTCCCTCCCACCCTCCCTATCCCACCCCTCCAGGCGGTCACAAAGCACAGAGCTGATATCCCTGTGCTATGCAGCTGCTTCCCGCTAGCTATCTATTTTATGTTTGGTAGTGTATATATGTCCATGCCTATTTTAAATTGAAACTCTCCCTGCATACCCCACACAATCTATTCCCTTGCCACTGCTTTATCTCTTTTCATATCACTTATCAACATCTGATATGTTATATACATATCTATTTATTTTTTAGGATCTATCTCCCTCTACTAAAATATAAGCACCATGAAGATGTAGAATTTTGTCTATTTTGTTCAGAATCCCCAGAACCTAGAAGAGTGCCTGCCACATAGTAGATGGTCCATAAGTATTTTGTTGCTTGAATTAAAAACCAAAGACATTGGGTTGTAACCTCACTATGCAAATATACATGTGTTTCTTTTCTCGTTAGGGGAAAAGGAACTAACACTTTCTGAGTGTCTATCTGCCAATATTAATATTTTTCATATAATATATTATTTAATTCTTAAAACAATCTCTAATGAAGTGGGTATGATTATTATTATACCCATTTTACAGCTGAGGAGCTGAGGCACAGTGAGGCTGGTTACTTTGCCCAAGGTCATGCAGCTCATAAGTATTGTATTGGTGCTGCTAGAATTCGAATCCAAATTTATCTGACTTCCAGGCTCATGTTATTGCTGCAAATGATCGCCCTCTCAAACTCATTATTAGAAATGAGTTTACCAAATTAGTTCTTACTTTAATGATTTTGCGGGAGGGCAGGGAGCAGTGGGGGGAGAGTCAAGGACAGAAAGAAATATAAACCTGATGGGCTGCTGAACTTCAATGGAGCAGTTAGGGACAGTAAGTTCTGGAGGGGACGGGCACTTGTGGGGAAGGGCCAGAGTTAGCATCATCAAAGAATCTTCTCCTTCACAGTTGCACTGATCATTTTGGCTTGCATTGACATATATCCCAGGAGCAATGTAGGGCCTCCCAGGCCGTCTAATGAGAGTAAGAGAGCCTGAAACCATTAAGAAGGCTAGAGTTATTGTTCCTGTACTTGCACCTGGTCCCATGTGCTACCTCCCTGCATCCTAGCTGTGCTTGACCTTACAAGGCGGAAAGGGTTGTGGCAATGGCAATAACAGTCCACCTAGCCTTGGGGCAGGGACAAGATCTTTAGAGGTTCTAAGCTCTAAAATTATGCCTCCACCTGTAAAAACTCCAAACCTTAAAATAATTGAATGTTTTTAAAGTTCTAATTTTCTCCTGTATGACTAAATCATTGCTTTTCCCCCTTTATTTATCAAATTCCAACATATTTCAGAATTTGTTCTTCTTGGTATGGGAGTGGGTGAGAACAGCTGATTTGTTGGTGCCTTAAGTAGTATATTCTGTGCCTTTGGGTAATCTAGCACTGTGGTGGATAACATTGAAGGGGTCCGATTCCCCACACAATGACTTCCTTTCTTGCTACAGAGCTGGACATTCCCAAGCTCTTCTTGGGGATAAAGAAAGGGCTTCTGTTAGCATTCAGTACTATACATATTACTACAACAACCCGTTATAGCCTGAGCACTTTCTCAGTTTGCAAATAGAGAGCAAAGGTCCAAGGGGCTGGATCCAAGGGAAGTTTGAAGGGCAAGAGGAGAAGGAGAAAGTTTTCAAGTGTAGAGTGCTGCTGGGAAAGAGAAGGCTCGGGTGAGGTGACTAATGGGAACCCTTGCGCAGCTAGAGGTGCAGCCTGGGCTTCTAGATACCAAAAGGAAGGAGGAGAAGAATCAAATTGACAGTTTTTGCTAAAGGTACCCCCACCTGGGTAGTGATGCGAGTGGGAGAGTTTCTGTGGCAGGGCAACTGGTACTGCAGAGAGGGGTTAAATAGGGCCTTTGCCTCATGTCAATTTCTCTGCCAGCCTGGGAGAGCACCAAGGAGACAAAACCATGACCTTGTAAGGGGCTGGATCCATAGCTTCCATCACACCACTGATTCCTGGTCCTCACTCTTGCCTGTTCTTCACACCTAACGAGGCATAAAGTGAAAGTTCTGTGCTCACCCAAGCCCTTAGGGAATAGGAGCAAAGTGCACAGGCGACTTGGAGCAAATCGGGAGGGAGAGGGAGGTCCTTAGTGCGATGTTCTCAAATAATGAGTTAAATAAGAAAACCCCATAAAATCAATAAACCTCAAAGGACAAAATCTAAAATATTTGGATGTCTAAATTCTCCTTTAACCAACAGTAACATTTGTGAGAACTCGTTCCTTATTCTGTCATTGTGTAAATGCTCAATTTCGCTGGAAGGATGTTCTCATCTTATCTATATTCTACAACATTGACATTTCTCTTTTCATTCACTTTTAAGCCTATTCCAAGCAAAGACTGCCAACTGTGTCATATTAGCAGCGGCTGTGAAATGGACTATTTTCCACTAGTGGCTAAGATGAGACCAGAATATGGAAAATAAAGCTAGTTTTAAATATTCGATTTGCAGTAGATATGTATGAATAATTTATGTGTCCTTACTTTATAACATAGTAATTAAGGTACCACTGATTTATTATAAAAAGTTAAAGTATGTTTAATGATGCCACTTTGTGCATTTAAAATTAAAATATAAATCAAAGGTATCATTAAAAATAATTTCACCTTACTATATATTTCAAAGCCCAGGGGTTATTTTATTGCAATGTGCCTAATCTCTTAATTCAGCTAAAAAAAGAGATAACTCTAAGAAGTGACATGATAAATAATTTAAAGCATAACACTTTTATGCCACAATCCTGACAAAAGAAGTAAAAGATGATCTAAAGTGTCAGAGGTTCTAAATTGCTGAAGAGGTCTTAGCATTCTTGTGTGAATTTTTGGCATATGAAAGAGAAATTTCTGTTTATTGACATTTTCTCATTGAAAGATTTAGAAAGATTCAACATTGATAATGGTTTTGTTGATCTGAAGTGAATTGGTAGGATTACTGTTGTGTCTAGAGCTTGTGACCACGACAAGGAAAAGAGAAACAAATTTTGACTCCTGGTCATCACATAAGGAGACTGACTCAGAGGACCTGAGAATGGATGTCCGGTATGATTCATGATGGAATGGCAATACTAGGAAAAAGAGAAAGAAGAATATCAAGATCCAAATCCATCCTTTCTGCTATGAAACAGTGTATTTTATGTTAGCACAGCATTTCCACTAACTGTGTCTGATTATTATTTTTAGCTTATTAATGATACTATAATAGTAGCTAGTTGGTATTTATCTCCAAGGCATTCTAAATGATTTGCAGGAACTTTTTATTATTCTGTATCTTATCCCTATCAGGTGACAATATCACTCCCCACCCCTCCTCCCAAGGCAATTTAGAGAGAGAAAAACAGAGATACCAAAAAAGAAACAGATGATTTTAAAGACAACCACAACAGCAACAGAAAAATTTTTCAGATTTTCTGATTCCCACCTGGGTATGTTCTGCACGGAGCTTTGCTGCTTTGCTTCAACGTGTATAATCTAAAATAACCAGCATGCAGTGAAAGTCCAACAAAGTGAAATCTTACCTTTTGAGAATTAATTAGTGATGTTTTTGACAAGTGTGAATTTTCTTTGGTACCTTCACGGGAAGTAAATAACAGCTACCCAGATCCCTAAGATGTTGTCTTATATTCTAAGAAGTGAAGATTTATATTGGGGGTGGTATGGGGCTTGGTGTTGGGGGCAGTTCTTATTGGAGGCTTTCAATGGCTCTTGGTGTTTTTAAGTTAAACTGCCTGCTGAAAGTTGGCACTCTTTTAGAGAATAGGGGTTTGTTATGGACCGAATGCTCGTGTCCTCCTCAAAATTTGTATGTTGAAATCTGAACCCCCAGTATTAGAAGGTAAGAACATTAGGAGGTAATTAGGTCATAAGGGTGGAGCCCTTATTAATGGGATTAGTGCCTTTATAAGAAGAGACACCAGAGAGCTCCTTTTTTTTCTCTCTCTCTCCCTGCCTCCCTCTTTCTTTACTACCCCCCTCACTCTGTCTGTCTCTCTATCCCCCTTCCTGTCTTCCTCTCTCTCCCTCTCTCTCCATCATGTGAGGACACAAAGAGACCAGGAAAAAGGCCATCACTAAGAACCCGACCATGTTGGCACCCTGATCTTAGATGTCCAGCCTCCAGAATTGTGAGAGATACATGTTTGTTGTTTAAATCACCAGGTCTATGGTATTTTTGTTATAGCAGCCTGAATTGTCTAAGACAGGGCTTTGAAATTTTGTTAAGAAAGATCTTTGTCTTAAAGTTTAGAGCAGATCACAAGGCCATGGCATGCAATGATAAAGCTACTCCTGGTGTTTATTCTTATTCTGTAACAATTTCTGGTAAAACATGATTTTTTTTTTTTTTTTTTTTGCGGTACACGGGCCTCTCACTGTTGTGGCCTCTCCTGTTGTGGAGCACAGGCTCCAGATGCGCAGGCTCAGCGGCCATGGCTCACGGGCCCAGCCGCTCCGCGGCATGTGGGATCCTCCCGGACCGGGGCACGAACCCGTGTCCCCTGCATCGGCAGGCGGACTCTCAACCACCGCGCCACCAGGGAAGCCCAAACATGATTTTTATTGTGTTAAAGTATCAGCTATTGGGTATGGCTAAGGAAAATGATGTTCTGGTTAATCCAGCAGTCTGGTTAATAAAACTTATCATTCATATACCAGTTTTCAAATACTGAGACAACAGTATCATATACTTGATGGTAAATTGATGTAGAGGATACTTAAAATTTTCTCTGATGATCTAGAACATATTACAGAATCGCACGATGTTGCCAGGGCATCTTAAAAGGAGCAGTTTTCCTTGTGCCATAAATGAACTGAAATGACAGCTGAGAGTGTCAATTACTAGAATGCTGTACAAGAGTGTTTATCTAGAAACACACTACAATAATTAATTACCTTATGGCACTCTCTTTCTTTAAGATTGGCCCCAACTTCTCAGTGCTTTAAAAGTACTCATGTCAAAGCCAGAAACCTTAACCTACAGCATTGCTATTTGAAGTACAAGTCCAATTTAAAGCATCATTATAGAGACAGTCTTGGCTCCTGATGTAGCAAAACCATTTCCCTAAGTGTCAGAGGTGCTTCTTTAAGCACGGGATTACTGTTTTTTGTTGTTCTGATTGGGATTTTCTTTTATTATAATGCAGAGGATTTTCTTCTTTTAGTGACAAAAGCCCAAGCTCCAACCAATTGATTTAGAAGGCTATATATAACTGACTTTACCCTTTCTGGCAAATATGCTGATGCTTAGTGATATCTGACTTTCCTTTGACAAGGGGTTTCTTGGTGATTATAAAAATAAATAAATATTGACTTCCTTTTTTTGAGGGCAACAGAGGTTTTTCAGTCAAAGTCTTATTTTTTTCCTGTTCTCTTCAGAAACCCAAGCTGATGGAAGAGTTGCTTGTTTCTCTAAGGAATGAACCAAAGGTAAAGGGATTGAGGTGACATGTAAGGAGAAATTTCCTGACAGTGTAGTAAAACATGAGAACTAGTTTTGTCAAAGAAAGCTGTTGAGTATTAGACAGGGATCTCCTCCCCACCAAGAAGTCAGTCAAGGCTTAAGATGTGAGAGGGGAGAGCCAGCTCAGTGGTTATCCCTGGCCTGTACCTGCCTTCTGGTGCTTGAGCTTGCTGCTTTTGCCCACTTCTGGCCTCAGTAGGGAGATGGTGATAAAACAAGGAGGAAAATGAGGAGAGAAGAGAAGACATATACTGCCTCCTTATGAGTCTGGGTTCTGAAGTTTATACCTATGAAGCTCTGTCTCTCCCACTGAATTAAATACAAGATCCTCAGCCTGACATTTGAGGCCCTCCACATATCGGCTCCAGTCTATTGTTCCAGATCTCTGTCTCTCTCACTCATCCTTTCTAGGGACTCTAGGCCACAAACCACATGGGCCCCTTTTCTCATAAAATGCATCACAGAGTTCTGCCATACACACTTGCTCATGCTTAGCCTCTCCGGCCCTCTTGCTATTTCACTGAACTTGAATTCTACCACTTTGAATCCTTACTCACTTAGTCCTGGCCACACTGGTCTATTTGCTGTTTTCCTTTGCTGAGCATGCTCCTGCCCCAAGGCCTTTGCACTTCCTATTCCTTCTGCCTGGAACATTCTTTCTCAGTTATAGAATGGGGCTTGTTCCCTTATCTCCTTTAAGACATTCCTCAAACCTTGATTTTCCTGTGAGGCTTCCTTGACCACTCTATTTAAAATTAAAGTTTTCCTGGCCCTCTCCATATAACCTACCCTGCTTTACTTTTCTCATAGCACCATTCTCTGCTATATTATACCACTTACTTATAAACTAATTTCTTTTCTGTCCCACTCCCCCCACACCTTTACCACCAGAATTTAAGTTTCATTCAGGCAGAGATTTTTGTCTGTGTTGTTCACTGCTGTATACCCAGCACCTAGAAATGGTGTCTGACGTACAGTGCACTCTCAACAAATATTCACTGAACAATGAATAAATGGATGCTCTGTCTTCTGCCTGAAATTCCCCTCTTCATATCCACCTATATTTTAAACCATCCTCAGATGCTACCTCATTCATGAAGCCTTCCTTGATTCCTCCCAACATTATTTTCCCTCCTCTGACTCCCTAAAATTTCTCCTGCTCGAAGTGAACTCACTGTATTCTCACCTGTGCCATTGTGACCTGTGAGTTTTCTTCTTCCTTCTAATATATATTTACCTCTTAAGGGCAGAGTTTGTGTTGCTATCCATACTCCTTTCACAAATATTTTAACTTTAAAAACTCACTTAAGAGTTCCACTTCTGGGATGGCAGTATGAGGAGCTCCACAGATCCACTCCCTGTTGAAACAAGCATAACTGATGAAAACTTTAAAAGAAAAACTGGAAATTGTCCTAAGGCATACAGTAAATAAAGCAATATTTATTCCACAAGAACAGAATGTTCTGAAGCTTTCCTGAAATGAAATGACTTATTTGAAATAGAATATGAGGGAAGTTCGAGCCTAAGGGAACTCAAAAACAGTGGAGATTTTGGTGGTAAACAAATCAGAGGAGGCTAGTAGCTCTTTTTAATTTAGAACAACAAGATAAACCATAGGATAGCTAGTTCACTAGAGAACCATGGTAAGAGACAGCAGTGAAAAGCCATCCTGGAGTCAGAGCAAACCTTGAAGACTGGCTCCCAAAACTAGTCTTGGCCAAATTTAACTGGTGCAGACCATGGAACAGTTTATGCATGGAATATTGTTGAAAACAATAGAAAATTCAACCCAGTTCCTGTAGCATAACATCTGGGTGTGATACCTAATGAGGCACACAGCCTAACAGAGAGGTCAGGGAAAGAGACAATTAAGAGAGCCCTGCTAAAACTACAGTCATTCCAGGATGATTGTGTGCATGGCCTAGGCTTTGGCCACTGAGGAATGACACCAAAGGCTTCACATGTGGGAAAAATAGACTTCACTAAAATAGCCTATCCAAGTTATTAAACAAATAAACAACAAGCAAAAACAAAAACAAGCCTCAGAGAGTGGGGGGGGGGAATCAGTGTCCAGAGTTGCTACATTACCTTAAATCTCCAATTTTCAACTCCAAATAACAAGATATGCAAAAACAAACCAGAAAAGCATGACTCATTTACAGTAAAGAGAAAAAAACAACGACCAGGCAATAGAAACTGCCTGTAAGAGGGCCAAAATGTCAGGTTTAACAGACAAAGACTTCAAAGATGTCACTATAAATATGTTTAAATAACTAAAGTAAACTATGCTTAAAGAAGTAAAATAATTTATGATGAAATGTAATCAAATAGATAATAACAATTAAGAGATAGAATTTTTTTTTAAAAAAAGAACCAAATGGAAATTCTGGGACTGAAAAGTACAATAACAAAAGTGAAAGTTTGTTAGAGGAGCCCAACAGTAGATTTGAACTGGCAGAAGAAAAAAAGTCAGTGAACTTGAAGATAGATCGTTAGATATTATGCAATCCGAAGAACAGAGAGAAAAATATAATGAAAAAAAGAATAGGGCCTTGGTGAAATGTGGGATGCCATTAAACACACTAAAGTATGCATAATGGAAGTACTTGAAGGAGAGGAAAGAAAGGAGTAGAAAAAACATTTGTGGAAATAATGGCTGAAAACTTCCCTCATTTGATGAATATTAATCTACATATCCAAGAAGGCCAATGAACTATAAAAAGGATAAACACCAAGAGATCCACATGCAGACACATCATAGTAAAAATGTTGAGAGACAAAGAGAAAACTCTTAAGAGCAGAAAGAGAAAAATGACTTATCACGTACAACAAAACCCCAATAAAGAGAAAAAGATGGTTTCTCTCAGAAACAATGGAGGCCAGAAAGCATTGGAATGACATACCCAAAAGGCTGCAAAAAGAAAAAACATCTATGAATTAAGAATCCATAACCAGCAAAAGGAGCTTTCAAAAATTAAGGCAAAATAAAAACATTCTCAGATGAAATAATGATAGAATTTGTTGCAAAAGATCCATTTTATAAGAAATGCTAATTGAGGTTCTTCAGTATGAAAGCAAGTGACCCCACAAAGTAATTTCAATCCACATGAAGAGAAAAAAAGCGCCAGCAAAGGTAATGATAAAAGACAATATAAATATTTCTTTTCCTTTATTCTTTTCACTGATTTAAAAAGCAGTTGTATATTTGTGCTGCTAAGATTGTAACATGCAGAAATGTAATATTTGACAATAACAGCACAAATGAGGTTGGTGGAAGCAATGTTATGTTAGAGTAAGGCAATAGCAGCAGAAGGTAACTTATAGCCATTGGAAAAAATGAAGAGAATCAGAAGTGGTAAATAAGGCTAACAATGCAAACAATATAAATATATATTTGATTTCCTTTCTTCTCTCAGCTTCTTAAAAAGACATAAAATCATATACTGTAATAATTATAGCAATGCATTCTTGGGTTTGTGACATGAATAGATGTAATATGTATAATATTAATGGTACAAAAATGGGAAAGTGGGAGCACAGCTATATAGGAATAACATTTATTTTTATCACTGGAATTAAGTTTAATATAAATCTGAAGTAGAAAGTATGTACAGATGTTCCATAGTTTATCCTAATGATAGATAATTATTTATGATTTTAAAAATACTTAGAAAAAAATAAAAAATACTTAGGTGGAAAATAATAGATGCATATGGTGAATATTTCTAAGTGTAAAGGGAATTGCATTAGTCAGTTATTGTTGCAATAATGCATTATGATAAGGACCCCCACAAAGTATCAATGTCATACCACGACAAACATCTGTTTCCTATTCACAAGTTTGTAAGTCAGCTTGGTTTGTAAGTCAGCTTAGGTTCACTGATCTCATTCGGGCTTGCCTGGGCTTGGCCCCGCTCTGTGGGCTGGTTCCAGGTTTAGTCCATGTATATTATTCTCTTTGGACCAGGAGCTACCCAGGGCTACTGGTGGGTAAAAGAAGCACGAGGAGCCAAGCCATTAGCATCAAGTCTGCTAATATTCCTTTGGTCATAGTAAGTCATGTGGCCAACTGCAGTGGAATAGGGGAAATACACTCCTCTTACTCTAGTGGGAGGTACTAAAAGTCACAAGGTAAAGGGTGTAAATGGATAATTCTTTAACAGTGAGGGTGTGACAAATTCCAATGTACCTTATAATATGTAGTAAAACAATAAAACATAATCTCACTTCACATTGCCAGTAACCCCTTCTTCCGAAAAAGAACCACTGTTGCTAATTTCTTAAATATTCACACAGAAATATCTTTTTATATATGAGTATGTGTAGGGTGAATGAGTTCATATCAATAGTTTCTATAGACATTGCCATATTGTTCTCCAAAGTGGTCGCACTAATTTACACTCCAGCTAACTGTGAATGAGAGGATCCGTTTCTTCACATGCTTGCCAACACTAGGTACTATGAAACATTTTTATTCTTTGCCATTATGGTTTAGTTCGCAGTTATTTCCCCATGTATACATGTCCATTCACATTTTTAACTCTATATCTATTCATGTCCTTTGCCTATTTTTCTGTTGGATTATTTTTCTAACTGATTTGTAAGAGCCCTTTATATATTAGTAAAATTCTCCCTTTGAGTTGTTGCAATTTTTCTCCCAGTTTATGGTTTGTCTTTTGACTTTGCTTACTGTGGTTTTTTTTCCCCCGTTGGAGAACTGTTTAATTAGTATGTACTAAAATTTATCAATCTCTTTCCTTATGGTTCATGGGTTTTAAGTTTTGCTTAGAAAGGTGCTCCCCACCGGAGGAGGTTCACTCCTTGAGATTCTGATTTAATAGAACTTCAGCATGGTTCCAGGAATCTTTAACAAGGTGCTAAATGAGTAATTTTGGCCATCAGCCAGGTCTAGAAACATGGATGAAATAAGATCAAGTATGTAGGGCACCTGGTAAATGAGCAGACATTCAGTAACTATTTGTTCTCTAGTCTCACCTTATTATCCTAATAGGTAACTTTGAAATTTGCCTTGGGAAGAGATAAGTTTAAGTTCAGCATATTTTTTGCTTATTTTTTTGCAAAGCTACTTATCCCAGTTGTTAATTTTGTAAAGACTTTTGGCTTCACTAAATGATTATCAGCTCTTCTCACCATTAATCGGCAAGCATATATTGAGTGCCCATAATTTGCCGAACTCTGTAAAGTCCTGTTCTTAATATTATTAGGAAGATGATGATACTTACCCTTCCCTAGTGGAACATGGGAATCAATTTGTTTATTCAGCAGTAGTGATTGAATTATGTTAAGCTTGCCACACTCTCACCTATTTATTCATGTAACTAAGGACAGTTTTGCAAAAAGGCCATCTGTAGGTAGGGGTGCTAACTATAACTTGATATATGTCCCTAGTCATGAAATAGATTGGGCCTAATTGGCCTAAACAGATGGTTCTGGCCTTGTTCTTCGGTGCTTATCATCTGACAATGGTGGTGCCAGACCCTATTATTAGATCCTTGGGTGATCACACTAATTGCCCCTTTTCGTCTCCTGGGCTAGGCAGAGTTGAAAGATTTTATTTAAAATGCTTCTCAATTGTTAACATGTGTTTGAAATCACCTGAGGATCTTGTTAAAGTGAAGTTTCTGATTCAGTAGTTCTGGGGCTGTGGGCTAAGATTCTGCATTTCTAGCAAGCTCCCAGGTGATGCTGCAATGCTGCTGGTCCTTGCATATCACTTTGAGGAGCAAGGCCCTAGACCACAAAGTTTCACTAAATTGTTTTTGAGAAGTCAGTGGTTCCTTCTCCATTTTCTTGGCATTTTGTTCCTATTTGGTCTCTTTATTCCTATATTCCTCAACTCTTTTGCAATTGCTTCATTTAACCATAAGCCAGACCAGTAGGATAGGTCAAAGAGCAGCACTCTTTGATGGGTACCAAGAACCCTTTCTCCATCCAAAGAAAATCCACTGATCTGCCATAGTGCCTTAGTTTCCCCAACTCTGGAAAGTCTTCTTAAAGCCTCTGGTGAACGGTGATATTACCCAGGCGAGTAAGGTTAGCTAGACTAGTTAGGCATTTATCACACTGGGACACCAACACATTGTCATCAGCAGGAAGAGTACTGAAAGAATGGTTGGTACACAGGAGAATAAGTTTTTTTTTTTTCTTCCCTCCCCCACCCCAACCCGAGAGTAAGTTTTGATGGGGCAGCAGGTACAGAACTTGGATACATAAAGGCACTGAGTGTTAGAGTGAAGTTGGGTGGACTTGGGCGTAGAAAGATGATAAAAGGAATCAACAGGACAGGAAGAGGGCTTTTTTTGGGGGGGTTGTTTTATTTTTTTTTTTAACTGTTGACTACTTGACAAATTGCTTAGGGATATTATTGGCTGCTATCCCCACCGAGCTCCCTTCACCCTGACTGCTGGCTCCTTAACATCCTAATGTAAGTGAAATTTCCTGGTTTGGCCAAATGGCCTCACCTATGACAGCCTAGCTGCTCAGCTCAGGCCCAGGACATGAGGGCTTGGTGCTATGCTAAAGGCAAGACTGGAGGCACCAGGCAGGTGAGATGTGAGGAGGACGTGTTCTTCCACCCTGAGTTGCTGCAGTCCCTGGCTTGTTGGAAGCACTTGGCCTTGAATCCGAGTAACATTAATGTAGGCGCGGATGGCTGGCTGGAAGTGGTGATCAGCTGGCTCAGGGCAAGCACACAAGCAGAGGGACGTTTGCAGGAGCTCCACAGCAAAGAGCAAGGGAGAAATGGGCTGTCTAGTCCCCATCGGAAGAATGAGTTTTTATCTGAAAAGAGGAGCTGTTAGAAAACAGAAGCAGAAACTGTAAAACATTTTCCGTTTCAAAATACAGCCCTTCCCCCACCACTCCGTGCGTATAAACAATAAAATCCTGAGAGGATAACTTGGTTCCTGCCAAAAGGACCTTACCTTCCACACCTGACTTCCCTTGATTCCCTGACTTAACCTCAACTGCAGAAAGAATTTTTCAGGGTGGGGTTTCGCCAGATTTGATGAGATGGTCAACGGCAGAAAAGAATGCATAAACTTGGCATGAGAGGTGAGAGAGGGACAGTAACTTTAACTGTGCACAGGCTCGGCCTTAACAGCCGAGGGGATGGTGGATCGAGACCAAATGGCCAAGGAAAAGAAGGAAAGCGCGGGTCTGCGCTGCGAGCAGCGCGCATGGAGCGCTCAGCTGCTCTCTCTCGGTCCCGGTCTCCTTCTCCGTCTTTGGCTCGCTCGCTCTCTCGCCGCTCTCTCTGTAGCTAATGCAGCGCGATGGAGTAGACTCAGGAGAACAGCTGGCGACAGCTTAGAGAAAGACAAATTAATAGGAGCATAGCGCTCAGCTGACCTGTTAAATGAGCAATCCTGTTAAGTGTGTGTTAATCAGCAAGGCGCCCGTGAGCCGAGCAGAACGCTCTGGGAGATACCTGGCGTGGAAACGGTCTCTTCATCTGCTGCAATTCAAACCCTGTCAGATACTGAGTCGTAGTCCCTCTCTCCCATCACTCTGTAAGAGAGGAGCTCCTGGGTTGCGTGACCTTGGAGGCTCAAGTGGTCAGGAGCACCGCTCGCGAGCCTCAGGCGCGCGGCATAAACAATCATTGCCTGGATTCGCTGCCCGGGTTCTATTTCCAAGCCCATCCTGGGGTCCCAGCCCTCCCTGCCCACCGTATGATTGGCGAGGCTGGAAAACCCTGAGACTTAAGAATCTCTAACGTGGGAGGGGTGGAAAAGAGGAGTTCTCTCTGGTGCTAGGAAGCTCACATTATGAATACAATTAGGCGGCCTGCGTCTTTAATAACATTAAGTTCTGGCCTGGGGGAGCCAAGCAGGTGAACTCCTGGCCGAACTAGATACCTGCTCAGTGGGTGCAACTGGAGACCAGGATAGCTGAAAAACTTTGCTTAGCGGCTTTCCCCGCCTCCCCTCACCCAGTTCAGCGCTCGCCCCAACCCTGTAGGCGGGCCTACTCCGGTACGGACGCTAGACGGCGCTGCCGGGACGCGCTTTCCTTCTCCCGGGAAAGGTAAGAGAGAAGTGTTTTTTGTTTTTTTTTTAAACCAGGGGATGGGGAACTCGAGGTTGGAAGCCTTTCCCACTCTCCCTCCCCGCGCTCCCAAATCCTAAGGGGTGTGGAAGAGGAGGAGGAGCAGCAGTAACCCTTTTCCGTGACGTGCCGGAGCGGTTTTCTCTAATCCCCACCTCCTCCCCCGTGTAATCAGTCAGCCCGGAGGCATCAAACTGTTAGCGACCGAGACGCAGCTGTAGGTGATTTCACTACCCTCCTACCCCTACTCTAGGCATATTTTGGAGCGGCAGCAGCGGTGGCAGGATGTGAGGAGAGCCTGGAGCACGCTTCCAGGGCACCGCTCCTTCTTCAGAGTTAGGGGAGATATATAGGCTTTTGCGCACTGGCTGGAGAACGTTCCCAGGCAAGGTTGGAGCAGCGAACAGGCAGGAGAGCGGCAGTCAGGCAGAGTTCGCACCTGCCGCCTGTGCTGCCGTCAGGACGATAGGGCCGCTGCCCTCTGGGGCAAGCGTGCCTCCTGAGGGGCGTGAGGGCCACAGGCTGAGGCGCTTGCCTCCCAAGGTGCACCATTTGGCCAAGACGAGGTGGGGCTGGAGCAAGGCTGTTCTGAAGCAAAGTCTCGAAGAAGGAAGAGGCTGGGAGGCAGGAGACTTAGGAGACTCTGGCCACGAAGCCAAGAGGAGGCACCTGCCATTCTAGCGATTTAGGAACCCTCTTTAACCTCTCCCTGGCCAGCTCCCCCTAAAGTCCACAGAAGCTCGGCTGAACTCTAGAAATCTTCCCTGGGCGGGGATAAGTTTTCTAGCATCCTCTTTGGCTACGACAGGGAGTGGAGAAAACGTGCGGGGCTGCCCTGTTCGCTGCTCTGGAAGACACCGTCTTCCCCACACCTCTTCCAGCCCCCTCGCCTTTGGGCAGCCTCCCTTGTCACCCGGGAAGCTCGAGCCCGCTCTCTCTGGAGCCCAGCTCTTCATCTCGTCCTGGACCGTGATCTACCCAGACGTGGAACTGCACGCTTGAGCCCTGCTGGACGTCCCCAGAAGTTTTGCAAGACTCAGGTAATGCCCATTCTCAAAATCGGACAGTTGGTTGGCGAGGGCCAGGGGATAACGTCCTGGGCTCTCAAGTGACGGCAGGGAGCAACTAGGCTGAGGCCAACGGGGACTCTGCCTCTCTTGCATCTCTTGTCCCCGCGTCAGGAAACGCTAGCCAGTTTCCTTTCCCTCCTTTAGCCCTCCCAGAAAGTTTAGGGACCAGAGCTCCCAAGGCCAGGGGCTCCTCGCCAAGGAGGAGCTCGCGTCCGCCTGCCAGGTGCTGGCCAGCCTGTGCGTTGCATTTCCGCTGCTGGATCTTTGTGGTCTCTGCGGCTGGAGCGCGGGCTCTGTAGCCTGGAAAGCACTCTCTTGCTGGGTGCTTTTTTCTAACTCTACCCACATTTCTGCCCGCAGCCAGGAGAGCAATCGGCTAGGGGATGGGGCTGAAGGTGGCTCCTGGGCGGAGCAGCGAGGGGTTCCCTGGCAATGCTCTCCCGCTCCTGGGGATTCCCAGCGAGCATGAGACAAGGGAGAGCTCTGGCGATCTGAGGCCATCTCTGCCCGTCTGCCTTGAGAACCTGAAGGGACCCCAGTTCAGACCCTGGGGTGCCACGTCTCCTTTCCCACAGGAATCCCTGCTCCCCCTTGAGCCGGTTTCTCAGGTTGAGTGACCCTCTCTGAACCATTGCTCAAGGGAGAGGACCCACACTTCAGACCCCAGAGAGGGAGAGGAGGGACAGCCAATGCGTGTAACCAGCCTTGCCACTCTGGGTCCGCAGTTGGAGCAACTAGCTTCATTTGTTACTATCAGATGTTTAAGAAAAATGCATTAGCAAAGAGACCTTGCAAATGAAGTATAGGTTATAATAATTCTCTGTTCCAGGGTTTTCTCCTAGTTCCTGCACCAGCCCCCCCCCCCATCTCTATGATCCAGGGACTTTGAAGGAGATGTTAGTAAACAGGTATTTAATGTTTCCTCCATGCCACCCACAAAAGTGGTGGCTGGGCTGGAGTGCTGGAAAAATACCTCTTGGCTGAAAGCTACTCTGGAGTCCACCTTGGGTGTGGGTTTTTTTGTTTTTTTTTTTTTTTAGTGGGGTGGGGATCTATTCAGGGATAATTTACCCCCCACCAGTACATTCAATCTCATCTTCTGTTGACTTCCAAGAAGAACGCTTTCTTTTCCCAGCCAGGGGAGCCAAGTTGTAGATTATTAAACATGCTGCACAGCCCCGGGGTCAGACCTCTAGGGAAGGAGAGAGGGAAGGAGGAAAGGACTTGTCCCTGAAACTTGCAAGTTCAGCAGGCACATACTGCTCAGGAAGGCTACCCTGGTTACAGGGCCCCTGGGAAGGAAGGAGTTAAGTGTCCAGGAGAGGTGTGGAGGACTGGGGGCCACTTTCCCACTTACACCCCAACCCCCCCACCCCCACACGGTCTCTTCCTGAGGACTCAGGGGCAGTGGTGCCCATTGAATGCTTTGCTACTGGGCTCTTGGCCAACAGAGTAGCAGGCACTTCAGCTTCTACCTGGTCTTGCAGCTCAGAAGGCATTTTTCTCAGTGCTCCTTGCTTCCCCAAACAGGAATTAGGCAACTACCCTGGGGCCTAGGGTGAGTGAAATTTCCAGTTATACCTGAGCCGAAGTTTCAGCAGAAGTGCTGAAACTTAAGTACCTGCGCCCACTCCATCCTTTGTACTCCTTCTCCTCCGCAGAGCAGCCCGTTTTGGGGCCTCTACTCTCTGACTGGGCTGTGCTGTGGCTGGACCCAATGAGGTGGCTCTGGCTGTGTACCGCCTGCTCACCATGTGAGCTCTACAATTTGGGGACTGCCTTGGGCTAGACAGCCTGCAATTACCTGCGGTTGAAGCAGATAATTTAAATAGAAAGCATTTAAATGCAGGTAAAAGGCTGTGGCACCGAAGGCTTCTGGTTCACCCTCTCTAGCCCTGGCTGGTCAGAAGGAGGAGCAAGTGGTGACCAAAGCTGTCCCCGTGACTGAGAGCCATGGCCATTTATGTTTCTGTCTGATAGGTCAAGGCCAGGCCTTCAGAGTAGAAGGGCTGGGGATTTAAGCCAGTTTTGCAGTATGGTCTCTGCTGCCCTCAATGATTTCTGGGTGGTCTTAACTCAGGTTGAGCAATCGGGCCATTTTCAGTTTTTACGAGACTCCTACTGCTAGGACTTCTGGATGCGGAGGCTAAAGGCACTGGTCAGGCATGGGGAATATAGAGGTGCTTCTGGACTGTAGTGTTTACGGGCCAAATAGAGTCTGAGTCTTGATCTACCTATTCATTTCCTGAGACACAGTTCTTTAATACAGTAGAACTTCCTTGTTTGCCAGTAATTGGTGATAGAGTCCATACAAGCATATACTGCTTGCCAGGGTGAATGGATGGTGTGGCTACCTGGGGAATAGCCCAAATTACCCACCTGACACACGTCTCCACAGGTACTAAGCCATTGAAGTTTTATTTAGCTTTAAGAAGACATACACTAAAGAGTTCAACCTTATAAGAGAGATGAATTATGAAGTGACAATTCCAGTTTTGTTTAAAACAAACTTCACTTTATCAATTATGTTGGCTTGCATATTTCATTGAAGTGGCTCAGGGCAAAACATTTGCTGTTTGAGAAGAGGATAGGCTGGAAAAGTGAAATGAGTTAAAATATGGTTAAAATGATTATACACTTTGGTAAAACAGAATTGTGTGTTTACATCTGTTCCTTAAAGGAAGTCATCCCTGTGTGCAGTTTGGTGGTCTAAGTAGATTCTGTGGGAGGTTGCTGTAATATGAAATTTAAAGGAGGAAAAATACATTTTCTCCCTTGTACTTGGATATTTCTGTAACTGTGGCAGTACTGATGGCAGCCAGAACTGTTAGAAGAATGCACACGTTGCCTTCTACATTTGAAAAGGTACTGTAAGCTCCTTGGTGAAAACGCACTGTGACCAGGTGGAAGAAATAAAAAAAAATCCCAAGTTTCAGCTGTTTAGTAATAAAAGTAAGACAAATCACCACCCGACCTCAAGGTGTGGGCTAACAGGGCTTTTCAGGGCTGGTTTCTAGCCAAAGCCAGCAGCCTACAACCCTTAATCCCTGAGGTTTTTTTTTCTTGAGCCTACACCAGGACGCTGTGATCAGAGCCAACTTGGTGGAGAAAGATAGATAAATTCTGAATGTGCAATATGTGCTTTAATTATCTTGAACTAGGACTTGAAAACAAGCCTCTTATTAAGTTTAGGCTCTAAGTTGTCAGTGTCAAGGGATTTCAGAGTAAAACATGCCTGACCAATATAAGGCCTGATACAAAGATGTGCTACATGGGTCCATTTGGCCAAAATCACCAATGAATTCAGACCCTCTGGGCTGGTTCACTTTGAGCTGGCTCCCAATGAGATCAGAGGCATTGGAGTGAGTCCATTGTGGGCCAGTTTCTCTTGGGCTTCCCCAGCCACAGCTATTGCTCCAAATCTTTGATCAGTCAACCTAAACAGATATTCTCTGTGCCAAGGAGCCCACCTTTAGCTGCCTTCTTGCTTTTTCTCCTTAAATCTCACCTCTTCATGTAGCTGTTCCTTGGCTTTTCTCCTGAGTTCCAAAATACTTTATATCTGGCTTGCTGTATTCCTTTATCTGGGTGTTTTATTGGCATGTAAAATGTATTCAAACACTAATTTGACCCCCCCCACACCAATGTCAGTCATCTGTGACTCCTGCATGCTCTTCCATTCCTGCCTCCTGCGTCTTATTAAATGCCCTGAGTTCTGTCTCAAATACGTTTTCTCTTTTTCTCTTTTCCTACTGCTACCCCTCCCTGTCAAAACCTCTGGATTCTTTTTTTTTTTCCTTTTTTTCCTCCCCTTCATCTCCCCCCTCTCCCCTTGTCTCCTCACTCCCTTCTTCCCTCTTTCCCCCCTCTTTCCCCCTCCAGATTCTTGACCTCATCTTCCATAAGAACGTCTCCTTATTGTCTTTGGTCTGCTCTCCAATATATTCTGCATATTAGAACTAATTTTCCTGAAGAGCTTTTAGTTCTTTAGTTAAAAGTGTTGGATGCCTAGTGAGTGGATTAAGTGGTATGGATTGTTATTGAATCTGAAAGCCTTTCTAACAATTAGAGTTGCCTGATACATTCAATATGTTGCATCGTAACCCTAGGAAGTTCTTCACCACTGCAGGTATGTACATAGTGTGGCCAATCATTTGGTATGAGTTCAAATATCAGATTTGGGAGATTGAACTGGATGACCTATTACTACTAACCCAGAGATTCTATCATCCTTTAAACATCCAGGAACTCAAATAGGATCCAAATAAGATAGAGTCTCCTATCAGTTTGCCTGCTGAAATTATGCTTTTATAAAAATTATTCTTGAGGCTGTGTTTTACAGTCTTCTCTGTTGTAGTCTGTTACTATGCCTGAATAGATTGCTTTGTCCTGGCTTAACTGGGTGTGTGTCACTATGAGAAATATCTAGATCACTATACTTTGTTATGAAGTTTTAACATTTATATTGTGCTTGTTTTATACTTTGTTAAATGCTTTTCCCCTTTCCTTATCTTGCTTAATGCTCAAAATCTTGAGATGGGTGATTTTTCCATATTACATATACTAGAAACCAAGCATCCAAATATTTAAGTGATTTCCCCAAGATAATACATTTAAGTTGGGAAACTTTATTTTGTTTATACCAAAATCTATTATTGCTCTGAGGTCCAGAGCTTAGATGACACTAGTCTAAAATGACTTCATTCTCTCTCTACTAGGTATAAAGTCAAGACCAGATTCTTTGGACAGAAATCTGAGGCCCTTTGAGATTTAGCATCAGCCTACCTAGTCAACCTTATTTCTCACTACCTTTCTGCTCACATGATGATCTAGCTGAACCAGACCACTCACCATTGTTCAACATAACTTTTTCTTATCCATAATTTGTACCTTTGCTTATGCCATTCGTTTAACCTGGAATGTCTTCCTCCTGCCCTCCCCCATCTCTACTTCTCTGCCTGTTGAGAATGAACCATATTCAAGAAGCAGCTTAAGTGCCACCTCTTCCATGCAGCCCTCCCCAATTTCTCTCTCATGCTCCATAGCCAAAATAATTTCTCCCTTCTTAGAACTCTCTTGACACGTTGGTGATTCCTCTTTTATGATAGTTGCCTTGTTTTAAAACCGTTATTGTTATTTATCACTTTATCTCCTCTACTAAAGTTTAAACTTCTTGAAGCTTATCTAATCTGCCTCTGATTCTGCAGAGTGCCATGAATACAGGGAGCATACACTACATATTTAGTTAATTGAGTTGCCATTGACATCTCAATGTTAGCCTTAATATTTTACTGAAAATCTCTATCAAAATGATAGGTACAGGTTAAATAGGAAATTACCAAATTTGTTATCAGCCAATAATGCTATGAAGCAGTATAATAGGGAAGTGATTTTTTTGTTAGTGTTTATTATTTTTTTAACATCTTTATTGGAGTATAATTGCTTTACAGTGGTGTGTTACTTTCTGCTTTATAACAAAGGGAATCAGCTATACATATACATATATCCCCATATCTCCTCCCTCTTGCGTCTCCCTAGGGAAGTGATTTTTAAAATAGTTCTGCTCTAGAAGTGCTTTCCAATAAACATGTGATTGTATAAATTTAAATAGATTCCAATTAAATAAAACTAAAAGTTCAGTTCTTCAGTCACACTAGTGACATTTCAGGTTCGCAAAAGCCACATGTGACTAATGATTACTGTATTGGAAAGTTCAACTATAGAGCATTCCTATTAGTGTGGAAAGTTCTACTGAACAGTGCTGTTATGCAATAATGGTTCTCCACATTTATTTCCACCTAGAAACGTATTTACAGAGGCAACTGATTTCATGGGTTTATGCAGACTTATTCACAGTCCCCAGTGCCATAGTGCTGCCACTTTCCTTTCCTCTTAGAACACAAATCAGATAGTAACATTACAGGAATCACTTTGACTCTATTTGAGGGAAAAATGAGATATGTACATCACATGAAACACCTCCCAAAAATATCCAGATGAAATTCTGAAGAAGAATTATAAGGAACTTTCCATTCTGCATATAAAATATAAATTGTACTGGAAATTAGAAAAATATTGTGGTACTTGTGTTGGAACAGACAAATCAATGTAATGGAGCAGTGTCTGTTTCTTTGGAAATAGTAAACTATTTCCAAATAGACTATGGATTTTAAGATATGATAAAGAGGCATTTCAAACCCATGGGTTGGGAGAAAAGACAGGTTTTTCAGTAAATGTGGTTAGGACAACAGGGCTAGTCTCTTGAGGGGAAGTTTAATAAAGCTACATCTATACTCACCATTTAAATCAAAGTCCCAGCTGGGTCAAAGATTTAAATGTAAAAAAAATTAAACTATAAATGTACTTGGGAATATATTATTTTAAAGTTTATATATTATAATTTAACATTTATAATATTTTTACAGTTTTGAGATTAAGGAAGATTTTCTAATCACTTTATGAAGACTGATGGCTTAAAGGGAAAGATAAATAAATTTTACCTTCAAAACCACTATCTGGCCAAAAAAGTACTGTAATCAAGTTTGAAAAAACAACAAACTAGGAAAAAATATCTGACATATAACAAAGATTAGATATTCGCAATATATAAAGATCCTACACATCAACTACAAAGTAAATGTCCTAACAGGAAAATGGTGAAAAGTTATGAGCATAATATTCATAACAGAAAGAATACCAACAGACAAACTCACTTTGAAAATAAAAACTAATAGTTTTCACCTATCAGATTAGAGAAGATTTATGAGATTTACCAAACACAGTGTGAGGATATGGATTATCTAATGTACTGTTTAAACTGGTACATTTCCAGAGGGTTATTTATCAATCTGTATAAAAATGTGAAAAGTACATACCTTCTATGAGCTAACGATTTTACTAAGAATTTTTTGTTAGAACATAAATGCAAATGCTAAAAGATATATATACAAGAATGCTTGATAACATTATTTTTTTGCTTACTTTGTTTATAGTAACAAAGCTTTGGAAGCAACCTAACTGGCTATACTAGTGGATTGACTAGGTAAATCGGGATGTGTCAATTTAGCCAATTAGTACATACAAATTAAGGATAATGTAGACCTACATTTATTGATATGGCAGTATATCTATATATACAATTTAATGGAAAAGGTAGATTACAAAGCAGAATAATTCAATTTCTGCATATTTCTATGTATTTCTATATAGCTACATGTGCATATAAACATGAAAATGTATAGAAAATTGTTCACCAAAATGTTAATCATTGGTGGAGGGATTTGGGGTTTTTCTTTTAAAAATGTTTGTGTTTTTAATTATTGTTTGTATTTACAGTGAGAATGATAAAAGCATATATAATGCAGGTAAAATACTCAGTACACAACACTCAAATGCTTGGTGCATGATGGTAGTTATTCTTCTATCATTTACACAATAAGCTAGTCAAAGTTAGATGCAAATTTCAGAAGGATTCAAGTAATAAAGGTGGACAAAAGGAAAGCATATAATAACTTGAATAAAATAAAATTGGAAAGAGTTCCTAATAATAAAAAGAAAGAGAAGTCAAGAAAAATCAATAAATCATTTTCCTTAACATTGAAAATGTGTATGTGTAAAACATACAATAACAGGTAAAGATAAATTGGGATAAGTAATTGCAATATATGACAGATAAAGGTCTACTTTTACTCTGAAATACGACTTTCCATCAGCTAACCACACCCAAATAATTGTGTTATTTGGACTCTTATTTTTTTATATTATAAATGCAAACCTACAGTTATTGTAGTATTTCACATCCCACTTCTGATACCACCTATATTAATTCTGGTGAGTTATGGATTGGTGGGGAAAGGAGCACACTTTGTAATATCCTAATTTAATTAGACAAGGAGAAAGCCTCATAAGATGGGAACAGATGCAGCGTATCTTAGCATGGACTTAAGCTGGTCCCTAGTTCCCTATAGATTTACAGCTGCCAGTACCACTATCTATACAGGGAACAGTCCTGCCAGACTCAAAAATATAGCTGATTTTTCTCCCCTGCAACATTAGTTTTTTATACTCATAGTCTAGTCACCATTCTGGAAAAAAAAGCTTGTACTAACAAGCTTT
This sequence comes from Aethalodelphis obliquidens, assembly GCF_003676395.1. Lineage (NCBI taxonomy): Eukaryota > Metazoa > Chordata > Mammalia > Artiodactyla > Delphinidae > Aethalodelphis > Aethalodelphis obliquidens. The sequence goes on along the minus strand of NW_020838058.1, from coordinate 1,645,053 downwards.
GTACTTCCATTTAAGGGGTGTTTAGCACTAATAGGCTCCACTGGTTCTTGAACCATACTCAGCATTAACAAGGCCAAATCCTGAACTGGGGAAAGAGCCAGATCAGTGCCGAGATGTCCCTGGACAAAATATCTACCTTCAGCTTTCTAGGATACAAAAATGTCCATTTCCCTGATGTCTACTCTCTGGTTCTTATTTGATATCCTTTTAAATGGGTGGTTCTGACACTGAGTTTGAACCAAGGACTATGACGAAAAATCTCTTATATACACACAGTAATGATAGCTAACCTCTACTAGGGACTTATTATATTCTGGGCATTGTTCTAAGTGCTGTATATAAAATCACTTTCTCATAACCTATCTCATCGGAAGGTAGGCAGCATTTTTATTTGTGTTTTAAGAAGATGAAACAGACACAGAAGTTCAGTAATTTGCCTAAAAACTCACAAAGCTATTGAAATGACTGTTCTGGGATGAGAAACTAGCCAGTCTAGCTCCAGAACCCATGCATTTAAACATGATACAAAAGTATATATACATATATATGCTAAGGTAGTTATTTTATTTTTCTTGCATGCTGTTGTAACAGGTTATTTTTTTAGTTCCTTTGTGTAGCTTTCATATTTTCTACAATTAGGATATGTTACTTCTATAATGACAAAGATACATGATATTAAAAATTGAATTAATGCTTCAGATTGAGTAATGGACATAGCCCTCTCAACTCTTTGATTTTGTATTTTTTAAAGTAATCTAAGGCATTGGTACCATGGTACATATTAATCAAAAAGCCCATTTATTATTTGAAGGTGGTACTTGTAGTCTGTTGATAGGAAGATAATTGTATTTTGCAACTGAAAGGCATAATGGGAACACCCCTGAAACGTTTGCTTTAAAGCCTAGTATGTATAATTATTTCCAAGTTGAGCCTAGTGAGAAGTCTTGTTAACTCCTTTGTGATATTGCTTCCTTTCTTATCCAGCCTAAGCCTTGTAGTATGTTCCTCTTGCTAGCCTTATCTAACTCTAGAATCATCTTGTCATTAAATCTGCCCAGAACACGCCTCATTCTTGGATCAATCTAACCATCAATTTCTATGCCCCAATATCTATGGCTGAACTCCTCTAGAAAAAAAAATCACAAGTTCATCAGGACCAGTGTCACAACCAATGCATGGTATACAACCTAAGCTGGGACTTTCAGAGCTGCTAGGAAGACTTTAAAGTTTTTATTGATGTATAGCTGATTTACAGTATTATATTACTTTCAGGTGTACAACATAGTAATTTGATATTTTTATAGATTATACTCCATTTAAAGTTATTATAAAAGACTGACTATATTCCCTGTGCTGTGCATTACATCCTTGTATCTTATTTTATACCTAAAAGTTTATACCTCTTAATCCCTTTCCCCTACCTTGCCCCTCCCACCACCACTCTCCCCACTGGTAAGCACTAGTTCTGTTTCAGTGAGTCTCTTTCTGCTTTTTTATATTCATTTGTTTGTTTTTTATATTCTACCTGTGATATCATGCAGTATTTTTCTTTGTCTGACTTATTTCACTAAGCATAATAACTTACAGGTCCATCCATGTTGTTGCAAATGGCAAAATTTTATTCTTTTTATGGCTGAGTAATATTCCATTACGTATATATACTGCATTTCTTTATCCATTCATTTGTTGATGAACACTTAACATTGCTTCCATATCTTAGCTATTGTAAATAATGTTGCTATGAACATCGGGGTGCATATATCTTTTCAAATTAGTATTTTTGTTTTCTTCAGATATATACCCAGAAGTGGAATTGCTGGATCATATGGTAGTTCTATTTTTAACTTTTTGAGGAACTGCCATACTGTTTTCCATAGTGGCTGTACCAATTTATATTCCTACCAATAGTGTACTAAAGTTCCATTTTCTCTATAACCTCACCAACATTTATTATTTGTCATCTTTTTTAATGATAGGCATTCTGACAGGTGTGAGGAGATTTCCCAATGTGGTTTTGATTTGCATTTTCCTGATGATTAGATATTGAGCATGTTTTCATGTACCTGTTGGATATCTGTATGTTGTATTTGGAAAAATGCCTATTCAGGGAAAATGCCCATTTTTTAATTGATTTATTTGTTTTTCTGATATTGAGTTGTATATGCTTTTTATATATTTTGGATATTAACCCCTTATCAGACATATCATTTACAGATATCTTCTCTGATTCAGTAGGTTGTCTTTTCATTTCTTTAATGATTCCCTTTGCTATGCAAAAGCTTTTAATTTTAATTAGCTCCCATTTGTTTATTTTGTTTCCCTTACCTGGGGAGACATATCCCCAAAATATTGCTAAGCCTTTTATCAAAGAGTATATTGCCTATGTTTTCTTCTAGGTATTTTATGGTTTCCAGTTCTACATTAGGATCTTTAATCCATTTGAGTTTATTTTTGTATATGGTGTAAGAAAATGTTCTAATCTCATTCTTTTACTGGTAGCTGTCCAGTTTTCCCAGCACCACTTATTGAAGAGACTGTCTTTTCCCCATTGTATATTCTTGCCTCCTTTGCCGTAGGTAATTGATGATATGTGCATGGGTTTATTTCTGTGCTCTCTTGTCTGTTCCATTGATCTATGTGTCTGTTTTTGTGCCAGTACCTTACTGTTTTAATTACTGTATCTATGTAGTATAGTCTGAAGTCAGAGGGCATGATACCTCCAGCTTTGTTCGTTTTTCTCAAGATTGCTTTGGCTATTTGGGGTCTTTTTGGTTCCATACAAATTTTAGGGTTATTCTAGTTATATGAAAAGTGTCATGGGTTTTTTATAGGGACTTCATTAAATTTGTAGATTGTTTTGGATAGTATGGACATTTTAACAATAGTAATTCTTCCAGTCCATGAACACAGGATATCTTTCTGCTTATTTGTATTGTCTTCAATTTCCTCCATCAATGTCTTAGAGTTTTCAGAGTATAGGTCTTTCACCTCCTTGGTTAAGTTTATTCCTAGGTATTTTATTCTTTTTGTTGTAATTGTAAATGGGATTATTTTCTTTCTCTTTCCAATAATTCATTATTAGTGTATAGAAAAGCAACATATTTATGTATATTAATCTTGTACCTTGCAACTTTACTGAATTAATTCTTTACTTTTTCTTGGCAGAGACTTTAAGGTTTTCTACATATAGTATGATGTCATCTACAAATAGTGACAGTTTTACTTCTTCTCTTCCAATGTGGATGCCTTTTATTTCTTTTTACTTGTTTGATTTCTGTGGGTAGGACATCCAATACTATGTTAAATAGAAGTAGTGAGAGTGGGCATCCTTGTCTTGTTCCTGATTTGAGGAAAAGCTTTCAGTTTTTCACCATTGAGTATGATGTTAGTTGTGGGTTTGTCATAAATGGCCTTTATTATGTTGAGCTATGTTCCCTCTATGCCACCTTTGTTGAGAGTTTTAACATAAATATATGTTGAATTTTGTCAAATGCTTTTTCTGCGTCTATTGAGATGATTATGTGATTTTTGTTCTTCCTTTTGTTAATGTAGTGTATCACATTGATTGATTTGTGGATATTGAACCATCCTTGCATCCCTGGAATAAATACCACTTGATCATGGAATATGATTCTTTTTATATATTGTTGAATTTAGTTTGCTAGTATTTGGTAGAGGATTTTTGCATGTATATTCATTAGAGATGTTGGCCTGTAATTTTCTTTTTTTGTAGAGTCTTTGTCTGGTTTTTGTATCAGGATGATGGTGGCCTCATAGAAAGAATTTGGGAATGTGCCTTCCTCTACAATTTTTTTGGAATACTTTTGGAAAGATAGGTATAATTTTTTTGTATGTTTGGTAGAACTCCCCAGTGAAGCCATATGGTCCTGGACTTCTGTTTGTTGGGAGTATTTGGATTACTGATTAAATTTCAATACTAGTAATTGGTCTGTTCAGGTTATCTATTTCTTCCTGATTCAGACCTGGAAGATTGTATGTTTCCAGTAATTTATTCATTTCTTCTAGGTTGTCAAATTATGAATTTCTTCTAGGTTGTCAACAGTTCGCATAGAACTGTTCATAGTATTCCCTTATGATTGATTGTATTTCTGTGATATTAGTTGTAATTTTCCCTCTTTCATTTCTTATTTTATTTGCCTCCTTTCTCTTATTTTCTTAATGAGCCTGGCTAAAGGCTTATCAATTTTTTTTAATCTTTAAAAAAAAAAAAACTAGCTCTTGGTTTCATTATCTTTCCTGTTCCTATTTTTTTTTTTGGTCTCTGTCTTATTTATTTACTCTCTGATCTTTATTAGTTCCTTCCTTCTGAAGACTTTGGGCTTTGTTCTTTCTCTAATGTTTTTAGATGATAGGTTTGGTTTTTTTTGTGAGATTTTTCTTCTTTCTGAGGTAGGCCTGTATCCTATAAACTTCACTCTTAGAACTGCTTTTGCTGATTCCAAAAGATTTTGGCAAGTTGTGTTTTAATTTTCACTTGTCTCAGGGCATTTTATGATTGCCTGTTGCCTTCTTCATTGACCCATTTCTTTTTTAGTAGCATGTTGTTTAGTCTCCTCCTGTAATTGATTTTTAGTTTTGCAATATTGTGGTTGGAAAAGATATTTGATATAATTCCTATCTCCTTAAATTTGTTGAGCCTTCTTTTGTGGCTTAGCCTGTGATCTATCCTGGAGAACATTCCATGTGCTCTTGAAAAGAATGAGTATTCTGCTATTTTTGGATGGAATGTCCTTTAGATATCTATTATGTCCAACTCGTCTAATGTGTCATTTAAGGCCACTGTTTCCGTATTGACTTTCTGTCTGGATGATGTGCCCATTGATGTATGTGGAGTATTAAAGTCCCTTATTATTATTGTATTACTGTCAATTTTCCCTTTATGTCTGTTAATATTTGCTTTATATATTTAGGTGCTCATATATTAGGTGCATGTATGTTTACAAATGTTATATTCACTTCTTGTTTTTATCCCTTTTTCATTATATAATGCCCTTTGTCTTTTATTATAGACTTTTAAAAAAGTCTGCCTAGTCTGAGATGAGTATTGCTACCCCATATTTCTCTTCATTCCTATTTGCATGGAGTAATTTTTCCATCCTGTGTGTGACTTTATCTCTGAAGTGAGTCTCTTGTAGCCAGCATATGGTTGGGTCTTGATTTTTTTATTCAATCTGACAACCTATGTCTCTTGATTAGAGTATTTTGTCCATTGACGTTTAAAATGATTATTGATAGGTACGTACTTATTGCCATTTTGTTACTTGTTTTCTGATTTTGTGTTTTTTCTCTTTTCTTCCTTTAGTCTCTTTCCTTGTGGTTTGATGACTTTCTTTAGTATCATATTTGTGTTCCTTTCTGTCTAGTTTTTTCGTATCTATTGTAGGTTTTTTTAACCAGTATTTTTTAATTGAAGTATAGTTGACTTACAATGTTGTATTAATTTCTTCTGTACAGCAAAGTGATTCAGTTTTATATATATATATATATATATATATATATATATAACTGAAAAGAATGTAAAAAAAGTATATATATATTTTTATATTCTTTTCCATTATGGTTTATCATAGGATATTGAATATAGTTCTGTGCTGTATAGTAGGACCTTGTTGTTTATCCATTCTATATTGTAGGTTTTTGACTTGTGATTATCATGGAGTTCGTATTTGTTGACCTATAACTGTATCTATTTGTTTTGAACTAAGATGAATCTCAGTTTTGAACTAAAATGACTATCAGTTTAAACACATTTTAAAAGATCTGCATTTTCACTTCTCATCCCCCATGTTTTGTGTTCTGGGGGTCATATTTTTCATCTTCATGCTTATTCCTTAACTGTTTATTGTAGTTATAGTTGCTTTTATATTTTTTGTCTTTTAACCTTCATAATATCTTTTTTTAACATCTTTATTGGGGTATAATTGCTTTACAATGGTGTGTTAGTTTCTGCTTTATAACAAAGTGAATCAGTTATACATATACATATGTTCCCATATCTCTTCCCTCTTGCGTCTCCCTCCCTCCCACCCTCCCAATCCCACCCCTCCAGGTGGTCACAAAGCACCGAGCCGATATCCCTGTGCCATGCTAACCTTCATAATATCTTGTTTAAGTAGTTGATCCACTGCCTTTACTATATATTTGCCTTTACCAGTGTGACTTTTCCCTTCCTACAATTTATTTCTTGTTATTGTCTTTTATTTTTCACTTAAAGAAGACTGTTTAACACTTCCTGTGAGGTCAGTTTAGTATTGATCAACTTTTAGTTTTTGCTTGTCTGCTAAGCTCTTTATCTCTCCCTCAATTCTGAATAATAACCTTGCTGGGTAGAGTATCCTAGGTTATACGTTTTTTCCTTCCATCACTTTAAATATGTTATGCTACCCCCTTCTGGCCTGCAACATTTCTGCAGAAAAATTAGCTCATAGCCTTATGGGGGTTCCCTTGTATGTGACCCTTTGTTTTTCTCTTGCTGCCTTTAAAGTCCTCTGTTTTAACTTTTGCTCTTTTATTTTAATCATGATATTTCTTGATGTGGGTCTCTTTGGGTTCATCTTGTTTGGAACTCTCTGTACTTCTTGTACCTGGATATCTCTTTCCTTCTTAAGGTTAGAAAAGTTTTCAACCATAATTCCATCAAATACATTTTCTCTAATTTTCCCTCTTCTCCTTCTGAGACCCTTATAATGCAAATGTTAGTATGCTTGATGTTGTCTCAGAGGTTCTGTAAACTATCCTCATTCTTTTAAATTAGTTTTTTCTTTTTGCTGTTCTGATTGGGTGATTTCCATTATTCTATCTTCCAGATCACTTGTGTGTTCTTCTGTATCCCCTAGTCTTTAATTCCTTCTAGTGCATTTTTCATTTCAGTTATTGTATTCTTCAGGTCTTACTGGTTCTTTTTTATATTTTCTAGTTCCTTGTTAAAATTCTCACTGTGTTCATCTATTCTTTTCCCAAGTTCAGTTAGCATTTTTATTACTAATTCTTTGAACTGCTTATCAGGTCAATTATTTGCCTCTGTTTCATTAGGGAATTTTTTCAGTTTTTTTCCCTCATTCTTTCATTTGAAACGTATTCCTATGTCTTCTAATTTTGTTTAACTTTGTTTCTATGAAATTAGGTGAAAGAGTTACTTATCCCCATCTTGAAGGAGTGTCCTTTTGTGGGAGCATCTCTGTGCAGTCTGCGTGTGCCCAGTGGCTTTGGTGGGAGAGCTGGATCTGAAATGAGCATGGGTCTTCCCCTGGGGTGTGCTGGCAGCTTCCAACTTGGTGGGAGGTAGGGCTGGAGATGGAGTGACTAGAGCCAGAGACAGGTGTGAACCAGTTATTCTCTGCTCAGTGGCAGTCACAGTCCTCTGGGGGCAGAGGTGGGACCCAAGGTGCTGGAGAAGAAGCCCTGAAGGTCAGGTCTGAGCTGCTTCCATTCCCTCTAAGTGTGTGCATTCTCCTTGGCAACATCCGCCTCCACTCTAGTTGAGAGCAGCACTGGAACAAGAGGCACTGGAGCAGGTGCTTGGTGCAGGCTCTGGTACACTCTGGCATGGTCCCAGAAGCCAGTCAGAGCCTGAGGCCATTTTCAGTCTGCTGCCTCCATGCTGTGACTGGGAACAAGCAAGTCTTGCACATTCTTCAAGAGCGGAGTCTTGGTTTCTCATAGCCCTCTGGTAAGCCCCATTGGTTTTCAAAACAGCTAATGGAGCTCATCTTGCTGGTATTGGGCCTCAGGGCTGGGGTACCTAATATATGGCTTGAACCTCTTGCTCCCTAGGGAGGGTTCTTGAGCCTGTGATATCCCCCTCTTCTCTGAGTCCCTCGCAAGGAGTGTGGGTCCTGACTAGGTCATGTCTCCTCCCTTCCTACCAGACTGTGTGTGGTTCTCTCTTTTATAGCTTGGTTGTAAAAAGAGCCATTCTGCTAGTCTTCAAGTCAATTCCAGTAAGAGTTATTCTATATGTAGTTGTACTTTTGATGTGTTCATGAGGGGAGTTGAGCTTGGTGTCCTCCTACTCAGCCATCTTGATGCCCCCCAGTAGGAAGACTTATTACATGTACCTATTCAGCTTTCTCTCCTATCTGTTTCCCATAGTAACTATTCCAAATATTCACCACTCATCTCAAGTTGCATTCCCCCATTCAGGTAGATTTTCTTGCCATTCACTTCGCTGTCAGACTTGACTTTTTAGCTCTATACTTGCATGTGAGTGTGTCTCCTTCTTCTTCTCTTCCTCCCTTCTGATACTCATTTAACTTCCTAATGAATGTTTTATTCAAAGTGAATAATTCCACGGGATCCCGTGTTTAGGAATCTCATGTCCTCCTTTTTTCCTCATAGGTGGAGAGGTTGACATTCAACAATAAGAAGGATTTTTCCCCCATTTTAATGAGGGAGAAAGATGAATATGGATATGTATGGGTTGAGGGTTTGGTGGAAGTAAGTTGAATGAGTTTTCATCTGACTTCTGTTTTCTAATATCTTCAACTTCTTGTTCCATTGTCCTTCCTTCTGTTCCATTGAATCCTTCTGGGTTGAAACTCAGCCGTTGCCTCCATTCTTACAACTGAGCACAGCTGGAAAAAAAAATCACACAGCTGTGTAGACTGGTATCATTTATAAATTCATGATCTCTAACCTCATTTGAACCCTCAGTGTTGCCTAGATATTCTTCTGTGTTTACTAATGACCTCTTTCCCTCGAGCTCCAAACTGGTCATTTCAGACTTCTTTTTCAACTACCTCCCCACTCACTCTCAACAGATGACACTCTCTGTTACTTTAGATAGAAAATAGAAGTAAAATGAAAGCTCTCTCAAGTAAAAATGAGACAATTGTTAATTTCAGGGAAAACAAAAAGTTGTTCAAGAAAGGAAATGAAATCATAATACACCATTTCACTCAGAAGTGGATATTCATAATAGTGTAAAATTGTGGCAAATCTATATTTGAAGAACTGAGAGCATAACTGGTTATTTTCCATATTAAGAACTCAATAGGTAATATATAAAATTAGCTAATAAATAGAAATATGAGCATATTATTTGTAAACATGGAGATAAAGAACAGAAGAAACAGCTTGAAAAGTTGGAAGTTGTCTTTAGGAAGGACTCAGGAGTGGGAGGGCCAGAGGACTGCTGTTTTATGTTAATATGTCTTACAGTACTGTGTAACTCTTAATTTGAAAAAAATAATTTTCAAAAAGTTATGGTATAGAGAAATGAGTAAGGTATGAGTCTGTTAAAGTATATCGTGTGTGTGTGTGTCTTTGTGTGGTATACAAGGTATGGTTTATATAAGGATAGAAAAAAGTGGCAAAGAATTGATTGCAAATTCATACATTTTTGCCAAGGGGAGATTGGAAGGGGGTAGGAGATATTATGAACTTTTTCTTTATTCACCTCTTTTGTTTCATTCATTATAACAAACCACCACTTCTGTGATTTTGTTTTCTGTTTCGTGATAATGGTTTTGCACTGAGTCTATCTTTTTGATAGGTATATAAACTTTCATTTAGAAAAATGTCCACTACCTTTTAGTCATGGCTGAAGTTCTCCTACTTTGTGATTTCCCTCAGATAGAAAACTTGGCAGAAACTGTTTTCTAAAAAGACCTGGCTCCTTTAAATAGATCACAGTGGGTGTACAGAGGGGTTTCACATCCATGGATAGGAAATGTCACTACAGAGTTTCTTTAGCCACCAAAGCAGATGGGGCCTATGGTTGGAGACAGTTTTCCAGTTAGGGTCTTTTTCAATATTTGGGTCAGGAACCACAGAGACCTTCCTCCTGGGTCTGTTATTCTCTTCTTGGGCCTTATAATTTTTACTGTATACTATTAGAAAACACTGCCAAAATAGGAGACCTTTTTGTTATCTAGTTCATATAGGACCAAACTTAAGAAAAAGTGAGAGCTACTATTTGTTGAGCACTTAAGATGTGTCAGACGCTGACAGTTATCGAGCAAGTCTGTGAGGGAAGTGTATGTTCACAGGGAAAACATGGCAATGTGATAAAGGAGGATACCTGAGGTAACGGAAAGTGCTATACTGGGATTCATAACCTCAGATCCCCGTGACTCTACCTCTACCGTACTGTGACCCTGCACATGTCAGTTCCCTATACTAGTCCTAAATTCCTGCGTCTATAGAATGGGAAGGTTCAATTAGATCAATAATTATCAAATTTTAGTATGCACTGGAATTACCTGGGGTGTTTGTTACAAAGGTGGCTTCCTGTGGCCTCACTCACATGATTTACTATAGATTCCCTGTGAATTATATCCTCTGTGAATTGGATTCACTGTGTGTGTGGGAGAAGAAATAGATATTCTTAACAAGCTCCTTTGGTGGTTCTGATACATGTGGTTCTTGAACCACACTTGGACGAATCTTGGGCTCCATGATCTTTTGCAGCTTCAGCGTTCCAGGACACAATACCATGGCACTGGTAGGGATTTTTTTTTCAATTTTTTTGAATTTTATTTATTTATTTTATACAGCAGGTTCTGTTTTTAAAATTTTATTTATTTTTTTATACAGCAGGTTCTTATTAGTTATCTATTTTATACATATTAGTGTGTATATGTCAATCCCAATCTGCCACTGGTAGGGATTTGATTGAAAGGAGAAGCAGGGATTGAAGGAAAGATTTCTCCCATTCATTAATTCACTGAGTCAGCAAATATTTAAGTATCTATTATGTGTCTATTGAAGACCTATTGTCCAGTTTTTCCCTACATGTTTTATCGATTTTGGTGACCTGGGAAGGAATTGGGGAATGATCAGACTGCAAAAATAGTGTGTTTTATTATCTGCACTGGTGCTTAGTGATGTGCACATTAAATTAGAAACTGATTTAAGAAGTTGTAAGATTACTCACAGTAGCTAAAAAGTAGAAATGACCCAAATGTCCATCAGCTTATGAGTGGATAGACAAATGGTAGTATATACTTATAATGGAATATTATTTGTTAATAAGAAAGGAATGAAATACTGATACCTGGTACAAAATGGGTGAGCTTTGAAAACATTATGCTAAATGAAGGAAACCAGACACAGAAAGCCACATATTATATGATTCTTTTATATGAAATGCTCAGAATAGGAAAATCAACAGAGATAATAAGAAGATTAGTGCTTGCCTAGGGCTGGTCTTGGAGCATGGAGTTGGGTCAATGGGGAGTAATTGTTAATTGGTATGGAGGTTCTTTTTGGAGAGATAAAAATGTTTACGATTGATTGTAGTGTTGATTGCACAAAGCTGTGGATATACTCTACATCCACATATGGATTGGGGGATATATATATGAAGAAGCCGTAAGATTACTTACGGCTGTTCACCAAGTTGGTAGAAAATATACCAACTCTTAATATAAATGGAAAATCAAACTCATGCTGGTTCTATCTTTTTTATGCACACACATTTTAAGTCACTATTTGCTCCCCATTTAAGATTGGTTTTAGAGGTCCATCATGTGGGCTAGTTGGATATGCCAAAGCAATTTGGTAGTCAATAGTATGTAAACCTTCGTTGTGTTTGCTTTAATTAAATTCAAGTATTTTTGTCCATTAAACCATAGCAGCTGGTATGGTTGCTTTCGGCCTAGTTTGCTTTTTTAGTTGTGTAAATAGTGGCAGAGTGTGCAAGCCTTGAAAAGACATTTTAAAATAAAGAGTGCCCCAATGTAGTATTATTTAGGCAGAAAGTGGTATACTTGAATAAAAAAAATCAAGTATATTCTTTAAATTCCCTGTCTTCCCAGGGTACTGATACCCCTACCACCAGCCTAGGAAGAATTTGGATGTTTTTATTATACCTTCCATTCTTCATTCTGGAATATAAGGGAGTTGACCATTGTTTCTCTATTTTAGAATGCATGAACTCTCAAAGGGCGTCTGTTTTTCATCTCTGTGTTCTCAGCAATTTAGTGCAGTGTGGCACCTATTGAGTTGTTAATGGATGTTCCTTTGCTGAAATAATGCCTTCTGCAGTGTTTCTCTTGGGGATCTAGAGAGGCTCTAGCTAGGGTCCTTTGTGCAAATAGGATTCTGGACTCGCTTTTTGATCCCAGTGTTCCTGAGGTTAATATGAAGATTCAGCCCCTTGCTACATACACATGAGCATGCAGCACATGAATTTTCAAACACCTAAATATTAATCACATGACAAAACCTATTAACTAATAGCTGGTCTATAAACCATGTAAAGAGATTAGAAGCATATAGGAAAGTATTTCTGCCCCTCAAAATACATTGAAGAATATAGATTGAAATTTAATCTAATTTTGCTGTTTTAACTCTCCCATTATTTTTATTAGTCTTTACAGTAAAATCTATTCAGGAGGCCCATGTATCAGTGAAAAAATTGTCCTAATCACATATGTGCCCAGCATTTCTTAATAAAGATCATAATTTGAACCTTTTGCTCTTTTTGCTTATGAAAATTAGAACAAAGTAAAATCATATGTCCTGGGACTAATTGGAAATCAAAGCCCAGAAGCCCATTTGCTTTGTTTTGGAGAGCCCATGCAAGTTCTTAGTTATACTTAGAGATGCATAATTTAAAACACCTTTACATTTGTATCGCACTTTAAAACTGATGTAGCCTTTATATATTGAATATTTCATTTGAGCCTCTGAAGAGCCCTTTGAGATAAACCAGAGCATGGTACTAAGATACCCAAAAGGCAAGTAGTTTAAGTGCCCACCCCACTTTGGCAGGTGCCAAAACTGAACACAGAGAAGGTCATCGGTTGGTTCAAGGTGGCATTGCAGGTTTTCCTATGTGAGGCATTTGGCTTATAAATGTCTAATGACACTTGGAGGTAGAAAATATCGTTGAAACCATTGTAGTGCTTAAGGTTGGCAGGCAAGGATTAAAACTTGGAAGTCCCTGCCTTAGGGTCCACAGCACAGACTTCTCTCTCTGTCTGTACCTTTAATACACATCAGTTTGACTCTTTCCTATCATTGACTTTACTATAGTCTTCTAAATATATAGTCTTCTAAATATATATACCTTCTGAAGCCTCCAAAGCAAACTCCCGTCGGTGGACATAAAATTTCTTGGTCTGATAATCCTACTTTTAAGTTGCCTTCAGTATTTCAGGTTACCTGAAGTGCCATACTGATTAAGCTACATTCAGGAGAACTAAGTATATGTAGAATATTATATGGCTCCCCTACTGAACACAAAACTGTAAATTAATGGATCTCTCTTGTTGACATCGTAAAGTATGCAGGCCTGAGGTGCAACGGTAATATTCCTTGCAGGACCATGTATTTTACTTGAAGTGTCTATAAAATAAATGGTTGTTCAAATGTAGAAGCTATGACAAAACATGGATGTTTATATAGGAAGTGACACAGTGGAAGAAGGATTACAGTGATGACATGTAAAATGAGAGACCAAAAAGGGGGAATAAAATAATAAAATGGACTAGTGGCAGGGCAACCTTCCACTGTGGAGGTCACGGTGAGGTTTAATCGATACATCGATCCTGAATATGGTTAGAGGTGATATAAACGTGTTTTGCTTTGTCTTTCTATTGGCGTTTTGTGGCTGTATGTGTTATAGGGTATAACTGAAACTGGCAGAACAGTAGACTGAGATAATTTGGCAGATTAATTAGAAGTGCTGCACATCAGAGGGTTTTTGGAAGTTGGGAGGGGGAGAGAGATTCTGACACAAATGGAGCTGAAAGCATCATAGAGTGAGCCCTAATTTGAGAAAAGTGGCTAATGGAGATATTAGTGCACATTTTTTCCCTCTTGCTTTTTTGACACCTCCCTCCAAATCTCCCCAGTAGATTATTCTTCCTTTAGCATACCCCTTCTCCCCACACCCCACCCTAAGTTTCAATAAACAAGTTTCTTAGGTCAGTATTTTGAGAGATGTTGCTTAAATTTGCAGTGTATGTGGCTCCTCCCAGTTCTTAAATTATTGCTACTAAACTAAACTGTTAGGACTGTGAAATTTCATCTCCTGCACTAGCCAGCTGTCAGGTCACAAGCAACTTATCTGAACACCCACGAGAATTTTCTTTGGGCTGTAAAGTCAAGCATCTTAGTTATCATGTAGGCATTCATTTTTAATGCTTTAATTTGAACCCAAACATTTTGTTGTTTGTGATGGGCCTCCCACTTCTTCTTTGGAAAATTCTAGAGTCTGAGTCCAAGCTTTTTTCCTTTCTTAATTCTAAAAGCAATTTTCTCACTGCTCTTTTTTTCCCTCTTGAGTAGGACTAAAAGTACTTGACTAAGAACCTTGTGCACTTCTTCTATTTTGAGTTGTTTTTCTCTTCATTTGTGGGTTAATCCTTATTAGGTTGTTGAAAAATAGCTCCTCAGTTCTGAACACAGTGAAGGGAAGGACAGCATCCTTCCAGGTTTTTTAAGCTTTGTCATGTGAGAGGATCAGAGCACTTTTAAAATGTGGTGGCCTTGAAATAAATCTCCAGGAATGTACCATCGCAGAATCACCGCTTACTAGCTGTGTGATTCTGGGTAAGTCACCTAACTTCTGTGATCCTACTCCAGTTACCATTCATGCACAATGAGGCATAATAGTACCTACCTCAAAGGGTTATTGTGGGGATTAAATGAAGTAGTGCATTTAAAGGGTTTAGGGCAATGTCTGGTTTACTAGCATCACATTAGCTATCTTCTACTATCACTGCCACAGATGCTCAGGTCTATCCTCAGAAGAGATCTTGACTCAGTACACTTGGGGCTGTAGGACAGGCATGTGCATTCTTTTTTTTTTTTTTAATAAATGTTTTTTTATTGAATGCCCTTAATGGGAACAGCAGTATAAGTTTGGTTTTTTTAAATTTTTGGCCATGCCTCGCAGCTTTTGGGATCTTAGTTCCCCAACCAGGGACCGAACCTGGGCCCTCAGCAGTGAGAGCGCGGAATTCTAACCACTGGACCGCCAGGGAATTCCCAGGCATGTGCATTCTAATAAAACTCCTTGGGGATTCTAATGGCTACTTCTTAGTTAAGAACTACTGCTCTAGCCAGTGATTCTCAAACTTTAATATATATCAGAATCACCTGAGGGAAGGGGATTTATTAAAAATGAAACTCCAAGCTCCACCCCTAGAAATTGTGCCATTCCTGTAGATCTGGTGATGAGGGCCCAAGAATATGCATTTTAACTGGAACTCCTCCAGGTGATTTTGATGCAGGTGATCTGCAGATCACCCTTTGGGAAACATGGCTACAGAGAAATCACATTAGCACATTGTTATGGACTGCAGGTTTGTGTCCCCAACCCCAATACATGAAGCACAACTCCCCTCAGTGTGATGGTATTTGGAGGCAGGGCCTTTGGGGGATAATTAGTTTTAGATAAGGTCTGATGGGAGACCCCCCATGATGGAATTAGTGTCCTAATGAGAAGAGGAAGAAAGACCAGAACTTCCTAGCTCTCTTGGCCATACAAGGACACTGGGTGAAGGCCACTGCCTACAAGCCAGGAAAAGGGCTCTCATCAGAAACCAAATCTACTGGCACCTTGATCTTGGACATCACAACATCCAAGACTGTGAGAAATAAATTCCTGTTGTTTAACCCACCCAGTCTATGGTATTTTGTTATAGCAGCCCAAGCCAAGGCACACCTCTCCTTCTTCACTGTGTTTGCCTATAGCAATAATCTTTTAAGATTGCCCAGGTACTACTGGAGTGGCCCACACCACACAGTTAATGCTGCTGACTCACTTTTAGTGAAATAAAAGAACCAAGTTACAAAGTGTTTTTTCAGCCCTAGTAGGGAATTAGCACAAATATGCATCCTGACCAAGAGCATGTAATTGTAATGTGGCTGCAGGGGGTTTAGTCTATAGCCATAGGACAAAGAAAGGCCAGTTAACCAAGAGGGAAGAGAACCTTTGACAATAGAAATCATACTTTTGACCATTGGGTCATTAGTATTGTGCCCTAATCAACTGAACTTACCCACCAATAGCCACAAGAAAACTGGGGGAAGAAGGAAGCAGGATTGCTTCGAGTTTGTACTAGGTATTCATTATGTGACTAGTACTTAATGAGCCTGGTGATTTTTTTTTTCTTTTTAGTGACAAAGTGTTCTATTTGATTGCTTTGAAATACATTTCCATTCTATCATACCTGAAAAGAGAACAATTAGGGCTTTGAGGAACTCTGAATCCTCATTTGTCCTTAGCCCATGCTGCACAACACCTGGCTCTCCACTCATTGTAGAAATCAAACCTTCCATACATTGTGATTTTCTAGGTCTCTACAGCATTTTGAAAACTCACTAACTTCTAAATAGCTTACTGCCTCCCCCCCCAACATTCACTTAGGCTTCTTGTCTCCTCTATTTCTTGAGCCCTGCCTTTTTTCAGTTCAGCAGTACAACCCTTGAGCTTTCTGACAAATGTGTAAAAGACAGCAATTCCCAGAGTTATATCCTCCACTTTCTTGTGGTCCAGGCCATATCCAGGATCAACCCTTGTGTTGGTGCTAGGAATTGAAAAGAAGGGAAGAGCATTCTTGAAAGTCCATAGTTTTGAAATATAGCAGAAATCTCCAGTCTTAAACTTACTTCTGGAACCTAGAAACCTAAATTATCTTAGACCAGATAACTTTTGTTCACTCTCAGGTTTTTCAAGTGTTGTAGAAAAATTTGTTTGGAGGTTTGGATGGATAACTCTTGCTTCTAAAACATGATCTATTCGGAATAGTATACTAAGCAAAGTTCACTAAGCTAAATTAGATTAATGATAGGTTCCTGAAGACAAGCAAATAACTTATTAGCTTCTACATTTCTTAAGTCTGTGGAGTCTTGACTTCTAAATATTCTTTGCTTGTGACTTTAGAGAGCAGAGAGCCTTGCTATCTCAATGCCTGAATGTTTGCTTTGGGGTCACCGTATTTCTTGAGCTATGCATGCCATTTGAGTCTTAAGAAGGGAAAAATATTTCCAAGACATGACTTTTACAAATAGAGAATAAAAGTTAAATTTTTTCATTTTTATATTGGCATGAAATATAGCTGTGCAGTCTGCCTCTTGGAGGTATTGAGAAAACACTACAAGTTTAATTTTATGTTTTTGTGCCATATGGACATAACCTCATCTCTTAATACCACATGATCATAGGATGTATTTTTCTACTTTGTGACGTGGAGTTTTGGGGGATAATTATTAGTAAATAATGTTATGTGTAAAGAGTCAAAGAGGGCTAATATCTTTAACAAAGACAAACCATAGCAATTGCATGAACCAAGATCTAGCCTACAGCTTAAAAGGTTTAAAAAATTTTAAAGATTGCAAAAAATGAATAAAGAAAAAGAAAAACAACAACCTGACATAGTTTGTTTTGTGAAAATAAAGCACCTGTTTACCTTAATAAGACCCTCTACTTTGAGACCTGTTATGAGATTCAGCCTTTATTCCTAGAGTGAAATAAAAGACTCACGGAAATTTTAACAAGTTATCATTTGCTCACTGACGTTAATGAAGGCAGGAAGCTTTATTTCACATAAATTGTTAACATTGACAGTAGAAAGAAAAGTAAATTCTAATTAGTATACTAGTCACCCTTTCTGTTACCTGTGTTAGCCTGAGTTGGGTCTTTATCCTTGAGACACTTATCAGACTAGTTTTGAATATTTTACTACAAGGCTTTTGTTATATTTTTTGAAAATCGCTTCTTGAATGAATGAACCTTTTGTTTTTAACTAGATGGAAAATTCTCAAAAAGATGATGGGAGCTCTAAATCACATTCCCTCTTTCCCCATCTAACAAGAATCAAATGTTGTACCAGCAATGATCAGAAAAGGGACATCAGTACATGCGCTTCTTGCTTTTAAAAAAATGCAGCACATATCGCGGAAGACAAACTATGATCTGAATCTTATTAGCATGATCAAGGGATGACAAAAGAGTACTGGGCTGTGGGTCAGGAGACTTGAGTTCTAGGCTGGGCTCTGCCACTACCTGTGTGATCTCACACAGATCCTTTTTGGCCTCAGTTTTCTGACTTGTTTTCAAAAAACTAGATTGGTGTAGATGACTACTTAGTTCCCTCACAGTTCTAAAAGCTCATGATTCTGTGCTTTACATTGCTATCTATGAGATGGTTTTGTTCCCTCAGTTTGTTCACGCCCCTTCCTCTAATCTCACTGAGTGTCCTTAATATACAGGTGATGGAACACCTTGACCTTTATTCTGGAAAATAGACCCAGACCAGGAAATTTTTCATAGTGCCAGTGATTTCTAAGGGTACCGGACTCTTCTGCATCCCATTACCAGGAAACACACACATATACACAAAATGAAAGTAACTGTATTCTACAGACTGCTGGACAAATGTCTGAAATTATTCTGACCTACCTAGAAACCATCTTACCTTCTTCTTTCCTCTTTGCTTTATGAGGTTGTTGTCTGGTTGATCTGCTTCCATTCCTTTCACTTTGAAATTTTTCAGGAAAACACAAATAGTATTAATATTGGGTTAGCATTAAATAGTAAAGAAGGAGAGGCTTGAACATCTACATCTTCCCACTCCCCTCAATCCCCATCACCAACAAAAAGATAAAGAAACACAAAAGAGACAAGTGCTACAGTAAAGCTCTGTGCCCCCCCCCCCAAAGTATGCATACGTAATATACCATAGCCTATCAGATTGTTTCCATATTTGTCCTAGCTGCAAGTCACAAGTCATTTTGATACAAATAATACTTGTGAATAAGCTGTAAAAATACTCACTGAGTAATATGGAAGCTGTCCCTGGAAGTGACAACTTGCTGTCATGAATGATGAAATATCCTTTTTGTAAAAGGCAATTGTGTTGATTGTAGAGAAAGAAATGAGCTTTCCTAGGTTTCTTCCATCTCTGATGGTGGTTTTTTAAACAGGAAAGCTCCTGTACAGTGATGCTAGGCCATATATTTCATTTCAACTTTCATTTACAGTTGTCGTTGTTTTGGGGGAAAAAACATTTTAATCAGTTTCTGTATGAAGGTCAGGTAACACTGTGAACAAAAGTAATTTATTTATGATAATATCAAAACAGAAACGTTGCTGCACTTAAATTATGAAGCATGTTTCTTTTATCTGCAATACGATTGTATGTATGACTTAGTAGAATCTGGGAGTATATCTTATTTATGCTACTGGTGAATTCAAGAAATTCTCTTCTCAAGGCCTGAAGTCCTGACATTGGCTAAGAATAAGACCAGATGATATTGTGTGATGGGGTATAAATTAAGCTATTTTTAAAGGAGGTATGGGAACTATTTTATGTGTTTGGGGTTTTATTTGCCAAACTGAAGCAGCGTTGACATCATTTGTGGCTTAGAAGGTGTCATGTGATTTTTTAAATGTCTGCGTGTGTGTGTGAATGTGTGTGAATTATTTGAAGTAATGCAGTGAGGCAGAAGTATTCATAATAAAAATGTTTCTTTATCTTGTTTTGGATTATAAAGACAGCATTTAGTAGATACAAACACATACATCCTGACTGCTGCCTGTACACATCTTCCCATTCCCAGCTATCCCAATATAGGTCTCCCAGATGACGGACAATTGATTGTTAGATGCAACTGCAGACTATCGATTGAACACATTTAGGGGCACAGTGTAGGCTAGGTGATGTACCCTGATAATTCACACACATTCATACATAACCACTTACCCACACCCATACCCACCCACACACCTTCACATTCCCCAATAACCTTTCTGGTCCAACATGTTAAGATGTTCCACTAATTTACATTGAACACTAAAGCACAGAAAGAGTTTAAAAGTTGCCCAAGATGTCATAGAAATTGTAGCACTTCCAAGAATTTAACCAAAGAGACCTTAATTCCATTCTTACACTGTAACCACTGGTATTTCCCCAGACCATCACATAAATTCCATATCTTTAAGAAGCTATTGGGTTGGCCAAAAAGCACCTTCAGCTTTTAAGTAAAAATAAGACATTTTTCATTTTCACCAAGAACTTCATTGACCAGCGTATTCACCCTTTTGTTCCACTACCTTCTGCCATTTTTCAGGCAAATTCATAATTCCATCTTCCCAAAACTTTTTATCTTTTTGAGCAAAGAACTGTTCCAGGTGCCTTTTAAAGTCTTCCAAGGAATTGAAATTTTTTCCATTAAGAGAATTTTGTAAAGACTGAAATAAATGGAAATCTGAAGTTGCAATGTCTGGTGAATACTGCAGATGAATCAGAACTTCCCAGCCAAGCTGTGACAGTTTTTGCCTGGTCATCAAAGAAACACGTGGTCTTGCATTATCCTGATGGAAGATTATGCGTTTTTTGTTGACTAATTCTGGATGCTTTTCGTTGAGTGCTGCTTTCAGTTGGTCTAATTGGGAGCAGTACTTGTTGGAATTAATCGTTTGGCTTTCCGGAAGGAGCTCATGATAGAGGAGTCCCTTCCAATCCCATCATGTACCCAACATCACCTATTTTGGATGAAGAGCAGCCTTTGGTGTGATTGGTGGTGGTTCATTTCACTTACCCCACAATCTCTTCCATTCTACATTATTGTACAGTATCCACTTTTCATTGCTCGTCACAATTTGTTTTAAAGACAGAACATTTTCATTATGTTTAAGTAGAGAATCGCATGTGGAAATATGGTCAAGAAGGTTTTTATCACTTAACTTATGTGGAACCCAAACATCAAAGTGATTCACATAACCAAGCTGGTGCAAATGATTTTCAGCGCTTGATTTAGATATTTTGAGTATGTCGGCTATCTCCCGTGTGGTATAATGTTGATTGTTCTCAATTAATGTCTCGATTTGATCGCTATCAACTTCAACTGGTCTACCCAACTGTGGAGCATCGTCCAGAGAGAAATCTCCAGCACAAAACTTCACAAACCACTTTTGACACATTTGATCAGTCACAGCACCTTCTCCATACACTGCACAAATCTTTTTTTTTTTTTTTTTTTTTTTTTACATTTCAGGTGTGTTTTTACCTTTCTTGAAGTAATAAAGCATAATATGCCAAAGACGTTGCTCTTTCTCTTCCATCTTCAATATTAAAATGACTACACAAAAATTCACCAATTTTGATGTCTTTTTTAAATGTATACTGATATGACAGCTGTCACATACAATCTAACAATTGTTTTGAATGAAGTTAAAGACAACTTGCTGCCAGAGCCATCTTACAGAAAAAAAATGAACGAACATTTTGGCCAACCCAATATATATATGCTTCTAGAGGTCAGAAACATTGCCAGTTCCATTTTGGAAATCTTCTTAAGCATTGTGACTACATATCTCACTAGGGAATGCTGGGGAGAAATAACATTTAATATTTCATGAACATTTCTAGGATTATGTGGAGAGAAAAGAATATTTTAAGTGTTCTCTAGCCACTGAAACATACTGTAGCAATCAAGCAAATCCCGTATCCCTATGATATCTAAAAGTGATACAGAGACTTATTACAGTAGTTGCACGTGGGGTCTGTGAACCACATTGGTCAGAAGAAGAGATTATCTAGTAATGTGGGCAAAAACATTAGCTGTCCTTTATATCTATTTGAAATCCCTAAAAAGCAGAATTACTGTCTTTCAACATCTGTAGGGCTGTTGATATTGGAAAATTATAATGGTGACTATATATATTTTTTATAATATTATATCACCAGTCCTCTGGGCCACTCCATCTCAGATGTGCTTAATCTCCTTTGATCAAATAACAATTTTAAAAGAAATTAGTAGCATTCCAGCACCTGATAGCCTGTAGAAACATTTGAAACCATTTTCATCTTGTCGTTGAGGATCAAATATAAGGACTCTTAAAAAATATTGGTGAGTGTAATATACAGCACAGGGAATATAGTCAATAATAGTATAATAACTTTGGTGCATAATCTATAAAAATATTGAATCATGTTGTACACCTGAAAGAAATATGATATTGTAAGTCAACTATTCTTTCATAAAATATTTAAGTCCAGTGCCAGAAAGAGAACTTCAACTCTGAAAACATGGATTCCATCAATAAACAATTGAGTAACTTTGAGAAAATCAACTAGAAGTTTGAACTGCAGTTACCTTGTCTGTAAAATCTAGGAATTACTATGTGAGGTATTATGATAACCATCTGATCTGTCTCAGGATTCAGCCCCACCTTCCATTTTGCATCCCTGTTGCCAAAAATAACATACAGATTTATTTAATTCTTTCCAATGGCTATTAAAAATTCTTCACCATAGTTCTTTCCCCTTCAGCTTTACTTCCTACCACCTCACTACTCCCATTTTATGCTCCTGCTATACCAAATGGTTTGAGATTTTCTAAGTATAGCACACCGTTCTTTTTTCTGTTGTTTTTTGTTTTGTTTTTACTCTTTTATGCATCTGAACATATGCTATTCCCCCTGCATGGATAACCCTTCAGCAGAATCCCCCACCCCAATACTCCCAATAGATTTAAACTAGTCTTCAAATCCCGGCCCATATAGGTGCTTCCAAATGAAGCCTTTTCTGTCTGCTGACACCTTTCCCTCTTCTGGGCTACCTCTGCATTTTGTTTATACTTGTATTTATCCTGACTTGTTGTAATTGATTTGTTTATTATCTGTCTCCTCTTTGATGTTCTTTATGACAGGGTTCATGCCTGCCTTCTTCCCTGCATTTCTTCCACAAATACTTATAGAACACTTACTTTTGCCAGGTACTGTTCTAGGCCTAGAGAGATATAGCAGTGAACAAAGCAGGCAAGAATGCCTGTCCTTATGTAGCTTCCCTGTCTCATTCCTCTCTATATCCCTAAAACATAACATAAAGAGTAGCATTTCTCATTCTAGCAAGCAAGAAACACTTGTTGGATTGAAGTCAAGAAAATATTATGGCTAAATTTGAAACTCCCTTATCTTCCTCTCCCTTATTGCCAACACTATGCATATAATTTCTATTTGTACATACATTAATATTTAGTTCTAACATTCAATCAGTGTTTTTCCTTTCCTAAGTTTCTATACTTTTGTCTCCATCACTGGTGTCTATCTAACACCATTGTATATGAAACAGCGTCTGAGAGTGCTATGATATCTTGGTTGCCTTGTTTAGACTTAGCACACTGAAGGAAGTGCTCTTTCATCCAATCAATCAATGTTTACTGATCACCTAGGATTATGAGGCACTGTGAAAGACACAGTATAAAATATCAAATAAGACACATGTACTTCTGCCTTCTTGAAGCTTACAGTCTATTGGTGAAGACAAGCAGTAAACAAGTAAATAAATATATTATTACAACATATGATAATTGCTGTGGAGGCAATGAACAGGACGTTTGATTGAGAGTGAAGGGAGGAGTGGCCGACTAAAGTATAATGGTTAAGGAAGGCATCTCCAAAGAGGTGACATTTAAGTAGAAATCCATAGGATGAGCAATAGCCAACCATGTAAAAAGTTGGGGGACCTAGCGTTAAGGGAAGAAGGGACAGCATGTGCCAAGCTGCTGAGGTGGCAAACAGCACCTGGGGAGAAGGCAGTGTAGTTGGAGTTTAGAGAATTAGGAGGAAGGTAATTAAATTAGAGAAGTAGCAAGGGGGCAAGATAATGCAGCATCTTGCATGATGCCATGTTAAGGCACTTAGAGTGTATCCAGAAGAAATGAGGAGTCATTGAAAGATTTTAAGCTGGAGAGTGACATGAGCAGATTTATGTTTTGAAAATATTACTCTGGAGGCTGTATAGGGAACAGAGTTGGGTGTAAGTGAAGATTCATGGAAAGCAGTTGGGGGCTGCTGTGGTGGTCTAGGAGAGAGATGGTAGTGACTTCAACCAGTGTGATTCCGGGGAGATGAAGAGGAATGTCAGATTTGGGAGATATTTTGGAAATAATGTTAATTAGACTTAGTTGGATTTAATGTGGGAGTTGGAAGGAGGAGTCAGTTGTGATGCCTGGGCATTGACTGGCTGGCTGGAGATGCCGTGTGCTGAGATAGGGAGAACACAGGGCATGGGAGAAAGTTGGATGGATGTGAAATGCATTTTAATGATGATAATCATGGTGGCGGTGGCGGTAGACTAACCAAAGTTGGAGAGAAGATAAAAAGGAAAATCTGGCAACTGTCAGTGATTTTTCTTTAGCTTGTTGGAGAAGGTCCAACATATTTCGCATATTTCAACTCTGCAGGCTATCTTGATGCTTGACCTAATCTGTCTTTTTCTCCTACACTCCACCACATGAAAGTAACCAGTATTACATTTTCTCTGAATATACTGTTAAGAATTAGAAGATTTCTCTCTCAATCCAGGAAGCTATGAGAATATTCAAGTCTTAAAGAGCAGAGAGAGTAATTCTCAAAAGGCAACAACTTTCCATTTGTCATCAGATTGTGCAAATGTTCCAACTAGGTAATATATTCCTAGATCAGTATCTATCAAACTAGTGTCCAAGGAGCTCCTATATAAAAATCACCTGGGAATGCTCGTTCAAAATGAAGATCCTTATCTAGCAAACTAATCAGAATCTCTGGGGATAGAGCCCAGGAATCTCAGTTGTCTCAGTTGTATTACAGGCTGACATGAAAAGCATTGTTGTAGAGGAGGTATTCTTAAACTTTTTGATGCTTTGGTTCCTTTTGGTGGTCTTGTGAAACCCACGGATCTCTTCTCAGAAAAATATTAATACCTGGTTCAAATAAAATACACAGGATCACAAAGGAAACCAATTATATTGAAATAGTTATCAAAATATTTTTAAAACAAATTTTATATAGTAATTTACATGCTTTATATTAGCACATTAATGAGATCTAGCAGCAAGTATTATATTACCATAATTTGAAGTAGTAGATGAATGTAAATATTTTGAGACATCTGCCACAATTATAATGTGATATAAAATTATATGTGATTTCTATTAGTGACAAAGTTACAGGTTCAGCTAATACTATGGTTTGTTGCCTAGATTCATAATGGAAGGAAATGCTAAATTTCCATCAGAAGTAAGTGAAAAAAATTTTTGGTTTGGCTGTTATGCCCCTGAGTGTACCTGGCTAGGCTTGTCTGCACACCCTTGTTATAGTCTCCTACTTTTGTATCTAGGCTCTTCCAGAGGGTGGCTTTGGAGAAGACTTTAGATTGTTACTATTTTGTGTCTCTAAAGGAAGAGCATTTTCAGGATGGAGAGAGGCATTGTAGGATGAGGGACTAGCATGTGCAGTAATTACAGAGTCAGAAAAGAGGCTGGGATTTAAAAACAGTAAGGCGTCCAAAATAGCTGAGACTGAGGGTGGGTGAGTAGAGAGGCAGAAGATGAAGCTGTAGAGGTGGGTTGACCTAAGTCCATGGAAGGTTTTCCCACTGCATGTATGAGTTTGGATTTCATGATGGAATTAACAGGTAGCTAGAGAGAACTTTATATTAGGAAAATACGGTTGACCCTTGAATAACATGGCTTGAATTGCCAAGGGGCCACTTGTATGCAGATTTTTTTTCAATAGTATATACAATACTACAGGATCCATGGTTGGTTGAGTATGCAGATGCAGAACCGTGGATACAGAGGGCCGACTATGGGACTTGAGTGCCGTGGATTTTGGAGTCCCTGTTGGGTTCTGGAACCAATCCCCTGAGGATACCGAGGGATGAATGTAAACCTGCAGGCAAAATGAAGGATGGATTGGAGGAAGCCAGACCATTTCTGAGGCTTTGATAAAAGCCCAATTGAGGAAAATATGATTCTCTGAAGTAAGGCAATGGTCATGGGACAGAGAAGATGGAAAATATACGAGAGATTCATATGCCGTGAAGAAGCAAAGTTTGGGGTGACTTTGAAGGTTCTAGCGTTGGAGAAGATGTAAATGGAAACACCATTAACAGAGGTACCAATCATGAGAGGAACAGGTTTTGGGGGGAAGGTTTTTAGTTCTGTGTTGGATAGCCTGAGTTTTAAGTGCCTGTTGAATGTCAAGTGAGAGATGAATGGAGTTTGTATTTTTACCATTATTCATAGTAATATTTTAGGTAAAATTTTTTAAACATTCTTTTTGTCTAGAAATTGACAAATTGTCTTCACCGAAATTATGGGGTAGTTTGGTTTCAGAAATATTTAGGATTAGGCATTATATTGTTCTTTCAGTACATTTTTAATGAAATGTCAACCAATGGCTGTCCTCCAAAGAGTGAGTGAGTTAGTTGTTCTGGATAAAAAAAATATCCTTCTATAATTATAGTAATGGATCCTGGTAATGGAGAATATCAGTGGTCTTGTGTTCCTGTACCAAAGGCTTAGATGTGTTTTGCGTTCTCCACCTGCCCATCTATCATAACTGCTGGAAGACAGAGGACTATAGGTAGGGTGGGAGCAGCAAACAGCAGAAGTGGTGTGCAGCCAGTTTTTATAACAGCTCTGTGGCTTGCACACGATTCTCAGCAACTGGTATGGACACATAGGGAACTTGCTAGTTGCGACCATCTCCATATTCATTGCCCTTTCAGGTTTTGAGATCTAGGATAAGGGGAGAGTTTTCCTGTGAAAGTGGGATTTTGAAATGCAGGATTGTCTTTTAACAGAATTGTGAAGGAAGTGATGTTTCCCTTTGATATTCTTTTCTCCTCAGCCTAGCTATTTCAAATCCCTTTACCTGGTGCTTTTGTGTTAGGTCCTGGTTGGGTCATAGACCCCACTTTAGCATCTTTCCTAGACTTGTGCTTTCTGATAGGCATTGTTCCTTTGAACTTTATCCTTCCATGATAAAATCTCTTGTTCCTATATTTGATAAACTAATCTATGCACATATTTATGGTTATATATTATGATTTAAAATGTGCTGTCACTTCCAAGTAAAAATTACATTTTAAGAGGGGTCTTGGGACAATGCTTTAACCTAAAAGAGTTACACTAATGGTTGGGACTGTAGGTATCATGGTAGTTGTCTTTCCTAACAATTTAAAAATAATATTAATAGCATACACGTGTGAAGGAAACTCAGCAGATACAGAAGAAAACGTATTTGTTTGTAAAGGCTGAAGGAATAGAGTGGAACTAGATATACCAGGCAGAATTCATTTGTAGACTCTTTAAAGAAGGAGAGCAGAGGAGTTATTTTTGAGGATGGTGATAGAAATGGAGTGGAGTGGGGTGATGAGATGTACGTTTTAGTTGAAATGACTTTGAGAGAAGGGACCATGCCTTTAAGTCTGTGTCCTCCATGAGGCCTGGAAGAATGATTTATACACAGTGTGTAGTGATGGTTAGTTTAAATGAATGAGCAGATCCATGCAGGATAATTACTGATTTAGAAAAAAACCTTCTATATGTTTATTTTTACCTTGAAGAGTCCCCTAAACCCAGATAGAGTTTTTTAAAAAAAACTTCCGTGGATTTAGTGTATACACACACACACACACACACACACACACACACACACACAATCACAATCATTTAAAGGTTGGTTGAGATACCCAATGAATTGGACAAAAATGAAAGCCCATTTATTCCTCAATGAACTCCAGACTGAGGGAAAGTTCTATGACTCATAACAAGTAGTGCTGACGAGGGAGCCTCTAGGTTGTCCATTCATCTCTGTGAGATGTGAGGTTATTTTGTGTGTTTTGTTTGGCTTTTTAAATGTTGACAAGTCTCAGGTGTACGTTAATAGAAATGCTGTGATCAGAAGTCTATTAGAACAGCATCTGGGAAGGAAAACTCATGTTAAGAAATCAGCAGTAGGAGAGAGAGAAAAAATGCAAACAAAACCCTTTTGGTGACATAAAGCACAAGCTGGTTGGGAGCAAAGGGAAGGAAGAGATGATAGAAATCCTCATTAAAATTAAAAACCACAGAAAAGTGGAGAATAGCATAAACAGCAATGCAACATAAATCATTATCTACAAGACTAACAAAAAGACAAAAGAATTAGCGTTGCCAGCTCATGCTTTATGTAGAAAACAGTAATTTGTTTCCTAGAGGTATTTTTGACTCGAAACCTAGCAAAGGAAAACTGCCATCGAGTCTGGGCCTTGTTTTAATGAGTATCTTGTATGTACAGCAATTGTATAGAACTAGAAGCTACAAAGCTCTTCAGAGTATTAGTAAACCAAGTACTGTGTTGGGAAAATAGAACGATGAAAGCATATTCACCTATTCAAAAGTAGGAACAATAGTAAAATTCTTTTAATTACAGAGTTTCCATTAATTTAGGCTTTGGATAAGATGTACAAACCAAGGAGGAGTTATCTGTATTACAATCCAAGAAAGATTATTAAAGATTATTAAAGGACTATGTATTTATTGACCACTTGCTGTATGCATAATACTGCACTAAATACCATGGAGAAGACAATATACAAATAAACAAAGACAGACATTGAAGAAATATTCCCAAATGTGCTGAGCATTATCATGGAGAGATTCAGGGTGCAATAGAAATGTTAAAGGGAGGGATTTTTGTTAGACCTGCAAATCAGAGGAAACACTCTGGAGGACTTGTATATTTAGTGAGACTTGAAAGATGAGAAAAGTTGGCTAAGTGAAAAAGTACTAGCATTCTAGTCAGAAGGGAGAATGTGTGTGGGGTCCTGGAAATGAGAAAAAATATGACATATTCTAGGGATCTTATGAAGTGTGGCTTAAGCATAGGAAATTTTGTGGAGTTTTGCTGGATGTGAGACTGGGCAGTAAGGCAGCAGTCATGCTGTGAGGGGCCTTGTAGACCATATTAAGGATGTTAGCCTTTATTCTAAAGACAATGGGGATCCATGAAAGGTTTTAAGAATGTAAAATGACTGATAGTAAGTGCATTAAAAGAGATGGTAAGTTCAACTTGGAAGTCAGTTTAGTATCCATGTTTGGTTCATGCTTGGCTTTTGGACTATGCTTACCAGACCTTGACATGGAATAATCCATTTGTATGCCATGAACCTTTTGAAACCAGCTCATGATTGTCAATCAAGTACCTCAAGAGATTCTGCCCAGGTTGACTTTATGGTTCCAACTCTAATAAGCAAATATATATTAGGAAATGTTTGTTTTCATTTAGAGTGGGTAGTAGCCAATCAAATGGTTCTTCCTGATGTAGGAAGGAAGGGAACAGAGAGAAAAGGAAGAGATATATGACCCATTAGCAAGATGTACTGTGAACAGTACTCAGTAGTTTTGCCATACATTGTCAGTGGATGAAGTGTGATTAAGGAGATTTGGATTTGGTTATATTATTTTTAATTTGACTTACCATTGTAACGTCCTTAGGGAATCCCTTACATTAGTCGTGCCTTAGTTCTTCTATTATAAAGACTCTCTGACCTAAAACCAAACATTATGCAGGTTCACTTAATGAAACCATGTTATTTAGGGTATCTTGAGCTCCAGAGAAAGGTATCTCATTCAAGAAGTCTTGATTACAATTGTTGTCTTCTGCTTATTTGCTCCTCAGTTTCTTAGAAGAGAAACATGTTTTGAAGAAATTGCTCTAATAGGGACTTGGTGATATAAGCAGGCTGCCTCATAATATTCACACTTCTCTTATTGCAATATTGAGTATGTATCTTTGATGGGTCTCTTATGGCAGGTGTATTGACTTTCTTCTCCCTCCTGGTATTGGTGTAATATTTTTGGAGAACGGCAGAGGGTACTGTGAATATATCCTGATTTAAGATGTGAACAGGAAGAAAGGTGTTTGCTCCAACTTTGCCTTATACTCTAGAGCAGATGTCCAGATATGGTTGTAAGAGAATGTCAGTCATGTACCAAACCCTGTCAACTTCCTGTCTCTTCTCAAAGCTACAATAACTAATACCATTTTTCCCACTTAGGGTCACTAATATATGGCTTTATGTATATAGAGATGATACTAAACCATCAGCAGTATAAGGTAGCTCTGACTTTTTTCACTAGTAGATGGGTTGCATTTGAGCTTTTTGCTCATCTTACTTCTCTGAGAACCAGTGTAATGCTTTTGAAGGACAATGGTCAAGGTGAGGCTTTTGGTCTATGGCTGTGCTACAGAGGAAGTCTCACTGTCCTACATGGGATCTAACTGCAGTTCTGACATCAGTACTGTGCTCAATTTGTCTGAGGTTGCTCGCAGTACCAGTGGATCTCAAAGGGCAGAACTCACAAAAATGAGCCTTACCTATTTAGTCAATGAACAAAAATATAGCTGAATAGTATGCAGATGTCTCCTGTTGCAATGATAAAATACATTTTTATGACCTGTTTTATGGATCTCTTAAGGAAATAAGATCCTGGATTTTTGTATTCTGTTTCCACCCACAGTCTCTCATTGTTTTCTTTAATGGTAGCCTGCTAAGTCAAATACTGATCACCAAATTGCTTGTCACAACTTTCAGTTTGATTGAGACTTGTAAGCTTTTTTAATGTTTTGTCTTTGTAATGTCTAGAGACTTGCCTTTACATGGCAATGTTGTTGTATTTAATCATGGCTTACAATAATCTATTGATGATATTTTACTTTTAAGAAGTAAGGGAGGTATGCTATAATCTATTGGCAAGACTGTATATTTTATACTTTTCTAGGTTAAAGGGAAAAGTAGTTGTTTGAATTCTAGATATTTGGCATCACGGCCTGTCATCCTGGGCATTTGCTCAGGCTGCTTGGTGGAAGTCATCCCAGTCTGAATATACATTGGTTCCAAAGGACAGGTGGCTTCTGGAGTAGCTCAAGACATATATTTTTAGGTTTATAAAACATGGTCAAGGATAGTAGTATGCAGGAACCACTTGGTCTGGCTAGTAAGAGCTGATTGTGTGCATTTCTTCCCAACACTGTGTTGAATGACATAATGTTGGTATATTGAAATTGGCCATGGTGGGAATATTTACACCACAGGAATAAGCAAGAGCTTCCCTTCTACTTGGAGAGCTAGTTATTAAACCTTTACCAGCATACCATTGGCTGGGGGCCATTATTCCAGCCATTGAAGCCTATCTCAGAATAGATTTGACATGCTCCATTCTAGTCCTGGGATTGGTACTGACCCAGACTTGCCAGGGTGTTTTGGGGGGCAATCTTGAGGAATACGCCAGTTCAAATGCATACTTTTGAAACTGGGTGAGAAATAGCTAAGTCATTTGAAAGATGAAGGGCCAGGATGGGACTGAATTCCCGTTCAGTTTACTGCATTCACAGCAATGTTGTCTAACAGACTGATTCCAGGTGCTAGGCATTTACTGTAAATAAGAAATGTAGAATCCTTTGTTGCTGGAACAATTTACCAAGCAAGTACCTTCCTGTCCCATGGCAAAGGCATAAGGGAAACAAAAAAGTCCTCAACTTGAGTATGCTCTATAAGTGGTTCAGCTCACTGGCAGGCGCTGATGTATTGCATGTGTATCCATCACATCCCTGCAGATTCTCTTGACTTAATGATTGTCAAAACACTGTGTAAATAGTCAGTGATATTGAAGATGGCAATTTCCATAAACTGTTTTTTTCCCACAAATTCAGAAGAATGTCTCAGACACCTGGGTTTTAGTGCTTTAATTTTTAGAATGAAAATTCATTCTACTTGGCAGTTAATATCTTTGACTTTCAGAACACTTTTGGAATAGTACTTGATTTGAAAACTTTGCAGCACATATAATAAACATAGGCATAATTTCATTACAAAACATTTTATAAAGGAAATACATGAATGGAAAATAAGACAAAGGATATGAAAAAAGCTATTTACAGAAAAAGGAAATATAAGTAGTAAATATGTGAAAAGTTGCTCTATCTCACTCATAATTGAAAATGTAGGGCTTCCCTGGTGGCGCAGTGGTTGAGAGTCCGCCTGCCGATGCAGGGGACATGGGTTCGTGCCCCAGTTCGGGAAGATCCCGCATGCCGCGGAGCGGCTGGGCCCGTGAGCCATGGCCGCTGAGCCTGCGCGTCCGGAGCCTGTGCTCTGCAACGGGGGAGGCCACAGCAATGAGAGGCCCGCGTACCGCCAAAAAAAAAAAAAAAAAAGAAAATGTAAATGCAAATTAAAATATGTCAATGTGGGTTGAGAGTGTGAGGTAGATAAACATTCTTATATGTTATTTGTGGGAGTATAAATTGGTATTAGATTTATTGCAGCATATTTGGTAATATTTTTTAAAATATAAAATCCATTTAGCTTTGCATCCAACATTCTTAGAATTTATCTTACAGATATATCTGCATATGAACATAATACACATATACACACATGTTGCACACATACATATATAAACACAAAGATATTCATTATAAATTTTAAAATTTATGTTATATATAAAATGATGTCTGTACAGACTAATATCAAGTAGTTGGCAGTAGTTACCTCTGTTAATTGCGGAAAGGTGGTGTGAGAAGGGAGATAACACTCTTTACTATATATACTTCTATACCATTTGAATGTTTGATAATAAGCAGATATTACTTTTGTATCTAAACTATCTTGGAAAATAGTTTTGTTTTTATGCTGGTCTACAAGCTTGTGCCCCTTTACCAACAACATACTTTGAACTTATCCCTATTTTACTCTTTCCAGTGGCTACACAGCATTCCACCATGCTGATGATCCATCCTTTATCCATCCATCTTTCCTTCCATCTTCCCTTACTTCCTTCTATTCATCCATCCATCTATCTACATGTTCATCTATTCACCTACCTATCCACCAAATTACTTTTTGCTTGTTTATTTAAACCATTTCCTTTCCAAATTATAGAAGCAATGCTTGTCCTTAGCCAAAACAACAAACAAGCAAACATAAAAATAACTAAAAAGGATACAGTTAGAGAAGGGTATAAAAGAAAAAAAAAGAACAATTACAGCCTAGTCTCATTTCCCAGAGGCAACTACCGTTAACAGTTTCTGTTCTTGTGATTACTTTTATACCATTAAGTAACGTGCTTATGATTAGTATATTTATATCAATATTATTATATTATAGTATTAATATAATAACATGTTTATTGCTTCATTGTCTCTTTTCTTTTCCTCCCTTCCCCTCTCATCTCATTTTTTTTGTAACATCTTTATTGGATCATCTCATTTTTTTTTTTTGGTCTTTTTGTGCCAGGCTCAGAAGAAATCCATGTGAGGAAATCTAACCCTGGCTTATTAATAATTTGGGACATTTGACCAAAATGTATATATAGAGCACACAATTAGAGTGTACCCAGCCTTGAAAAGAATGGGCAGAACCAGAGAGGAAAATAAATATAGTTAGAGTAGGGTGAACAAATCAGGGAATGTGAGCCCTTTCCTATACCAGGCCCTTACCTAGAGCCTGAGAGGGCTAGGTTGTGGTTTGGTGTTTTAGCTGTGACTGAAATTTTCAAGTAGAGTTCCTGGGACTCTTTACTGCATGGGCATGATAAAGTGGAAAGAACATGGCTTTGGAGTCCAAAAGACTTGATTTTGAATATCAGCTCCACCACTTGCTAGTTATGTGATCTTGGGGCAACTTGATTAACCTCTTTGGGTCCCAGTGTCCTTATCTGTAATAGCAATTAAAACTTATTGATTGCTTACTATATGCCAGGTGTGATTCTATTTATGAAGTCCCTTACGTAATAGCACCTACCAGAGAAAGGTACTATTGTTATCTCATTTACGGATGAAAAAAACAGATACAAACAGATTAAGTAACTTGCCTGAAGCCTACAGCTAGCAACTGACACAGCCAAGACTCATACTGAGGCAATCTGACTGCAGACTGTACAGTTATACTGTAATACAGTTATACTCTAAAGCACCTAGTATGGTATATGACACACAGTAGTGTTCAGTTTATATTTGTTTCTTTATTTCTTTTCCCTACCAGATTTACTGATAGATTTTGTTCTTTCAACCCAAAGGAGCCTGTGTGACAAAGTCAAACTCCTCTCTGTTTTTTCAGAGAAGCAAGCCATTAAATGCTTTGCTTTAAACTCTGAATTCCTATACAAAGTGTTTAGTATTATTGTTTAAGGCATTAACAATACCTTGGCTCAGAGTAAGCTATTATACTTCGTAAAGGTGTGAGCTATAGCCTATCACTTCCTCCTTGCAGCGTTTAAACTCAAGTATGTAGGAAGCTTGACAACATTCCTAGATATTCATATGTCCCCCATAGTGTCCAGAGGAACATGTGCAAATTGAGCCACAAAAATAGATCCATGCCTTCCAGAGTTCCCCAAAGCAGATAGACAAGTCAAGTTCAAGTAACAACCCTGTTTTGCATAAGAAATACATCTGTAGTTTTGCAATAAAATCATGGTCACTGGAGAAGGAGAAAGAAAAAACAGTAAGGCAAGGTAACAATGGTGGGTATCAGTGAGAATTTATTTAGAAGAACTCAGATGAGGGAGAGGGTGTGAACTTGTACAAAGGGCTATTATCAGTTATGTGAGATATGTTACCTCTTAGGGATACTTTTGATAAATACTGTTTTCTCTTTTTTCACTGTTATCATTCTAGTCTGGGCCACTATCATCTCTCATCTGGACCATTACAGTAGCTTCCAAACTGACCTCCCTGAATCCAGTCTTTTTCTTCCTCCAATCATAAGAATAGCCAGGGGCTTCCCTGGTGGGGCAGTGGTTGAGAGTCCGCCTGCCGATGCAGGGGACGCGAGTTCGTGCCCCGGGCCGGGAGGATCCCACATGCCACGGAGCGGCTGGGCCCGTGAGCCATGGCCGCTGGGCCTGCGCGTCCCGAGCCTGTACTCTGCAACGGGAGAGGCCACAACAGTGAGAGGCCCGAGTACTGCAAAAAAAAAAAAAAAAAAAAAAAATAGCCAGGATCTAAAAACTAGGCAAAGTGTCTGTGGTTTCTGGGAGGTTAAGCAAGTACAAAAGTACCACTTTTTGACTACTTTTTCTGTAATATGTACTTTCACCATTTCTGTATGTTTTAAGCTCTTCTTTCATGTTGCTTTAGCAATATCTTTTCATCATTGTCCTAATGGCCATCATGTCAACATATTACCTTTGAAAAATGGTACCATTTTGAGAATGCTACCCTACTGTCTCTGCTTCTGCTTTTAATCCATTATTATCGCAGCAGCTAGAGTGATCTGTTCCAAAATAGTCAGTCAGATCGTGTCACTTCTTGCTTAAAAACTTTGCTTCCCCCTGCATTTAGGGAAGGTTCAAATTCCTTACCAATGCCCGTGATGCCCTGCAGGTCCTGGCTCCTGCTTACTTCTACAGCTTTCTCTCCTACCACTCTTCAGTGCACATTCTCTGCTTCAGTTACATTGATCTGTCTTTGGTTGCTGAATCAGACCATCCTAACCTAGCCCTTGCACATCTTATTCTCTCTAACTGGAACATTTCCATCCGCTTTGCCTAGTTTAAATCCTACACGTTCTTTAAAGCCCAGATCTAGTGTCACTTCTTCAAGCAAGACTCCTTTGCCCACCGCATATTAGATTGGGCCTCTAAGGACAATGCATATCTCCTTCTGATGCTTACTATAATTATAATAGATTAATTAATTGTTTAAAACATGTTTCTCTCAACAGAATGTTAGTTTCACAAGGAGAAGAATCATGTCTGTCTTTCTCACAATACTGTATCCTTAATGCCTGCTAAGTACATGTTTATTCTCAGTATTTATTGAATTAATTAAATTAAGGGATATTTAGATTGTAGTTGTATCATGTCTGTATGTGTGGGGGTGTATTTTATGACCCTCTTACATAATACTGTACTTGACTTCAGAGTCAGAGGTTCAGGTGATTTATTCTGATTTTACCAATGTCCAAACAGTCCTTTGGTAGGCCCAAGGGAATGTTAAATATAAGGTTGAAAATATTTGGAGGATTAATTTTTTTTATGAAAAATAACTATGGATAGATACTGTGTAGCAATATATGCCCAGACATTAGCTCTTTTATTTTATTTTTTTCGTACTAAGTTTGGCTCTTTTATTAAAGTTTAGCTAAGGAATAGAGCAATTTGCTAGGGAGCATAGATCAGTGTGCTCAATAAAAATCCTGCCAACTTTTCTATCTGTAAAGTGTGTCTTTAGGCTATAACTCAGTAAGAAAAAAAAAGTCCTCTTTTAATTGCAGATGAATTATTGGTTCCTGTCAGCTTGTTGCTGTATAGGTAGTGCAATTTGCTAAGCTCAGTTGGACCAGATTGTCTCTTACAGAATCTTTGGTTGTTCCAATTGCGTGTTTTGTAGATAACCTTGAGAAACTTGCATAGAGAACTGGGTTGGAAAGTGGAAAGCTAATTTTCATTTTATTGAGGGAAGTATTGGCTTGAATTAGTCTCTTAAAATCATGAATCCGTGTGTCTATTTTAACACCACATGATCAGAATGCCAACAAAGGCCACAAATACCATTTTGCTTTTACTTATCTTTAATGACTTCCCCAAGTATAAATATTTTGGTAACTCATCTTTAAGACTATCCATTCCTATTGTGAAAAAAGAACTCCCCAAATATCACCATGTGTCAATGAGTGAACATAATGAGGCTGACATGGTGAAGACTCTGATGACCTGATGCCATTTCAAGACATCTTAAGGCACCTAAAACCCAAATTATCTGAAAAGGGAGCCTGGTGATGGAGGATTAAATCATAGGGACTCTGGGTTGAATGAGTCCAGCAATTGCCAACCTGCCTAGAATGTCTAAAAGGACTAACTTTAAGAATGATGGATTTGGCACATAATCTAGGACTGTGATTTTGATGTGTAAACATATGGTTGAAAAGGGAAAAAAAATCCATCAACAATAATTTTCTATTATATAAAATGACTGATTTGACTGATTTTTAAACAGTTTCCTTGAGGTATAATTTATACATCATACAATTAATTGATTTAAAGTGTGTAATTCAGTAATTTTTGGTATATTCAGAGATGTGCAACAATTATCACTATCTAACGCCTTGATAACCACTAGTCTGCTTTCTAACTCTCTGAATTTGCCAATCTGGACATTGTCTAAAAACAGAATCATTCAATATGTGGTTTCTTGTGAAACCACAAGAAACTTTTTTTCACTTAGCAGAATGTTTCCAACATTAATCTATATGGATCATTGTATCATTACTCCATTCCTTTTCATTGCCCAATAAGATTTCATTGTATATCGCCTTTTATATATCTATCCATCAGTTGATGGACATTTAAATTGTTTCTACTTCCTGGCTATTATGAATAATGCTGCTATAAACATTCTTGCATAAGTGTTTGTGTCGACATACATTTTCAGTTTTTAAAGTATATATTTAGAAATGATATTGCTGGGTCATTTGGCGATTCTATGTTTAACCTTTTGAGGAACTGCCAAACTCTTTTCCAAAGCAGCTGTGTCAATTTACATTAACACCAGTGAAGTATTAAGGTTCCAATTTCTCCACTTCTCCCCCAAACTTGTTATTATGTCCTTAACTATAGGCATCCTAGTGGGTGTTAAGTGCTATCTCATTGTGATTTTCATTTTCTTAATGGCTAATGATGAGCAACTTTTCATGTGGTTATTGCCTATTTGTATATCCATTTGGAGAAATGTCTATTCAGGTACTTCGGCAATTTTAAAGTTGGATTATTTGTGTTTTATCATTGAGTTGTAAGAGTTCTTTATATATTCTAGGTACAATTCCCTTATCAGATATGTGATTTATAAGTATTTTTTCCCATTCTGTGGGTTGTCTTTTCATTTTCTTGATGGTATTGTTTGTAGCACAAAGTTTTAAATTTTCAGCGGAATTCAAGTTATCTATTTTTTTCTTGTTGCTTGTACTTTTGATGTCATATCTAAGATGTTTTGCCTAAACCAAAGTCACAAAGATTTAGTCCTATATTTTATGCTAAGAATTTTACTGTTTTAGCTCTTATGTTTCGGTCTAGGACCCATTTTTTTGAGTTCATTTTTGTATATGATGTGAAGTAGGAGATCTAAATTCGTTCTTTTGTGTGTGGCTATTCAGATGCCCCTACACCATATATTGAGAAGACCATTATTTCCTTCACTGAATGATCTTGACACTTTTTTTTTTTTTTTTTTTTTGCGGTACGCGGGCCTCTCACTGTCGCGGCCTCCCCCATTGTGGAGCACAGGCTCCGGACGCGCAGGCCCAGCGGCCATGGCCCACGGGCCCAGCCGCTCCGCGGCATGGGGGATCCTCCCGGACCGGGGCACGAACCCGCGCCCCCTGCACCGGCAGGCCGACTCTCAACCACTGCGCCACCAGGGAAGCCCGATCTTGACACTTTTGAAAATCAATTGACCAAAAGTTTATGTTCTGAACTCTCAATTCTGCCACTGATCTGTATGTTACCCTTATGCCAGTACTAAACTATCTTGATTGCTGTAGTTTTGTGGTAAGTCTTAAAATTGGGAAGTATGTCTTCCAACCTTCTTCCTTTTCAACAATGTTTGGGCTATTCTGGGTCTGTTGCATTTTCATATAAATTTTAGAACCAACTTGTCAATTCCTGTAAAAAAAAAAAGGAGCTGGGATCTTGCTAGGAATAGCATTAAATCTATATGTTGATTTGGGGAATATTTCCTTCTTAACAATATTAAGTCTTCTGATCCATAAACATGGAATGTCTTTCTCTATAGACATTAAACTTTTTCAGTAATTTTTTTGCAGTTTTTAGAATATGAGTCTTGTCCTTTTTAGGTTAAATTTAGTCCTAAGACTTTTCTTATTCTTGGTGCTCTTTTAAATGGAATTGTTTTCTTAATTCCTATATTAGCTTATTCATTGATAATGTATAGAAACACCTTTGGATTTTGTGTGTCGATCTTGTATCTTGTAACCTTGCTGAACTAGTTAATTCTAGTGGTTTTTAGTTGATAGCTTAGGATTTTTATACACAAAATAATATCATCTGCAAGTAGAGATAGTTTTTGTGTTCCTTCCAATCTAGATACCTTTTATTATTTTTCTTGTCTAATTACCTGTGTATAACTTCCAGTCCATTGTTGAATAAAAGTAGTGAGAGCAGACATCCTTGTCATGTTCTTGATCTTAGGGGGAAAGATTTCAGTATTTTACCATTGCTTATGATGTTACTTCCGGGTTTTTCATGGATGTCCTTTATCATGTTGAGGAATTTCCCTTTTATTCGCAATTTTCTAAGTGTTTTTGTCCTGAAAGGATGTTAGACTTTGTGAAATGCTTTTTCTGCTTCTGTTGAGATAATTATGTGATTAATTTCCTTTATTTTGTTGAGATGGTGTATTGCATGGATTGATTTCTAGATGTTAGACCAAGTTTGTATTCCTGGGCTGAATCCTACTAGGCCATGTATAATATGTGTTATATGTTGCTCAATTCCATTTGCTAGTATTTTTTTTTCAGTCTATATTCATAAAAGATACAGGTCTGTTGTTTTCTTTTCATGTAATGTCTCTCTCTGATGTTAGTATCAGGGTAATGCTGACCTAATAGGGTGTGTTGGGAATTATTCCCTCCTCTTTTAATTTTTGAGTTTATACCAATTCTTCTTTAAATGTTTGGTAGAATTCACCAGTAAAGCTATCTGAGCCTGGGCTTTTCTTTCTGAGAAGTGTTTTGATTATTAATTTAATCTCCTTACTTGTTATATGTCTATTCAGACTTTTACTTTTTCTTGGTCAGTTTTAGTAATTTGGTCAGTTTTAGTAACTTGGTCAGTTTAGACAAACTTGGACAGCTTGTCTTTTCTACAAATTTGACCCTTTTATCTAATTTCTTGGCATACAGTTTTTCATAGTATTCCCTCATAATCATTTTTCCTCCTGTAAGGTCAGCAGTGATATCCTCTATTTGGTTTGACTCATTTAAAAAAATATACATTTATTTAAAACGTTGTCTGTTTGAGGGAATCATATCCATTATGATGAATATAGTGTAAACTCTTACTCTATAATCCCACCACCCAAATATAAGGTAAGTATAAAGTACATTTCCTTCCAGGATGTGTGTGTGTGTTTCTCTCTCTAACTCGATTGCTCTCTATCTCTACACTTGACATACGCTTTTCATTAATTTTGTAGCCTATTTTCCCACTAATTGCTTGATATCTAATGTCCTTTTTTCCCAGTTTATTGAGATATAGTTGACATATAACATTGTGTAAGTTTAAGGTGTACAATGTGTTGATTTGATACACTTATATATCTCAAGATGATTACCACCATAGCATTAGCTAACACTTCCATCCTGTCACATAATAACCCTTTCTTTTTTTGTGGTGAGAACATTTAAGATCTACTCTCTTAGCAACTTTCAAGTATATAATACAGTATTATTAGTTATAATCACCATGCTGTACATTATATCCTAAGAACTTGTTAATCTTATAACTGGAAATTTGTACCATTTGACCAATATCTCCCAATTTCCCACACCTTCCAGCCCCTGATAGTCACCATTCTATTTTCTGTTTCTCTGAGTTCAGTTTTTATAGATTCCACAAATAAGTTATATCATATAGTATTAGTCTTTCTCTGTCTGACTTACTTCACTTAGCCTAATGCCCTCAAGGTTCATTGAAGTTGTCACAAATGGCAGAATTTCCTTCTTTCTTATGGCTGAATCACATTCCATTGTGTGTGTGTGTGTGTATACTTCCATCCATCCATACACACGCACACAACACATATTCTTTATCTATTCATTTTTAACAGATACTTCAGTTGTTTTCATCCCTTGGCTATGGCGAATAATGCTGCGATAAATATGGGGGTAGAGATATCTCTTCTTGATCCTGTTTTCATTTCCTTTTGTTGCCTCCTTTAAACTTCACATAACAAGAACTTTGTCATATTGTTAAAATCATCTTTAATAATTTTAATAATATGCTTAGTATGTTACTATATGGATATAATATAAATTAATCTCCCTTCTATTTTTGAATTTTAAACTTGCATCTGAAGTTTTGATGTTATAAAACATACTGCAGTCTTTGTGCATAATCTTTTTACAAATATCATTCTGCACTTAGTCTTGTATCTTGGCTTCCCTTAGCATTATGTCAAGAGCATTTCCAATATCATTAAAATTTTGATCAGCTAATTGTTAATGACTATATAATCTTCCACCATATGAGTATGCCATAATTTTATTTACCGAATCTCCTATTATTGGACATTTGGATTATTTCCAACTTTGGTAGTATAACTATGGCTGAGATGAACATAATAGTGTATAAATCTTTAGTAACATTTTAGATTATTTTCTTAGATATATGGGTCAAAGGGTTTGAATTTTTGTTTTTGCCTGAAATTTTCCATTAAGGCAGAATCATGTTCTATCACAGAGACATACTGTAATTGATATAACCCTTGCCACATTTTTGGATAGCTTATATTTTTATTACTAGGGATAATGCTAGAATAACTTCTTTGCACATGAGTCTTTGATTGCATTATTGGAGATAGGTAATTTATAAAGGTTATTATATTAATATAATAGCTAATTTGCTCTCCAGAAAATGAATAACAATTTATATTCTCACTGCCAGTATATGAGTGTATTTGTTCTTACATTGAGTATGTTATTTTAAAAACCGTTGTTAATTTGATAGATGCTACCAGTGTTTACCAGCAAAAAGGAGATCAAAAAATAGAACATCCGTTGGAGGAAGGGGGTTATTTTTTTGAAAGACTTTATAAAAACAATTGGGATGACCCCAGGGTGTAGTTGGGCATTTATAGGAAAGTTTTGGGCTATATTGAAAAAATTATGAGAACACCAGGGGTCTGGAGACAAGATTTCCAAGTTAATAATCATGATTATGATAATAACATTTTTCATTATAAAAAAGTACTGTTTATTTACTGAATTAATCTGTAGGAGACTATATTAAAATGCATATCACCAAGGATCAGTCTTTAACTTTCTCTACTGGTTCATTTTCAGTGACAGTTATGTCTAGTGAACCAGTTGATACCTAGAACCCTAAAGAGGTTAAAACAAGGACGTTTTAAAAGAGGAAAACATCAACAATTATTTCTGCAGAAAAAGTAAAGTAGGGTTAGGTAATTGGAGGGTGTAAGAAGATGCCTGGGTTCATGCTTTGTGGTAGCAGTGGACATGAGTTGTAGGACAGCAGGATAAATATTCCTCAATTCTGAAAACTAGGAGAGAAGAGAAAGAGAAAAGGGATACTTCAACTTTTATTTTGCCTAAGTGTAGCTTCAAAGTCTTATAGCTAGCAGCCAGTGAAGAGAAATTATTAAATCATCAATGCATTGCCTCCATATAAAATGTGATCCCTTCTCTGCCCAAGACGTGTACTTGTGCTGCACTGCTCTCCCCTATGACCTTGTCCACCTGGCAAATGTATGTTTCTTCCCCAAGTGTCACTTCCTTTGAAAAATCTTTTCTGACTTCCCTGAGCAGTAGTAACAAAAACAGCACCAATAACAATAATTAACATGTACTGATGGCTGATTTTGTGTCTGATAATGGGTTAGGAATTTTACATGTATTATATATAATACAAACAACAACCTTATGAAGTAGGTACTACTGTTACCACTATTCTCAGATTAGTAAATGGAAGGTCGCAGTGTATAGGTAACTCAGCCAAGGTCACAGAACTAGTAAAAAGTAAAACGGGCTCACAAGGCTACACTGTCCTACTTCACAGTGGTCAATAACCCAGATAAGGTATGATATGCACACTTCCATCATTCAAAAAAAATAAACCTCATGTAATACAGTGCAGTAAATAATACTTTATCTCTCACTTAATATGACAAATATTACTTTATAATTGTTCATGGGGCACAATGTTTTCATCATCATTTTATAGTTAAAAATATAGGAAACAGAATATGTAGAACATTTATCTAAACCCAGAAGCACAAATTAGACACACTACACTATTAGAGGAAAGTTCATTGATATAAATATTTTAACAGCTCCATGTTGTTTTTATTACTTGGCATTTAGAGTTATATACAGTGTCCTTGATACAGAATATTTCAAGGAAGTTAACCCATTTCCCATGTTGTTATGTCTGTCTATCAACAGTCAACTCTTAGTGCTATTCCTGATAGGAAAAACTTTTTTTTACAAAATATGGATTGTTTATTCTGCTTCCATTTGGCTGCTTGCTATAAGGAAAGTTACTTACCTCAT
Source organism: Aethalodelphis obliquidens (assembly GCF_003676395.1). Lineage (NCBI taxonomy): Eukaryota > Metazoa > Chordata > Mammalia > Artiodactyla > Delphinidae > Aethalodelphis > Aethalodelphis obliquidens. The sequence continues at coordinate 1,602,010 of NW_020838058.1, read as the reverse complement.
TGAATGTCACTTTCCCCATACTGTACACCAAAGTAATGTTAAATTTTTTCCTTAAAATACCATAAAACCTCAGTTAGCTGTGGAAAAAGGAAGGTGTAAGGATTAATGGGATTAGAAAAGTTAGTTGGCATAGTAGTGAGCTGAGAAGGTGCCCTTATAGCTACTACCACTCTATTCTTTTTTTTTTTTTTGCGGTACGCGGGCCTCTCACCGCCGTGGCCTCTCCCGTCCCGGAGCACAGGCTCCGGACGCGCAGGCCCAGCGGCCATGCCCTGCCGCTCCGCGGCACGTGGGATCCTCCCAGACCGGGGCACGAACCCACGTCGCCTGCATCAGCAGGCGGACTCCCAACCACTGCGCCACCAGGGAAGCCCCAACCACTCTATTCTTGTTGGAAATCTTTTTACAGTAAGTCATAGAAACAGTGGAAGTACAAGAATATTAGATAAAGTCAAATTTGTTAATGAATAACAAAACAGAGACATTCTAGATGGCGGAGGAGTAAGAAGTGGAGATCACCTTCCTCCCCACAACACATCAGAAATACATCTACATGTGGAACAACTCCTACAGAACACATACTGAACGCTGGCAGAAGACCTCAGACTTCTGCAAAGGCAAGAAACTCCCCACATACCTGGATAGGGCAAAAGAAAAAACAGAGACAAAAGAATAGGGACAGGAACTGCACCTCTGGGAACGAGCTGTGAAGGAGAAAAAGTTTCCACACACTACAAAGGTCCTTCACTGGTGGAGACGGGTGGCGGGGGGGAAGCTTTGGAGCCATGGAGGAGAGTGCAGCAACAGGGATGCAGAGGGCAATGCGGAGAGATTCCCGCAGAGCCCGAGAAGCTTGTTGGCTCACCTGCCGGGGTGGTTGGGGGCTGGGAGCTGAGGCTCCTGCTTCGGAGTTCAGATCCCAGGGAGAGGACTGGGGTTGGCTGCGTGAACACAGCCTGAAGGAGGCTAGTGCACCACAGCTAGCTGGGAGGCAGTCCAGGAAAAAGTCTGGAACTGCCTAAGAGGCAAGAGAACATCAATTCAGGGTGCACGAGGAGAGGGGATTCAGAACACCACCTAAACGAGCTCCAGAGACAGGCGCGAGTTGCGGCTATCAGCACAGACACCAGAGATGGGCATGAAACACTAAGGCTGCTCCTACAGCCACCAAGAAGCCTGTGTGCAAGCACAGGTCACTCTCCACACCTCCCCTCCCGGGAGCCTGTGCAGACCACGACTGCCAGGGTCCTGTGATCCAGGGACAACTTCCCAAGGAGGACACATGGCACACCTCAGGCTGTTGCAATGTCATGCCAGCCTCTGCCACCGCAGGCTTTCCCCACATTCCGTACCCCTCCCTCACTCTGGCCTGAGTGAGCCGGAGCCCCCTAATCAGCTGCTCCTTTAACCCTGTCCTTTCTGGGCTGGGAACAGACACCCTCAGGCAACCTACACGCAGAGGCAGGGCCAAATCCAAAGTGGAACACCAGGAGCCGTGTGAAAAAGGAAGAGAAAGGAAAATCTCTCCCAGCAGCCTCAGGAGCAGTGGATTAAATCTCCACAATCAACTGGATGTACCGAGCATCCTGGAATACCTGAAAAAACACTGAATCATCCGAAAAGTTAGGTGGTGGACTTTGGGAGCAACTGTAGACTTGGGGTTTGCTTTCTGCACCTAAGTTTTTCTGGTCTTACATTTATCTTAGTTTAGTATTTAGAGTTTATTATTATTGGTAGATTTGTTTATTGATTTGATTGATCTCTTCCTTATATATATATATTGTTTGTTTTTCCTTTTTCTCTTTTTGTGAGTATGTACATATATGCCTCTTTGTGAGATTTTATCTGTATAGCTTTACTTTTACCATGTGTCTTAGGGGTCTGTCTCCGTTTTTTTTTTTTTTTTTAGTATTGTTTCTAGTGCTTGATATCACTGGTGGGTTTGTTTGTTGATTTGGTTGCTCTCTTCTTTCCTTTATTTTATTACTTTTTAATATTTTATTTTTAAAATTTTTTATTTCAATAACTTTATTTTATTTTACTTTATTTTTTCCTTTCTTTTTTTCCTCCTTTTCTTCTGAGCCATGTGGTTGACAGGGTCTTTGTGCTCTGGCCGGGTATCAAGCCTGTGCCTCTGAGGTAGGAGAGCCGAGTTCAGCACACTGTTCCACCACAGACCTCCCGGCTCCATGTAATATCAAACAGCGAAAGCTTCCCCAGATATCTCCATCTCAATGCTAAGTCCCAGCTCCATTCAACGAAAGGCAAGCTACAGTGCTGGACACCCTATGCCAAACAACTAGCAAGACAGGAACACAAACCAACCAATCATCAGGGAGGCTGCCAAAAATCATAATAAGGTAACAGACACCCCAAAACACACCACCAGACATGGTCCTGCCCACCAGAAAGACAAAATCCACCAGAGCACAGGCACTAGTCCCCTCCACCAGGAAACCTACACAACACACTGAACAACCCTTAGCCACTGGGGGAAGACAACAAAAAAAACGGGAACAATGAACCTGCAGACTGCGAAAGGGAGACCCCAAACACAGTAAATTAAGCAAAATGAGAAGACACAGAAAAACACAGCAGATGAAGGAGCAAGGTAAAAACACACCACACCAAAAAAATGAAGAGGAAATAGGCAGTCTACCTGAAAAAGAATTCAGAGTAATGATAGTAAAGATGATCCAGAATCTTGGAAATCGAATGGAGGAAATACAAGAGAAGTTTAACAAAGATGTAGAAGGACTAAATATCAAACAAACAATGATGAACAACACAATAAATGAAACTAAAAATTCTCTAGAAGGAATCAGAATCAGAATAACTGAGGCAGAGAGGAATGGATAAGTGACCTGAAAGATAAAATAGTGGAAATAACTACTGCAGAGCAGAATAAAGTTAAAAGAATGAAAAGAATTGAGGACAGTCTCAGAGGCATCTGGGACAACATTAAACACAGCAACATTCAAATCATAGGGGTCTCAGAAGAAGAAGAGAGAAAGAAAGGGACTGAGAAAATATTTGAAGAGATTAGAGTTGAAAAATTCCCTAATATGGGAAAGGAAATAGTCAACCAAGTCCAGGAAACACAGAGAGTCCCATACAGGATAAATCTAAGGAGAAACATGACAAGACACATATTAATCAAATTATCAAAAATTAAATACAAAGAAAACATATTAAAAGCAGCAAGGGAAAAGCAACAAATAACACACAAGGGAATTCCCATAAGGTTAACAGCTGATCTTTCAGCAGAAACTCTACAAGCCAGAAGGCAGTAGCAGGATATATTTAAAGTGATGAAAGGGAAAAACCTACAACCAAGATTGCTCTAACCAGCAAGGATTTCATTCTGATTTGACAGAGAAATTAAAACTTTAAAAACAATCAAAAATCAAGAGAATTCAGCACCACCAAACCAGCTTTACAACAAATGCCAAAGGAACTTCTCTAGGCAGGAAACACAAGAGGAGGAAAAGACCTACAATAACAAACCCAAGACCATTAGGAAAATGGTAATAGGAACATACATATTGATAACTACCTTAAATGTAAATGGATTAAATGCTCCAACCAAAAGACAAGGGCAGGCTGAATGGATACAAAACCAAGACCCATATATATGCTGTCTTCAAGAGACCCACTTCAGACCTAGAGACACATACAGACTGAAAGTGAGGGGATGGAATAAGATATTCCATGCAAATGGAAATCAAAGGAAAGCTGGAGTAGCATTTCTCATATCAGACAAAATAGGCTTTAAAATATAGACTATTACAAGAGACAAAGAAGGACACTACATAATGATCAAGGGATTGATCCAAGAAGAAGATATAACAATTGTAAATATTTATGCACCCAACATAGGAGCACCTCAATACATAAGGCAAATGCTAACAGCCATAAATGGGGAAATCACCAGTAATACAGTCATACTAGGGGACTTTAACACCTCACTTTCACCAATGGACCGATCACCAAAATGTAAATAAATAAGGAAAACTTTAAATGATACATTAAACAAGATGGACTTAATTGATATTTATAGGACTTTCCATCCAAAAACAAGTGATTATACTTTCTTCTCAAGTGCTCATGGAACACTCTTCAGGATAGATCATACCTTGGGTCACATATCAAGCCTTGGTGAATTTAAGAAAATTGAAATTTTATCAAGTATCTTTTCTGAGCACAATGTTATGAGACTCGATATCAATTACAGGAAGAAGTCTGTAAAAAATATAAATACATGGAGGCTAAACAATACAATACTAAATAAGCAAGAGATCACTGATGAAATCAAAAAATACCTAGAAAGAAATGACAATGAAAACACGACAACCCAAAACCTATGGCATGAAGCAAAAGCAGTTCTAAGAGGGAAGTTTATAACAATACAATTCTACGTCAAGAAAGAAGAAACATCTCCAATAAACAACCTAATCTTACATCTAAAGCAATTAGAGAAAGAGAAAGAAGAGCAAAAAACCCAAAGTTAGCAGAAGGAAAGACATCATAAAGATCAGATTAGAAATAAATGAAAAAGAAATGAAGGAAACAGTAGCAAAAATCAATAAAACGAAAAGTTTGTTCTTTTTTTTTTTTTTTTTTTTTTTTTTTTTTTTTGCTGTACATGGGCCTCTCAGTGCTGTGGCCTCTCCCGTTGCCTGTTGCAGAGCACAGGCTCCGGACGTGCAGGCTCAGCGGCCATGGCTCACGGGCCCAGCAGCTCCGCGGCATGTGGGATCCTCCCGGACCAGGGGACGAACCCATGTCCCCTGCACCGGCAGGCGGACTCTCAACCACTGCGCCACCAGGGAAGCCCTAAAAGCTGGTTCTTTGAGAAGATAAACAAAACTGATAAACCATTAGCCAGACTCATCTAGAAAAAAAGGGATAAGACTCAAATCAATAGAATTAGAAATGAAAAAGGAGAAGTAACAAGTGACACAGCAGAAATACAAAGGATCATGAGAGATTACTACAAGCAGCTGTATGCCAATAAAATGGACAACCTGGAAGAAATGGACAAATTCTTAGAAATGCACAACATTCTGAGTCTGAACCAGGAGGAAATAGAAAATATAAGCTGACCAGTCACACGCACTGAAATTGAGACTGTGATTAAAAATCTTCCAACAAACGAAGTCTGGGACCAGATGTTTTCACAGGCGAATTCTCTCAAACATTTAGAGAAGAGCTAATACCTATACTTCTTAAACTCTTCCAAAATATAGCAGATGGAGAAACACTCTCAAACTCATTGTATGAGACCACAATCACCCTTATACCAAAACCAGACAAAGATGTCACAAAGAAAGAAAACTACAGGCCAATATCACTGATGAACATAGATGCAAAATTCCTCAACAAAATACTAGCACACAGAATCCAACAGCACATTAAAAGGATCATACACCATGATCAAGTGGAGTTTATCCCAGGAATGCAAGGATTCTTCAGTATACGGAAATGAATCAATGTGATAAACCATATTAACAAATTGAAGGAGAAAAAACATATGATCATCTTAATAGATGCAGAAAAAGCTTTTGACAAAATTCAACAACCATTTATGGTAAAACTTCCCCAGAAGGTGGGCACAGAGGGAACCTACTTCAACATAATAAAGGCCGTATACAACAAACCCACAGCCAACATCTTTCTCAACGGTGAAAAATGAAAGCATTTCCTCTAAGATCAGGAACAAGACAAGGGTGTCCACTGTTGTCACTATTATTCAACATAGTTCTGGAAGTCGTAGCCACGAAAATCGGAGAAGAAATAAAAGGAATACAATTTGGAAAAGAAGAAGTAAAACTGTCACTGTTTGCAGTTGACATGATACTATAGATAGATAATCCTAAAGAAGCCACCAGAAAACTACTAGAGCTAATCAATGAGTTTGGTAAAGTTGCAGGTTACCCAATTAATGCACAGAAATCTCTTGCATTCCTACACACTAATGATGAAAAACCTGAAAGAGAAATTAAGGATACACTCCCATTTACCACTGCAACAAAAAGAATAAAATACCTAGGAATAAAGCGACCTAGGGAGACAGAATACCTGTATGCAGAAAACTATAAGAGACTGATGAAAGAAATTTAAGATGATACAAAAAGATGGCAAGATGCACCATGTTCGTGGACTGGAAGAATGAACATTCTGAAAATGACTATACTACCCAAAGCAATCTACAGATTCAGTGCAATCCCTATCAAACTACCACTGGCATTTTTCACAGAACTAGAACAAAAAATTTCACAATTTGTATGGAAACACAAAAGACCACAAATAGCCAAAGCAATCTTGAGAAAGAAAAACGGAGCTGGAGGAATCAGACTCCTGGAGTTCAGACTGTATTACAAAGCTACAGTACTCAAGACAGTATGGTACTGGCACAAAAACAGAAATATAAATCAATGCAACAGGATAGAAAACCCAGAGATAAACCTATACACATATGTTCACCTTATTTTTGAAAAAGGAGGCAAGAATTTACAATGGAGAAAATACAGCCTCTTCAGTAAGTGGTGCTGGGAAAACTGGACAGCTACATGTAAAAGAATGAAATGAGAACATTCCCTAATACCATAGACAAAAATAAACTCAGAATGGATTAAAGACCGAAATGTAAGGCCAGATACTATCAAACTCTTAGAGGAAAACATAGAACACTCTGACATAAATCACAGCAAGATCCTTTTTGATCCACCTCCTAGAGAAATGGAAGTAAAAACAAAAATAAACAAATGGGACCTAATGAAACTTAAAAGCTTTTGCACAGTAAGGAAAACATAAGACAAAAATACAACCCTCAGAATGGGAGAAAATATTTTCAAATGAAGCAACTGACAAAGGATTTATCTCCAAATTTACAAGCAGCACATGCAGCCCAATATCAAAGAAACAAACACCCAATCCAAAAATGGGCAGAAGTCCTAAATAGACATTTCTCCAAAGTAGATATACAGATTGCCAGCAAACACATGAAAGGATGCTCAACATCACTAATCATTAGAGAAATGCAAATCAAAATTACAATGAGGCATCACCTCACACCAGTCAGAATGGCCATCATCAAAAAATCTACAAACAGTAGATACTGGAGAGGGTGTGGACAAAGGGAACTCTCTTGCACTGTTGGTGGTAGGGTAAATTGTTGCAGCCAGTGTGGAGAACAGTATGGAGGTTCCTTAAAAACTAAAAATAGAAATGACACAGCAACACTACCAAATGACACAGCAATCCTACTACTGGACATATACCTTGAGAAAACCATAATTCAAAAAGAGTCATGTACCAAAATATTCATTGCAGCTCTATTTACAATAGCCCGGAGATGGAAACAACCTAAGTGTCCATCTACAGATGAATGGATAAAGAAGATGTGGCGTATATATACAATGGAATATTGCTCAACCATAAAAAGAAACAAAATTGAGTTATTTGTAGTGAGGTGGATGGACCTAGAGTCTGACATACAGAGTGAAGTAAGTCAGAAAGAGAAAAACAAATACCGTATGCTAACACATATATATGGAATCTAAGAAAAAAAAATGTCATGAAGAACCTATGGGTAAGACAGGAATAAAGACACAGACCTACTAGAGAATGGACTTAAGGATATGGGGAGGGGGAAGGGTAAGCTGTGACAAAGTGAGAGAGTGGTATGGACATATATACACTACCAAATGTAAAATAGCTAGCTAGTGGGAAGCAGCTGAATAGCACAGGGAGATCAGGTCGGTGCTTTGTGACCACCTAGAGGGGTGGGATAGGGAGGATGGGAGGGAGACTCAAGAGGTAGGAGATATGGGGATATATTTATATGTATAGTTGATTCAGTTTGTTATAAAGCACAAGGTAACACCCCATTGTAATGGAATTTTACTCCAATAAAAATGTTAAAAAAAAAAAAAGACATACTCCATTGTCATAAAAATACAAGTCAAGATAAAGGTGAATCTAAAGAAAACTTTAAAAAGGAGACAAGTACTTAGAAGACCAAATCAGAACAATCAAAAAAAATTAAAACAGTGTAAAGAATGATTATAATATTAAATTTATTTATGTGATTGAATAAATAAACATTAAATTTAAAAAATCCGAACCTTCTTCTATAAATTTCCGTACATGCACATACATATATATAGATTTTTCCATTATGTATGGATCATGTTTGTTTTTCGTATATCTTACAGATCTACCTATATCTACGCATAGCTGTACACCTCAGTGTCTTTAACAGCTGTATAGTATTTCATAGTATGGATATAGTATACTTTATTTAACCATTCCTCTATGGAAAGGTGTTAATTCCCAGATTTTGAACATTACAACATGTTCTGCATTGACTATCCTCGTACATGTATGTATTTCTGTGCATATGTAGTTGGATTTCTGTAGTATGGAGTCCTAGAAAAGCAATTCCTGAACACTTGAAACTTTTTCAAGTACTGTCAGTTTGCCTTCCAAAATGCTATACCAATTTATAATCTCATAAACAGTGTATAAATGTGTACATTACATTTTGAGAAGAATTTGACCCCCTTTTTAAACATCTTTATTGGAGTATAATTGCTTTACAATTGTGTGTTAGTTTCTGCTTTATAACAAATTGAATCAGTTATATATTACTTACATCCCCATATCTCTTCCGTCTTATGTCTACCTCCCTATTACCCTCCCTGTCCCATCCCTCTAGGTGGTCACAAAGCACCGAGCTGATCTCCCTGTGCTATGCGGCTGCTTCCCACTAGCTATTTATTTCACATTTGGTAGTGTATATATGTCCATGGCACTCTCTCACTTTGTCCCAGCTTACATTTCCTCCTCCCTGTGTCCTCAAGTCCATTCTCTAGTAGGTGTGCGCCTTTATTCCCATCTTACCCCTAGGTTCTTTCTGACCTTTCTTTTTCTTTTTAGATTCTATATATATGTGTTAGCACATGGCATTTATTTTTCTTTTTCTGACTTAGTTCACTTGGTATGACAGACTCTAAGTCCCTCCATCACACTAAAATAACTTAAATTCGTTTCTTTTTATGGTTGAGTAATATTCCATTGTATATATGTGCCCAATCTTCTTTGTCTATTCATCTGTTGATGAACACTTAGGTTGTTTCCATGTCTTGGCTACTGTAAATAGAACTGAAATGAACATTGCGGTACACGACTCTTTGAATTATGGTTTTCTTAGGGTAAAAAAATGCCCAGTAGTGGGATTCCTGGGTCATATGATAGTTCTATCTTTAGCTTTTTAAGGAACCTGCATACTGTTCTCCATAGCGGCTGTATCAGTTTACATTCCCACCAACTGTGCAAGAGGGTTCCCTTTTCTCCACACCCTCCCCAGCATTTATTGTTTGTAGATTTTTTGATGATGGCCATTCTGACAAGTGTGAGGTGATATTCATTGCAGTTTTGATTTGCATTTCTCTGATGATTAGTGATGTTGAGCATCTGTTCATGTGTTTGTTGGCAGTCTGTATATTTCTTTGGAAAAATGTCTATTTAGGTCTTCAGCCCATTTTGGGGTTGGGTGTTTGTTTTTTTGATATTGAGCTGCATGTGCTGCTTGTAAATTTTGGAGATAAACCCTTTGTCCGTTACTTCATTTGCAAATATGTTCTCCCATTCAGAGGGTTGTCTTTTCGTCTTGTTTATGGTTTCCTTTGCTGTGTAAAAGCTTTTAAGTTTCATTAGGTCCCATTTGTTTATTTTTGTTTTTATTTCTATTCCTCTAGGAGGTGGGTCAAAAAGGATCTTGCTGTGATTTATCTCAGAGTGTTCTGCCTATGTTTTCCTCTAAGAGTTTGATAGTGTCTGGCCTTACATTTAGGTGTTTAATCTATTATGAGTTTATTTTTGTGTATGGTGTTAGGGAGTCTTCTCATTTCATTCTTTTACATGTTGCTGTCCAGTTTTACCAGCAACACTTATTGAGGGGCTGTCTTTTCTCCATTGTATATTCTTCCCGCCTTTATCAAAGATAAGGTGTCCATATGTGCATGGGTTTATCTCTGGGCTTTCTGTCCTGTTCCATTGATCTATATTTCTGTTTTTGTGCCACTGCCATACTGTCTTGATTACTATAGCTTTGTAGTATAGTCTGAAACCAGGGAGCCTGCTTCCTCTAGCTCCGTTTTTCTTTCCCAAGATTGCTTTGCCTATTCGTGGTCTTTTGTGTTTCCATACAAATTGTGAAATTTTTTCTTCTTGTTCTGTGAAAACTGCCAGTGGTAGTTTGATAGGGATTGCATTGAATCTGTGGATTACTTTGCCTAGTAAAGTCATTTTCACAATGCTGATTCTTCCAATCCAAGGACGTGGTGTATCTCTCCATCTGTTTGTAAATTGTAACATCTTAATTTCTTTCATCAGTGTCTTAAAGTTTTTTGCATACAGGTCTTTTGTCTCCTTAGGTAGGTTTATTCCTAGGTATTTTATTTTTGTTGCAATGGGAAATGGGAGTGTGTTCTTAACTTCACTTTCAGATTTTTCACCATTAGTGTATAGGAATGCCAGAGATTTCTGTGCATTAATTTTGTATCCTGCTACTTTACCAAATTCATTGATTAGCTGTACACTTTTCTGATAGCATCTTTAGGATTCTCTATGTATAGTATCATGTCATCTGCAAACAGTGACAGCTTTACTTGTTCTTTTCCAATTTGGATTCCTTTTATGTCTTTTCCTTTGATTGCTGTGGCTAAAACTTCAAAAACTATGTTGAATAATAGTGGTGAGAGTGGGAAACGTTTTCTTGTTCCTGATCTTAGTGGAAATGGTTTCAGTTTTTCACTGTTGAAGATGATGTTGGCTGTGGGTTTGTCATATATGGCCTTTATTATGTTGAGGTAAGTTCCCTCTGTGCCTACTTTCTGGAGGGTTTTTATCATAAATCGGTGTTGAATTTTGTCAAAAGATTTCTCTGCATCTATTGAGGTGATCATATGGTTTTTCTCCTTCAGTTTGTTCATATCATGTATCATGTTGGTTGATGTGTGTATATTGAAGAATCCTTGCACTCCTGGGGTAATCCACAGGTGATCATGGTGTATGATCCTTTTAATATGCTGTTGGATTCTGTTTGCTAGTATTTTGTTGAAGAATTTTGCATCTATGTTCATCAGTGATATTCGCCTGTAGTTTTCTTTCTTTGTGACATCTTTGTCTGGTTTTGGTATCAGGGTGATGGTGGCCTTGTAGAATTAGTTTGGGAGTGTTCCTCTCTCTGCTATAATTTGGAAGAGTTTGAGAAGGATAGGTGTTAGCTCTTCTCTAAATGTTTGATAGAATTTGCCTGTGAAGCCATCTGGTCCTGGGCTTTTGTTTGTTGGAAGATTTTTAATCACAGTTTCAATTTCAGTGTGTGTGATTGGTCTCTACCTATTTTCTATTTTTTCCTGGTTCAGTCTCAAAAGGTTGTGCATTTCTGAGAATTTGTGCATTTCTTCCAGGTTATCCATTTTATTGGCATATAGTTGCTTGCAGTAATCTCTCATGATCCTTTTTATTTCTCCATGGTCAGTTGTTATTTCTCCTTTTTCATTTCTAATTCTACTGATTTTAGTCTTCTACCTTTTTTTTTTGATAAGTCTGGCTATAATGGTTTATCAATTTTGTTTATCCTCTCAAAGAACCAGCTTTTAGTTTTATTGATCTTGGCTATTGTTTCCTTCATTTCGTTTTCATTTATTTCTGATTTGATATTTATGATTTTCTTTCCTTCTGCTAACTTTGGGTTTTCTTATTCTTCTTTCTCTAATTGCTTTAGGTGTAAGTTTAGGTTTTTATTTGAGATGTTTGTTGTTTCTTAAAGTAGGATTGTATTGCTATAAACTTTCCTCTTAGAACTGCTTTTGCTGCATCCCATAGGTTTTGGGTCGTCGTGTTTTCATTTTCATTTGTTTCTATGTATTTTTTGATTTCCTCTTTGATTTTTTAAGTGTTCTATTGGTTACTTAGTAGTGTATTTTTTAGCCTCCATGTGTTTGTATTTTTTACAGATTTTTTCCTGTAATTGATATCTAGTCTCATAGCATTGTTGTCTGAAAAGATACTTGATATACTTTCAGTTTTCTTAAATTTACCAAGGCTTGATTTGTGACCCAATATATGATCTATTCTGGAGAATGTTCCATGAGCACTTGAGAAGAAAGTGTATTCTCTTGTTTTTGGATGGAATGTCCTATAAATATCAATTAAGTCCATCTTGTTTAATGTATCATTTAAAGCTTGTGTTTCCTTATTTATTTTCATTTTGGATGATCTGTCCATTGGTGAAAGTGGGGTGTTAATGTCCCCTAGTATGATTGTGTTACTGTCGATTTCCCCTTTTATGGCTGTTATTATTTGCCTTATGGTTTGAGGTGCTCCTATGTTGGGTGCATAAATATTTACAATTGTTATATCTCCTTCTTGGATTGATCCCTTGATCATTATGTAGTGTCCTTCTTTGTCTCTTCTAATAGTCTTTGTTTTAAAGTCTGTTTTTTCTGATATGAGAAGTGCCACTCTAGCTTTCTTTTGAGTTCCATTTGCATGGAATATCTTTTTCCATCCCCTTTCAGTCTGTATGTGTCCCTACGTCTCAAGTGGGTCTCTTGTAGACAGCATATATACAGGTCTTGGACAAACACATTTTTATTGTAGGACGAAAAATTTGAATGATGAGGGATATAGAAAACTCCTAGCAGTGAATTATGACTGAAGACTTTTTCTCTAAACAGCTTATAAAAATTTATACCCACTATTTTAAGTTTGGTGATTGGACTAACCCTGGGAAAGATTTATCCCTTTTGTATGTGACACTTCTGGTTATATCTTTTTTTTTTTTTTGCGATATGCAGGCCTTTCACTGTTGTGGCCTCTCCCATTGTGGAGCACAGGCTGCGGAGCACAGGCTCCGATGCGCAGGCTCAATGGCCATGGTTCACGGGCCCAGCCGCTCCACGGCATGTGGGATTGTCCCGAACCAGGGCACGAACCTGTGTCCCCTGCATCGGCAGTCAGACTCTCAACCACTGCGCCACCAGGGAAGCCCCTTCTGGTTATATCTTAATGGTCAGAACTCACCTGTCCAGTTGCAAGGAAGACTGGGAAATGAAGACTCCATTTTTTGGGACTACATGCTGAGCCAAAACCTGTGGGCTCTATAATTACTACAGGAAAAACAGTAGTTTGAGAGATAGTCAGTTTTTGTCATGCTCCTGGAACTCTAGAGTTGCTCATAACCATTTTTTCCCTCTGTGTTTGCGTCTCTTTTAACCCTTTTGGTCTCTTCTATCTCTCAGAAATTTCTCCCCCATAATTCCTCTTACCTTTTGTTTCCCCTTATTTTTTGATATGTCAGCTTTCTGTTTCTCCATTTTTGTCTTATGCTCAGCCTCTGCTTCTCTATATGTTGTATCTATCTCTCCTTTTCTCCTCTGTGTGTATTTTTTATCTTTCCATCTGTTTCCTATCCATCTGTCTCTCTATCTTTAGCTGTCTGTGTCTTCCTACTTGTGTATTTCTGGCTTTCTTCCTTTCAGTATCCATGTCTCTTTCTACCTCCATTTATAAGTATTAAAGCTAATAATAGAATGGGCTGCCACTTCATATAGTTGTTTTCGTGAAATAGGAAGTAGCTGAGGACATGGTAGATACAGGGATAGGTTATCAAATGATTTCTTCATTGGTTGATGGTTGGACTACATAACTATTGAAATCTTCCAAATTTGAGTCAAATTGAGAACCAACTTTTTCTCCTGAGTAAGTAGAATCTCATTAACATTATTGCATCTTTGTTTCCTGATTGTAGATCTAATAAGACCTCAGGGTCATCTCTATATAAATACCATACTTCATTGAGGATGACTGTGGAAGTAGAAAATATAAGAGATTGAGATGAATGTGTGTTAACTACAGAACTGTCTTTGAAAGTTAATTATCTTTATAAATAATACATCTGTGATATATATGTGAGCTGTGTGTCTGTGTGTTTGTAACTTCCAGTTTTTTGGAGGTTATGTATATATGATTGGCTGATCCAAATGATTGGAAGACATCGTAAGTAACAAAATTGTCTCTGATGGCAAGAATGTATTAAGAAATGATATAATTGCATATTCTCTGCAGCCTAACTGATATATCTAGTTGAATCTTTCACCTGTGTCAGAATATATTCATAAGTTAAACTTGTTTGGGCTTCTAGAGTCAAGAGTATGCCATACAGATGCTTTAAAAAAATTAACATGAACCAGGAACCTGACATGCCTGGTACTTTAAGGGAGGAAGAAAGTAAATTGGAGAAGGTAATTTATAAACTATACTTGAAAACCATTCGAGCATAACATTATTATTACAATTATCTGTTGAAAGATTTAGTTCAATTACATTTTTTAAAACTCTCTTGTCAAGATGGCCCTACTCATATTAAGATTTGGTACTCAAAGGAGAGGAATACTAATGCCTTCATTAGCAATTGTGTCAGTGTCTTCAGTCTTTAGAATTCCTCATGTGGCCTTTTGGGATTTTTACATACTACCCTTAGGGAATCAGTAAACACAAAGCCCTCAGGGGGATGTGAACTTTAGGCATAAGGACCACTGCATATTTATAGCCACGGTAAGGGGAAGACCCTTTTTATGGGGGAAAAAAGTAATTTAGAAATAATTGAATAGCAGCATAATTGCCATCGTTTAAAATATTATACATGCTTCTGTACACTTTCTTCACACAACAGTGAGTTGGTTGTAAAATCACAAAGAGGGAAAAGTTATAACGTAATAAACCTAAATTTCAGTGTAAGATTTCCAGGGGATAACCTGAGCTGCTTCTGACACTTTTAGTGTTTAAACAGATGTGTGGAAACGTATGTTGGGAGCCCAGTGGTCACATTCCTTGATCAGTGATGGTATTTCAGGTGGGTTTCTGTTGCAGATGAGCATTGCTAGGAGATTGATTGCACTGGCCTTTCTTTTTGACTGTTTGAATTGGCAGTTTGGCAGATTTTCCCTTTCAGTGGCAAATCTGAATCACCTACTGAACATGCTACCAAACACGCTTCTTACTCTATATTCCCTTACCACCTAACATATACAGATTGTTCTCTACTGTCTTGCACTTGACTAAGCACTCCAGTGTGCATGCATACTAGATGGCAAGAAGTGATGTTTTATAATCTTAGACATGGTTTATGACTCCCATAGCATCTAACTTCTAGGGCAAATATAGTTTAGTAGTGGTTAAGAGTTTGGGTTTTGTAGTCACACAGAGCTAAAATGAAATCCTTTCTTCCTTAATTTACTATTGTTGTGGCCTTGGATAAGCCATAAGTATCAGTTTTCTGAAAAGAAAATGGGGATAATAATAGCTCACATGGTCATTAATAGGATAAAATACAATATCACAGTCCACTGCATTATCTGGCACACAAAAAATGCTCAATAAGTTATAATTATTATCATAAAATATAATAGTTATTCATCAGAGTTTGCTGAATTAATGAACTCTCCTGTGGAAATAGGATTGGCAAATATACAGATTAAAAAACTCAATACATCCAGTTTTTCTATTCCCCACGGTTTTTTTTTAATAATTAACATTTTTTAAGAAATTCAACATAGGATTGGTTTACCTCCTGGGTACATGTAATTTTTTTAATATCTTTATTGGAGTATAATTGCTTTACAGTGGTGTCTTAGTTTCTGCTTTATAACAAAGTGAATCAATTATACATATACATATGTTCCCATATCTCTTCCCTCTTGCATCTCCCACCCTCCCTATCCCACCCCTCCAGGCAGTCACAAAGCACCGAGCTGATCTCCCTGTGCTGTGCGGCTGCTTCCCACTAGCTATCTACCTTACGTTTGGTAGTGTATATAAGAAAAAAAAATGTCATGAAGAACCTAGGGGTAAGACAGGAATAAAGACACAGACCTACTAGAGAATGGACTTGAGGATATGGGGAGGGGGAAGGGTAAGCTGTGACAAAGCGAGAGAGAGCCATGGCCATATATACACTACCCACTGATTTTAATTGAAAAGAAGGGGAGTATATGAAATAGTTCTGTGGTTAACGTATTCAATTCCCACGATGATTTCACTAGTCAAAGTCAAGCATTAAGCATTTTATTTCACAAAGAATAGGAAGGAGTTGACTAAGGAAGTAGAAATATTTTTTTGTCAGCTGTTTTCTACCCTTAATATCTCTGAATAACAGGTATGAAATACAGTTCTCGCTTTGGGTGAAAATTACTACTGGGTAAAGTAACATTTTAAAAAGTCCTTTTCAAATAATCTTTAATTTTGTCACCATTTACAAAATATTAGAATCCTTAAAATGATATTCTAGGCAAATTATAGTCCTTACAAACTGTCAACTTTTAGATAGAAATAGTGAAGGTACAATCATGAGTAAGATGGGTTGAGGGTAGGGAGACCCTGGAAGTCTCCTAATAGCTAAGCAGCAAGGTTGAGTTGGTAACTGAGCGAATACAGCAGGAAGAGCTAAATCAGAGATGAGCCAGTGTTCTTATCAAAGTCACTGGGGGTGATATAAGTTCTAAAAAGGGAGACAAGACAGGAGAGCTAGAATGTGCCTGTGGTTCAGGAAAAATTTGAAGTATAAGCCTTCTTTTGAAAGTTCAGAGGCTACATAATCTTTTGAGCTGGAAATTGGACAGATAGTCAATATAAAACAAAGAAAGTTGTAGAGTTTATAATGGTATTTTCAGAGTCTTGGTTTGGGATCTCCCAAAAGCAGACTCAAACACAAGGATTTGGATGTAAGTAGTTTATTTGGGAGGTGATCCCAGCAAGTACTGCAAGGGAATGGCAAAGTCAGACTAGAAGGGAGGAAAAGCCAATAGAGTGTGCTAATGAGCAGTTTGCCATTCAGTCCTACTGGAACATTCCAAGGGGTGAGGAAGCTGGGGTATTTATTCACCAACTCCCGTATCATTGAATGAGAATCACTCATGGTGTGTTAACAACCTGGAACTTCCAGTCAGCCTCCTATGCTATTCAAGCTGCTTTTTCAGATAGAGAAGCACCTCTGGCAAAGAAACACAGGAAGACTTCTGTGCAGATGACTTTTGGGAGGCCCAAGAGGATATGGATAGGGTACCAACAGAGTCTGCTACAGCAGGAGATGGGGCCCATCTCAGATTTGGATAATCATATATTAGATAAGAGAGATTCTATTTCAAATAAATGGGTAACTTGGGAAGAAAACCACTGAAAGCTGCAATTTATTTGTGTTACTTGAACCATTGATATGTTGTTATCTACATTGATATTCCCCTTTCATTCATTAAAATATTTACTGATAACCTATTATATGTCGAGCTCTATGATAGATGCTGAGAATACAACAGCTAATGACTAAGTGACTGCCCTCATGAAGCTTACATGTTAGTAGTCAAGGAGTGGTTAAAAACAACCAAGCTAATAAATATAACTGATTTATTAAGTGTTTCAACTCATTGAAGTATAAACATGGTATGGTACTATTTTTCCTAATTGCTACTTCATGTGCTCTACTGTACTTCCTTTTTCCACTAGGAGTCAGGGACAATGATAAACATTTCAGTTTGATTCTATCATTTTTCAGATGTTTTCTGAGTTTTGTTCTGATTTTAAAGACTTCGTCTTAGTCTAAGATCCTATCTGATTCAAATATTGTATCTTCCTTTTTTTTTTTTTCAAACAGAGGAGACATGTGGCTCTCATGGATAGGAATTTGGAGGGTGTGTGGTAGGTTTTCACACATTTTCCCTTCTTCCTCGTTTTTCCTCTGTACCTTCTCCTTTGGTGTTGCATTGGGATAGGTGTGACTGGAGAAGAGGGAGAGGAAAATGAAATGCTTGTGATTGACGGTGTCTTCTCCTTGGTTGGTCATAACTTCTCATTTAGCTGTCTGTATGTGCTGTATAAACAGGTAGTAGTTACAGCAGGCCTGATGATGAGATTCTCCTCCAGGCATCTCCTCTGGACATTGGAAGTCCCTGGAAAGATTTGATTACATCTTCCCTCAGTTTTAGCAGGTAGCATCATACCACTTTCCTCTCAGGTGCACTCATTTTGCCCCATGTTGCAAAGCCTATGACAAGAATCATCTGTTTACCCAATCCGAGATGGATCGTTGGTAATATGCCAAATCTAACTTCCATGCTTCTTGGGACTCGGAAATTTGGTGTATGTTGGGGATGGATAGGGATTAGTCCTGGCCCCCTGGTCATCTGGAAACCTCCAGCATACCATCTCTCCCCAGGGTTCTTTATTCCTGTTTCAGTGGTAAAAGGGAAGTCCAGCATGACAACTGGGAAAGCAAAGCCTGTCTTTGTTATCAAAAGACCTCCTCTTCCTTCCCAGACCTCTGTTTATTGATGGAGTTGGTGGTGGTGGGGGGGGCAGTATGATAAGGAACTAGCTGCACTGAATAGTTGAACTGGTGGCCTCACCCAAACATGAATTTTTCTGAATTTAGGATATCAGGTGGATCTTTTGGTCAATTCTGGGAAAAGAGGATCCCACCCAACACTTGATATCATCCTATTACTCTTACATTCTGGGTAAGGTTCTGCACATTTAGGTACAAACCAATTATTCAGAAGACAAATCATTATATGGAATTCTGGCTCTTTAAATGTTATCCAGAGCTTGTTTTTGTCTTTCCATTCAGGTTTGCTTCCATCCATTATTTCAGGGATCTCTGTGGTTTCACCCTCATGGTCCCCTTTGCTATTTTTCTATCTTGGGTTTATGATGTACCCAGTGTACCTCTGTGGTGCTTATATTCTGACTTGTAAAGGATTCTAAATGAGCCCTCATATAGGAACCGATTTACTGAAAAGTCTTAACTCAATGGAATAAACACTTAAAAACGTTTTTGTTTTTTCCCCAAATGCCTACCGATGATCGTGCTTTAGTCAATTCTGTTCCCTTTTGGGGGGTTCTTAACAATATCTCAGTTCAGTTCCATACTTTTCTCAGTTATTTTTCATTTCAGAACAGTTTCATTCCAATTATTTAAGGTTCGGTGCTGCTGATTTTAAAACATCAATGTCAAAGTTGAGTAAAAACTCTTCCTGTCACATAAATACAATAACTGTAAGTGCTGATCAGTCTTATGAATAAAACAAGCAAGGAAGTGAGCTAGTGAATGACAGAGTGAGACTTTAAGATTGGGTAGTCAGGAAAGGCCTTTTTGTGGGACTGAAACCTATAGGATGTTAATGAATGTGAGTGAAGAGTGGGGAGGAGTATTCCAGCAGGAAGACCTAATGCAAAGGCCATGAGGAGGAAATGACTAAGGCATGTTCCAGGGACAAATACAATGTCCATAGTGGATGGAGCATAGCCAACGAGGAGGAAAGTGCTGTGGAATAAGATCAAAGAGGGAGCAGAGGCCCTACCTGCAGACCCATGAAAGTCTAATGGAGGGGGTTCAGATTTTACTCTAAATCCAGTGGGAAACCATTGAAAGTTCTGAGCAGGGAACTTTGACATGATGCTCTTGTGAACTTTCATATTTTCTTCCATTTGCATAAAAATAAAGCCAGAAATCACCAAAATGTCATTGTTTCTGTAATGTGTCTTCAAGGTATGTGAAATTATAGCTGCTGCTTTGTTGAGGCCAAGATCTGTGATTCAAACTTCATATCCTTTTTTGACTTTTCAGCTGCCAAGGAAAGTGAACAATGAAGCCACCATTTCTTTTGGCCCTTGTGGTGTGTTCTGTAGTCAGCACAAATTTGAAGATGGTGTCAAAGAGAAATTCTGGTAAGTTGCTGGCAACTTCTCATGATTTGGTCAAAAATATATGCTTTTTGTGAGCATTTAGAGAGCATCTGTATCTTTAACTACAAATACCTTTAAACAGAAGCACTTGTAATCCAGCTATGTTGGAAAGTAGCCAAAGTAAAAATGAGATTTTAGCCTACCCCTGACAAAATTCTGGGAAACCAGTGGAATTTTGTTCAACTTCAGTGGCAGTATACTCTCAGTGGACAATAAAATGTTAAGGGCCTTCTTAGGGTTGGTTACATTTGCTAGTGCATATACACCTGGGAGCAAACATTTGCAAATGAGAAGACAGGAAACCTTTAAAAGTATATATTCTTTGCCTCCTAATTGCGTATGCAGCGTTACAGTTTAAATGAAAGTTTTTGACAAATATCAGTGAGCTTTAGTTCCTCACATCCTCACATTTGTACCAAATCCCTAACAGGCAGAGGTTTAAACCTTCCAAGTTTGGAAATATTAGCTAATTGCCTGAAGAGGAATTTGTTGAGAATAAATATCTATTCCTAGAACATGGTGGTCTGGTAGGCAGCCATGATTGTACTAAGAGATTAGCTGTAGCCAGTAGATATCCCAATCAAAGCTTAATCATTGTTTAACAACACTTGGATATATATGTCTTTCAGCGTTGATTATACATTTTAGCTATAATTACAAATCATGCATGAGATTTTCAGAATTGATTTTCTGTCTGTAATCATTCCAGTAAGACGTTGAGGAATGTATTGGTATATGAAAACAAAAGGCTGTGGATGGGGCTTTCTGCTGGCTTCTAATTCAGTTACTTCCTAGAATTAAATGTATGCTCTTTAATTTCTCATTAAGTCTAAAACCCAGGCAATAAAGTACATGGCTATTTTTCAAAGCAATAAATACTGGCTGGAGCTTGGAGTTTGGTTAATGTTTGTTTTCTAAGGTGAGAATACTTGATCATTGAAATTGCTAAAGAATAGTATTGTTCTTCAATTGATAGTATATTAATAAGTCTTTCACAGAAGTGGGTCACAGGTTATAAAATAGAGTAACACTACTCAAGTCCAAAGGATTCTTGAATGGTAAAGGTAGGGGAATATATTGGCTTTTTCTCCCCCATTAAATACTTATGAATGTCTTTAACACGTTTTTGTATATTGTGACTCTCTTTCCGCTGTATTTGTGTGTAACATTTTACGTATAATATCTCCAGCTTGGCCTATTTTACGTGGCTGTCTTTCCTTGCCTTACTTTTGAAGTCACATTTTCACTTTCAATCTTGGCTCAGATTGATTATTGCTGAAATAAAATACTTGGAGATATTACTTACTAGCGATATAGCCTGTTGGACTGGATCCCATTTTCCTCGCTTGGTTATGTTATAATGTCTATAGCAGAATCTGAAAGCAAAAAAAAGAATTGAGAATTTAAAAAGCCATCTATATTATGATAGCTTAATTCAAGTAAAATCCAATCTGAAAAAAAAAACAAGTTGCTACCTGCGTATGCTGTCTTGTTTTCTTGGTTTCCTTATTATTTATGAGGAAGGATGCTGTTAAAAAAAAATACACACACGCACACACACACACACACAGATGTAGTTATCATTGATGTGCAGATGCCCTTTAAAGATCAACATTTTAATGCTCTGCCCCTTTATTCTTATCAAGTGTGAGACTGTTTGTGGCTTATTACATGTTCTTAGCTTTGTCTTCTCAGTGTAGGCAAGTGGTGTCATAGCTGCAGTGAGCTTTATTAAAGAAAGCTGTGACAAAGCGAGAGAGTGGCATGGACATATATACACTACCAAACGTAAAATAGATAGCTAGTGGGAAGCAGCCACATAGCACAGGGAGATC
>NW_020838058.1:1430524-1580263 GCF_003676395.1 Aethalodelphis obliquidens | reverse complement strand
TTTACCCTCAGCTACCTCCTAGGACATATAGCAATTGTAATATTGGAACAAACCTTTTTGTACAGGTCTGGGCAGTGGAGATGGTTTGAATACAGTTGGTCTTTTCTCTTATGCCTTCCTCCTTCTATTTACATTGTATATGGAATAGAAAGGGAAGAGTAATAGGTTGATGTTGGTTTGTGCATGTCTGTGTGTGTAGTGTTTGTTTTTTACCACAAAATACAGAAATAAAACCAAGCATGGAATGGATAAAAGACACATTAAGTTGCACATAGCTGATGAAGATGGGGGTCCTTTGGAGCAGTTGTTTTCACTCTTGCCTTATTTCGCCACTTTCATCATAACCCCCATCCTAGCCCCTACAATCCTCTTAATATTACTGTTTTATGTAGGAAAAATAATTATTTGCACTCTCATTATGATGGTCCTATTTGAGTTGGCAAATTACTCTGGCAAATCTGGAGTACAAAATTTTGTTTCATACAGTCTGTGAGGTCCTTTGGCCTTTGCCAGTTAAAGAGATCTGGATTAAACTTGCATAGTTGTTCGTGGAATAGCCAATGGAACTTAGAAATTTTATTTTTCTCCCCTCCTTTCTTTCCTTCAAGTCAAATAATGAAAAATGATTGTGTCCTTTGCTCATTAACATTTATAACTGTTTAGTGCCAGATGTGACACCAGGTGTAATGATTTCTGTGCAGTTCATTATAGACAGGAACCCTTTTCACTAAGATCCCTACAAATACTTATGCCAAGTACCACCTTATGCACAAGACAGAGGACCAAGTGATGGAAGTTTCTTTTTCTGTACTTGCCAATCAGGGAAAATAATAAGACTCAAGACTTTTTTTAAAAAAATCTACTCTGGGCACATATTGAAACAAACCTCCTGGTTTTGGGTGCTATGCAATTTTTAGAAGCTACAGCACAGGTTATTCTTTTAGGTAATGCCCATGCACATTAGGTAAGCCCAATCATCAACCCTGGATCGGGAAACAGCAAAGATGGCTCTGAGATTGCATCTAGGGCTTGGTTACATTAGAACATACTAAAATTCACAGTATCTAATTTTAAGGATTATAGCTGATTGGCAAAGTGTGTGCTTGTTATCCTCCTCACAGAAAATGCATGAGGTCCTTCAGCACTGGCATTATCTAAATTTAGGACTAAATAGATAAGGTCATTTAGAACGTCTACTCTATGAGAAGTAGGTTTGCTTTACTTAAAGGTGTCAATCTTTATGGCAGGGAATTGACTAATATCTTGACAAAGGCTAATGGCAGAAACAGCCTGTAGAGGACTTCTAATTATCTAAAATTAATTTTTAATAGGATGGGTGGGCAAATAACTCTCAAGGAGAGATCACACAAGGGCTTCTATTTAACTATGTTGTCTAACCTGAAAAATTATGTCTCTAGGGTATACATGGATTAAATTTGGGGGGGGGCATTAACCTGTCCACTTTACTTTTTTTTTGCTTTTGCTGGTACTGCTGCTGCTGCAGGAAAATGTGAGCTGTATTAGGCAATTATTGGAATTCAGCTCTCCTAGCCTGGATCTTCTTATTAGAAGGGAAAGGAATAGGATGACCAATTAGATGAGAGGGTATGTTAAATTCTGAACCCAATTTGGTCATCTTGCAGCCAGTACCTCTGGAGGATGACCATAATAAAACAACTTTTCAGTGATCTGGTGTTTGAAGGAAAATTTCAGAGCTAACAAGATATCTTAATCAGCTAGAAAAATATAGTCCCTGGTGGTCAAGAGGATGCAAAATCCTGCTGGCACACAGTGGGTAATCTTAGACACATTTTGGATTGACTTGGTGGGGGTTACTTCTTTTTTCCCATTTCAAGTGTTTTTTATTGAGTAATGGAATTTGTAGGTACTATATTGTAGAGATATTGAATTCTGTTATGTTCCTCTAAAGGGTATTGGTGTTTGTTCTAGTAGCAGTTCAATTACTAATCTTGAACTTTTGGTGCTTAGTTGTATGCTTTGTCAGAGTAGATCAATGGAAAACCCAAGGTATGTCCTGATCATCTATAACTTGGTGGGACTCAGTCTCTAATCTTTTTCTCCCCTGTGGATCTTTTTTTTGACATCTTTATTGGAGTATAATTGCTTTACAATGTTGTGTTAGTTTCTGCTGTATAACAAAGTGAATCAGCTATATGTATACATATACCCCCATATCCCCTCCCTCTTGCATCTCCCTCCTGCCATCCCTAATCCCACCCCTCTAGGTCATCACAAGGAATCGAGCTAATCTCCCTGTGCTATGCAGTTTCTTCGCACTAGCTATCTATTTTACATTTGATAGTGTATATATGTCAACGCTACTCTCTCACTTCGTCCCAGCTTACCGTTCCCCCTCCCCGAGTCCTCAAGTCCATTCTCTACATCTACATCTTTATTCTTGTCTTGCCCCTAGCTTCATCAGAACCACATTTTTTTTAGAATCCACATGTATGTGTTAGCATATGGTATTTGTTTTTCTCTTTCTGACTTACTTCACTCTGTATGACAGACTCTAGGTCCATCCACCTCACTACAAGTAACTCAATTTTGTTTCTTTTTATGGCTGAGTAATATTCCATTGCATATGTGTGCCACATCTTCTTTATCCATTCATCTGTCAATGGACACTTAGGTTGCTTCCATGTCCTGGCTATTGTAAATAGTGCTGCAATGAACATCGTGGTACATGTCCCCTTTTCAATTATGGTTTTCTCAGGGTATATGCCCAGTAGTGGGATTAGTGGGTCATATGGTAGTTCTATTTTTAGTTTCTAAGGAACCTCCATACTGTTCTCCAAGGTGGCTGTATCAATTTACATTCCCACCAACAGTGTAAGAGGGTTCCATTTCCTCCACACCCGCATTTATTGCTTGTAGATATTTTGATGATGGCCATTCTGATGGGTGTGAAGTGATACCTTGTTGTAGTTTTGATTTGCATTTCTCTAATAATTAGTGATGCTGAGCATCTTTTCATGTGCCTCTTGGCCATCTGTATGTCTTCTTTGGAGAAATGTCTATTTAGGTCTTCTGCCCATTTTTTGATTGGGTTGTTTGTTTTTTGACATTGAGTGCATGTGCTGTTTGTATATTTTGGAGATTAATCCTTTGTCAGGTTTCATTTGCAAATAGTTTCTCCCATTCTGAGGGTTGTCTTTTTGTCTTGTTTATAGTTTCCTTTGCTTTGCAAAAGCTTTGAAGTTTCATTAGGTCCCATTTGTTTATTTTTGTTTTTATTTCAGTTACTCTAGGAGGTGGGTCGAAAAGGATCTTGCTGTGATTTATGTCATAGAGTTCTGCCTATGATTTCCTCTAAGAGTTTTACAGTGTCTGGACTTACATTTTGGTCTTTAATCCGTTTTGAGTTTATTTGTGTGTATGGTGTTAGGGAGTGTTCTAATTTCATTCTTTTACATGTAGCTGTCCAATTTTCCCAGCACCACTTATTGAAGAGACTGTCTTTTCTCCATTGTATGTGCTTGCCTCCTTTGTAGTAAATTAGGTGACCATATGTGAGTGGGTTTATATCTGGGCTTTCTATCCTGTACCATTGGTCTATATTTCTGTTTTAATGCCAGTACCATACTGTCTTGATTACTGTAGCTTTGTAGTATAGTCTGAAGTCAGGGAGCCTGATTCCTGCAGCTCCGTTTTTCTTTGTCAAGATTGCTTTGGCTATCCGGGGTCTTTTGTGTTTCCATGCAAATTGTGAAATTTTTTGTTCTAATTCTGTGAAAAATGCCATTGGCAGTTTGATAGGGATTGCCCTGAAACTGTAGATAGCCTTGGGTAGTATAGTCATTTTCACAATGTTGATTCTTCCAGTCCAAGAATATGGTATATCTCTCTATCTATTGGTATCATCTTTAATTTCTTTCATCAGTGTCTTATACTTTTCTGCATACAGGTGTTTGTCTCCTTAGATAGGTTTATTCCTAGGTATTTTATTCTTTTTGTTGCAATGGTAAATAGGAGTGTTTCCTTAATTTTTCTTTCTGATTTTTTCGTCGTTAGTGTATAGGAAAGCAAGAGATTTCTGTGCATTAATTTTGTATCCTGTTACTTTACCAAATTCATTGATTAGCTCTAGCAGTTTTCTGGTAGCATCTTTAGGAGTCTCTATGTATAGTATCATGTTATCTGCAAACAGTGACAATTTTACTTCCTCTATTCTGATTTGGATTCCTTTTATTTCTTTTTCCTCCCTGATTACTGTGGCTAAAACTTCCAAAACTGTGTTGAATACTAGTGATGAGAGGGGGCAACCTTGTCTTGTTCCTGATTATAGATGAAATGGTTTCAGTTTCTGACCATTGAGAATGATGTTGGCTGTGGGTTTGTCTTATATGGCCTTTATTATGTTGAGGTAGGCTCCCTCTATGCCTACTTTCTGGAGAGTTTTTATCATAAATGGTGTTGAATTTTGTTGAAAGCTTTTTGTGCATGTTTTGAGTTGACCATATGGTTTTTCTACTTCAGTTTGTTAATATGGTGTATCACATTGATTGATTTGCGTATATTGAAGAATCCTTGCATACCTGGAATAAACCCCACTTTATCATGGTGTATGATCATTCTAATGTGCTGTTGGATTCTGTTTGCTAGTATTTTGTTGAGGATTTTTGCATCTATGTTCTTCAGTGATATCGGCCTGTAGTTTTCTTTTTTTGTGACATCTTTCTCTGATTTTGGTGTCAGGGGGATGGTGGCCTTGTAGAATGAATTTGGCAGTGTTCCTCCTTCTGCTATATTTTGGAAGAGTTTGAGAAGGATAGGTGTTAGCTCTTCTCCAAAAATTTGGTAGAATTTTTCTGTGAATCCATCTGGTCCTGGGCTTTTGTTTGTTGGAAGATTTTTAATCACAGTTTCCATTTCAGTGCTTGTGATTGGTCTGTTCATATTTTCTACTTCTTCCTGGTTCAGTCTCAGCAGGTTGTTCGTTTCTAAGAATTTGTCCATTTCTTCCAGTTTGTCCATTTTATTGGCATAGAGTTGCTTGTAGCAATCTCTCATGATCCTTTGTATTTCTGAAGGGTCAGTTGTTACTTCTCCTTTTTCATTTCTAATTCTACTGATTTGAGTCTTCTCCCTTTTTTGTTGATGAGTCTGGCTAATGGTTTATCAATTTTGTTTATCTTCTCAGAGAACTGGCTTTTAGTATTATTGATCTTTCTATTGTTTCCTTCATTTCTTTTTCACTTATTTCTGATCTGATCTTTATGATGTCTTTCCTTCTGCTAACTTTGTTTTGTTGCTGTTGTTCTTCTTCTTCTTTCTCTAATTGCTTTAGGT
This sequence comes from Aethalodelphis obliquidens, assembly GCF_003676395.1. Taxonomy (NCBI): domain Eukaryota; kingdom Metazoa; phylum Chordata; class Mammalia; order Artiodactyla; family Delphinidae; genus Aethalodelphis; species Aethalodelphis obliquidens. The sequence goes on along the minus strand of NW_020838058.1, from coordinate 1,574,950 downwards.
GTATATTTAGATTTTTATTTGAGCTGTTTCTTGTTTCTTGAGGTAGGATTGTATTGCTATTAAGTTCCCTCTTAGAACTGCTTTTGCTGCATCTCATAGGTTTTGGGTTGTTGTGTTTTCATTGTCATTTGTTTCTCGGTGTTTTTTGATTTCCTCTTTGATTTCTTCAGTGATCTCTTGGTTATTTAGTAGCATATTGTTTAGCCTCCATGTGTTTGAATATTTTACAGTTTTTTTTTTCCTGTAATCGATATCTAGTCTCATAACCTTGTGGAAAATATACTTGATACAATTTCAGTATTCTTAAATTTACCAGGTGTTGATTTGTTACCCAAGATATGATCTATGCTGGAGAATGTTCCATGAGCACTTAGTGTATTCTGTTGTTTTTGGATGGAATGTCCTATAAATATCAATTATGTCTATCTGGTCTACTGTGTCTTTTAAAGCTTGTGTTTCCTTATTTATTTTCATTTTGAATGATCTGTCCATTAGTGACAGTGGGGTGTTAAAGTCCCTTACTATGATTGTGTAAATGTCGATTTCCCCTTTTATGGCTGTTTGCATTTGCCTTATGTATTGAGGTACTCGTATTTTGGGTGCATAAATATTTACAATTGTTATATCTTCTTCTTGGATTGATCCCTTGATCATTATGTAGTGTCCTTCATTGTCTCCTGTAATATTTTTTAAAGTCTATTTTGTCTGATATGAGAAATGCTACTCCAACTTTCTTTTGCTTTCCATTTTCATGGAATATCTTTTTCCATCCCCTCACTTTCAGTCTGTATGTGTCCCTAGGTCTGAAGTGGCTCTCTTGTAGACCTCATATATACAGGTCTTGTTTTTGTATCCATTCAGCCAGTCTATGTCTTTTGATTGGAGCATTTAATCCATTTACATTTAAGGTAATGATCACTTTGAATGTTCCTCTTACCATTTTCTTAATTGTTTTGTGTTTGTTTTTGTAGGTCTTTTCCTCCTCTTGTGTTTCCTGCCTGGAGAACTTTCTTTACCATTTGTTGTAAAGCTGGTTTGGTGATGCTGAATTCTCTTAACTTTTGCTTGTCTGTAAATTTCTGTTTTAATTTCTCTGTCAAATCTGAATGAGATCCTTGCGGGGTAGAGTAATCTTGATTGTAGGTTTTTCCCTTTCATCACTTTAAATATGTCCTGCCACTCCTTTCTGGCTTGCAGAGTTTCTGCTGAAAGATCAGCTGTTAACCTTATGGGGATTCCCTTGTATGCTCTTTGTTTTCCCTGGCTGCTTTTAATATTTTTTCTTTGTATTTAATTTTTGATAGTTTGATTAATATGTGTTTTGGCAAGTTTCTCCTTGGATTTATCCTTCATGGGACTCTCTGCGCTTCCTGGAGTTGATTGACTATTTCCTTTCCCATGTTAGAGAAGTTTTCAACTGTAGTCTCTTCAAATATTTTCTCAGACCCTTTTTTTTTTTTTCTCTTCTTCTTCTGGGACCCCTATAATTCGAATGTTCATGTGTTTAATATTTTCCCAGAGGTTTCTGAGACTGTCCTCAATTATTTTCATTCTTTTTTCTTTATTCTGCTCTGTGGCAGTTATTTCCCCTATTTTATCTTCCAGGTCAGTTATCCGTTCTTCTGCCTTAGTTATTCTGCTATTGATTCCTTCTAGACTGTTTTTAATTTCACTTATTGTGTTGTTCATCATTGTTTGTTTGCTCGTTAGTGCTTCTAGGTCCTTGTTAAACTTTTCTTGTATTTTCTCCATTGCATTTCCCAGATTTTGGATCATCTTTACTGTCATTACTCTGAATTCTTTTTCAGGTAGACTGCCTGTTTCCTGTTCATTTGTGTGGTGCGTTTTTATCTTGCTCCTTCATCTGCTTCATATTTCTCTGTCTTCTCATTTTGTTTACCTTAATGCTTTTGGGGCATCCTTTGTGCAGGCTGAAGGTTCGTTAGTTCCCATTATTTTTGATGGGTGAGGTTGGTTCAGTGGCTCCTGTAGGCTCCTGGTGGAGGAGACTGGTGCCTGTGTTCTGGTGGTGGGGCTGTACCTTGTCTTTCTGGTGGGCAGGGCTGCGTCAGCTGTGTGTTTTGGAGTGTCTGTGAACTTAGTATGATTTAAGGCAGCCTCTCTGCTAATGGGTGGGTTTGTGTTCCTGTCTTGTTAATTGTTTGGCATGGGGTATCCAGCACTGGAGCTTGCTGGCCATTGGGTGGGGCTGGGTCTTAGTGTTCAGACAGAGATATCTGGGAGAGATCTTGCCGTTTGATATTATGTGGTGCCAGGAGGTCTCTCGTGGTCCATTGTCCTGAACTCAGCTCTCCCATCTCAGAGGCTCAGACCTGAAGCCAGGCCAGAGCACCAAGACCCTGTCAGCCACATGGTTGGTCCACGGTCCCCAGGATGGTCACAGCTTCGCTGGTGGAGCCCCTCCAGAGTTGGCAGTGCAGTGAGGCTGCCCTCCCCTGTGGCTCTGTGGCAGCTCCATGGCAGCAGAAGGGAGAGACCCCAAGCCAGGAGTTCCAGCTTTGCTGAAACGTGGGCTCTGTTCGCTCTCCTCTGGGTCTTATTAAGACTTGACTTTAGGCTTTGTTGGGCAAGGTGTAGAGTAGGCCATATTCTGTGACATAGTTCTTTCTCCTAAAGCAGGACTCCTCTGGAATCTTAGCTGAATGCTCAGATGTTAACAAGGTATTCCCCAGCAGTGTTTGTCCTCTAGTTTCACTTTTATTATTAACCCTGTGGTGGTCACAGTCTGATGAAAAGACTGGCAGTCATGCCCTGTGCTTGTTCAGCCCAATCTTCAGCCAAAGATTCAGAGAGAACCCCCATATAGATTTTATAGTCTCCCCTCAGTGAACTCTCCTCTTTTAGTTAAGGTTCCAGCCACTGTAGCTTTCCTGATCTCTGTAGCTTCAGCAGGACTCCTGAGCTGTTAGGACTTCAGTTCACTGAGCCATTGTTGGGGATTTGTCTCCAGTTGGAGAGTTGGTTTGATTGTGGACCTTACCACATGAGTTCTTCTTTTCTTTGAGATCACAGTCTTGCATGGTCTGAAAACAGTTTCTTCATATATTTTGTCCACTTTTATCATTGCTTCCTGTGGATAAAGCTAGTCTAGTTCCAGTTTATATCATCATAGCCTAAAGTGGAAGTTTTCCTGTTACCTTTTGATACTGCATCATTCTTTCAGCACTTCCTTGCTTTTTGTCATAAAGGTGTGCCAGGGTTACGTTCCTACTTTCTCTGCCCCAGCTCTGGAATTATCCATTTTCCTGATTTCTTTCAGTGGAAAATGGTATTTAGAAATCATTTTTTAAAATTGTGATTTAATTCTGATACATCCAATTCAAATCCAATATGACAGGGTTCTTCCTCACCTTTACCCATTCCATATTTTTATCTCCTTTTCCGACAGTGGGAACCCTCATTCCCATCAACACTGATGTATTAATACATACTTAATTATTTTATCTTTAGTTCATACAAAATGATTTCAGAACTACCACACCAAAACTACTACCGACAACAAACCTACTAAATAAAGTACAAGATATTTTACAAATATTTTTGTCCTTAGAAGTCATCCTCCTGAATCTGTATAGTCAGTGTTATGTTCAAAAATTACTCGAATTAATTTTCTCTGTGATTATGTTAATTCAATATATAAAGTAATTTGTGTCTGTACCCAATTAGTTTTATCCTTTTTGATTAAATTTTATTTTTGAATACATAGAACATTTACATTACTGAAAATTCAGTTATAGAAAAAGGAATAAGTGAAAGAAATCTAATTCCTATACCCATTTCTTCCACTTGGTCACACACACCACTATTTGTAAGTAATTTCTTTAGATTCTGGTATTTCCTTCCTTTCTTTCATAAACCAATGTTTTTTATTTCTCCTTGTTTCATACTGAAAATGTAGCAAAATATGACTACTTTTTTGGTCCTTGTTTTTTTAACTTACTGTGTCTTGGAAATCAAGCAGTGGAATTGTTTTGATATTTTTCTTAGTACAATAGCATATTATGCTTAATAAAAGTTCAAGCAATATCAAAATAGAAGACTCTCTTATAATTTTATTTCCAGATATAAGTAATCATTACATTTCATATAGTTTCTTCCAGATAGTTTCTTTGGGTATATATGTATATAGCCTAAATCATGTATTTTTCAAACTTAGACTCATACTGCATATGCTGTTCTCCAACTTGATTTGTCACATATTTCTGATATTTATACCTAGAACCTCTAATCCTTGGCAATACATATTTAACTCAAAAATTTAAATACCGTGCAGTTTTCCATTGTGTGGATTTATTATAAATTTAAACCTGTGCACTATCTATGGAGGTTAAGGTTTTATCTCTAGGTTTTTGCTATTCCAAAACAATGCTGGGAGGATCATCCTACTATATAGATCTTAGTGCACTAGAAGAGAAAATGATTTTGTAGGAGAGATCTTCAGAAGTGGAAATATTGGATAAATTTTTTATTTAAAATTTTGAAAGATGCTAAAAGTTGCCCATCAATGTCAGTGTACCAAATCTGTATTTCCACCAACAGTATATCAGTTCCTTTCTCATTACACATTTATTAACTCTGTATTGTCAATTACAGAATTTTTGCTAATCTAAGTCCAAATGAAAAACATCTTATTGTTTACTAAAAGCCCCATGTTGGCTGTGATGAGTATGTTTCTTGGATTTAAAGACCCTTATAAATGTGTGTGTGTGTGTGTGTGTGTGTCTGTGTGTGAGAGAGAGAGAGATTAAAATCAGCAGCAGAGCAGTTCATATGGAAAAATCTCTGGTGATTCCATTAAGTTAGGCAACAAAGGATGGCAGAGGAAGAGGAGAGAATGTGAGTTAAGACCTAAGTTCATTATTTTGGTTGCTGTGTAACATCAACAACATCTGATGTGATTGAAATATTCAAGTCCTTTATGAAACCGGTCCTCTTTAAATGAAAATGTGTGGATAATTAAGCTAATTAAAATATTTAATGAATTTAAAAGCTGGAAAGCAATTCCATGTGGGGATCTTGTCCAGCCCTGTAGCATCATCCAAATACAGAAGTTACCAAGCTTGGTATCATGTTGGATTTATCACTGTCCATATGGGGGAAGAATGAGAAGAAAATAAGAATAAATAATTTTGATGTTGGAATTTAGCCCATCCACAAGAACAGCCAAGAACTGCAGTGAATGGGCTCCTTTCTACTCCATTGTTTTGGAATGAAAGGATATTGTATTTGCCAGAGTGGAGAGAACCTTTGAGTGCCTGTGATTTCTACTAGGTTAGTTTTTTTTTGTTTTTTGGGGGGTTTTTTTTTTGGGTTTTTGCGGTACGCGGGACTCTCACTGTTGTGGCCTCTCCCATTGCGGAGCACAGGCTCCGGACGCACAGGCTCAGCAGCCATGGCTCATGGGCCCAGCCGCTCTGCGGGATGTGGGATCTTCCCGGACCGGGGCACGAACCTGTGTCCCCTGCATCGGCAGGCGGACTCTCAACCACTGCGCCACCAGGGAAGCCCCAGGTTAGTTTTTATCATAACCCAACTCATGGGCCTGTCAGGCTAAAGTGCATCCCTTTTGGCTCTGTTGACTTCTACAGGTGTAATTTGCCCTAAATGAAGTACGTGTTCTGCAAAAGTATACCATTAATGCCTATTGTAGTTTGGTCCTTGGGGAAAGTTGGCATCCAGAGATTTCTTAAAATATGTAGGACACCTCTGGTCCATTAGAGAAATACTGAATATGCAAGTTTAAACTTTTGTTCATATTCTGATTCTTGCCCTATTTTTGCTTCCAAATATTTATCTGAAACTGTCATAGAGAAGCACATTGTTTTGCAACGATTGCATCAGAACTGTTCTCTAAAGGAAATGCCTTGAAATTAAATGACCTTGCCCCAGGCTAAGTAGAGTCAGGCCGTGCTTCTTCGGGTATGACTTAGGAGAGCTGTTTTGTAAATGTGCTCTCCCTAAATGGCTACAGACAAGGAACACATGGTTTCAAGAGGCACCCATTAAACCTCTTGAGATGAGATGGGTGACATATATTTGGCATCACTGCTTTGTAGAGAAATGAGACAGTGGTTGCCTGGAACTAAATTCTGCTAAAGAATGTTATAGAAATGTGGCATTTATTAACTTACCAAAATACAAGCAGACTGTGTTAAAGCTCCTGTGCTGGGCAGGTGCCAACATTTAAGTGATCGGAAATGGATGGGGCATGTGCTTTGTCCCCAAGGAATTCAGTAAATCATAGGGGAAGGGAGAAACCAACATGCAATGAGTGCTATTATATGCCAGGCACTTTGTATACATTGTCTCCTCATGCAAAGATACTGAGGTATGTAGGTAGGTAGGTCCCATATTGTCTCGTTTTCCAGATTGGGAAACTGAGGCTTAGAGCAGCTAAATAATTTGACCACTTTTATATAGCTAGTAAGGGGCACAGCCAGGATTTAAACCCAGGTTCCTCTGGCTCTTGAGTCCTTCTCTTAAATCCCCTGCCATGCTGCCCTTTTGTATGGGCACCATTATCTTCATTTTATAGACAGGGAGACTGAAGCTTAGGGAAGTTACATTTACCTGAGGTCCCCAACTATTAAATGGCAAATCCAGGTTTAGGACAGTGGACTTATTCCAAAGTTCATGGTCTTTTCACTCTACCACAGATATGTCCTATTTACAACTCTTGTAAATGGTATAAAATAATAAGTGTAATAAAAGAGGTACAGATACAGTTCCTATGAAGAACATATTATTCCCACCTGGGGGTGAGGGTGATAAGGGAAGGCTTCATGAAAGAGGTGTCTTTTGACATTGACTTTGAAGACTGGGTTGGGAATAGTGATGGGGGCGATAGTCATAGCAGAGAGAACAGCAGGTGCAAATGTATGGATGCCTAAAATGGATGCTATTTTTGAGTACTCAGTAGCCCAGATTGCCTGGAGGATAGTATAAGATTCAAGTAGTTGAGGAGACATATTTGGGCAGAAACAAGTAGCTAGACAGATGGTGTCTTGACTATATATCCAATTTTAAATTTATAGGAAATATATTGAGAGTCTAGAAAGGAAATGTGAGTTGAGGTGCCTCATATTGGAAGACATGGGGCAAGGTTGGTGGGACCTTCTTAGACTTCTAGTGTTTCTGTTCCCATGCTTTCCATTTGCTATGATAGGAAGGTTCAATCCAAGATTTATTTTCAATTCTGAAAATGTCTTTTGAATAAAAGAAATTACTGAATAGACCATCACCTTTAATTATAAATCAGAATGAAGTTTATTCTTTAATCTTCAGCCTCAGGGAATTAATGATTTTTAAAAAAAGGAACCTGTTTCTGGTCTTAGTATTACCAGCAGGTGGCACTGTAATACATTCCTTCTATAGCTCTGAAGTAGTGTTTTAAGATCCTGTGGCTGTCTTCAGAGTCTGACATGACAAGGAGTAACGACTTTTCCAGTCACTGTGCTGTGATTGGGCTAATGTTTGCACACATGCACTAAGCACCCTCCCCTAGCCCCTTCCCCTTTGTCTTGCACGATTATCTAGTTTGTGAGAGCTACTCAGATTATTACAGAACTACCTATAGATCTTTCTATTTTTCCCAAAGAAGGTGACTATGAAGCCTAGCTCTAGTTACTCCTTTTCAGTTAGGTGTTCAGAGGCTTAAGGCAGGGAAAAGTTATGGGACTGGCAGGTTTTACCTTTGGCATTCCCCCTAGCCACTCAGATTTTAACATCCTTGCTTCTCTGGGATGAAGTGAGAGAGTAGCATTGACGTATATACACTACCAAATGTAAAATGGATGGCTAGTGGGAAGCTGCTGCATAGCACAAGGAGATCACCTCGAAGCTTTGTGACCACCTAGAGGGATAGGATAGGGAGGGTGGGAGGCAAGCTCAAGAAGGAGGGGATATGGGGATATATGTATACCATATACCTGATTCACTTTGTTGTACAGCAGAAACTAACACAACATTGTAAAGCTTTATACTCCAATAAAGATGTGAGAAAAAAAGAATTCCTTGCTTCTTTCTTGGTCACCTAGCCCTCACCAAGGCTGAACAGTATCCAAAAGATTCACAACTTTTGTGACCTGTCTCTCCCTCTCGCCTTTAGTTAGAACTACCTCGTTCTTTAATAGGCAATGGCTAGTTCATCTTTAAACCAACCTCGGCTGGTACATTGGGACACTGTTGAGCATTTGATGCTATTGGACATGCCTGCCTTTTTGACACTCTTTTCTCCTTTTGCTCAAGTGACACCACTTTATCCTGGGTCTTTCCATATCTTTCTTGCTACTCTTTTTCAGCCTCCATCATTACCTTGTTTTCCTCTGACTACCCCTAAAAAGTTGTGGGTTTTGCCAGCATTTTCCCTTAATGTTCCTTTTAAATACCACTTTATACTTTCCCTGAGTTTCTGCTCCCTTGTTATGAACTGTCCACTCAGTGCTTCTCAACACTGGCTGCTTATTAGGATTACCTCGGGAGCTTTTAAAACATATTATACAGGTCTCACCCCCAGAGGTACTGATTTATTTAGGCTGGAGTGCAGTCCGGGCATCAGTAGTATTTTTTGTTTATTTTAACTTTGTGGTGATTCTAATTTGCAACCAGGGCTAAGAACTCCAGACCTTTTTAGGCTTCTAGATTTAGCAGTCTAGTCTTTATGTCTCTTCCTGGTTACATGCACTACTTTCCTGCTAGATGTGTTCACTTGGTTGTCCCACAGGTACTCTGAACTCCAATTTCTTCAAAACTGAAATTTTAATCTCCACCTTTTAAATTCCACCTTTCCACCTGTGTACCCTATCTTGGTTAAAATGGCATTATGATGTTTCTGAGCCAGAATATATGGTGCACTCTCTAGGTCTTTCATAATTTTCATAGTCAGTAATTGTCAAATTCTACTAATTCTACTTCTAAAATATCTTGCAAATCTACCTCACTCCTCTGCAGCCTACCTGCCACTGACCTAGTTCAGCCTTTCATTATTTTTCTCCTAAACACTGTACAAACCTCCTACCTGGTCTTCCTGTCTTTGGCTTCCGGTCTCTTCTACACTCGCCCATTTTCCATAATAACTTGCAGATGGTGTTTTTACTAGTTTGTTTGCTTTTAATTATAGATATGATCATGTTTTTCTCTTATGAAATAAAACTCCTTTGGCTCCCTACTGCATACAAGATAAAGTTTATGTGCCTTGTGGCATACAATCCATGGTATACAAGATCCTACTTAGTTTATTCTTTAATTCATTTATTCAATAATTAAATAGGTCACATGACCGTCCATGCACAAACCACCCTGGGTGGAAGAATTGGTTGAGATATTTCAAGTTTTCTATAATCTTAATTTTTGTCTACTTACTCTATCAACTATTGGGAGAGAAGTCTTGAAACACCAATTATGATTATGAATTTGTCTATTTTTTTTCATTTAAAAAAAAACACTGTTCACTTTCCCATTCTGAGCATTTGCTCTTATGCTTTTCTTCACTTGTAAATTACTTCACACCTTCTCTGCCTTTTGATAATCCTACTCATCTTTGAAGAGCCATTCCAAATGTCATTTTCTCTGTGACGGTTTCCCTGGATTGCCTCCACCCACCCACCTCTTACAGGCAGAATTAATTGTCCTTTTTCTATTCTCCTGTAGCAGTTTTTAAACCTCTATACTAGAAATGGTCATACTCAGATTTAGTTATTTGTACGCCTGTCTGTTCCACCACACGTGTGAACTTCCCAAAAGCAAGAATTGTTTCTTTGAATTATCTGTATCTACAAGACTGCCTTGCGCATAATAGTTGACTTACAAATGTTTATTAGGTGACTGAATAAATGCTTATGAATTGCTGACAACCTAGCAGACTTGTGGAGTATGGTGACTGAAGCAGAAAGTTGGGCAACTTTGAGTTACTAAGTATTCCACCTCCCACAGTTTGGGATTGTGGCCAGAGCACAGCCTGCCTACCCTCAGTTCTGCCTTTTTGACAAGGAGGATTTACTATGGTTATCAGGGCTCTCTGCAGCTCCATCCTCATCCACAGAGCCCACATTCACATAGACTTTAGTTTCTAATGAGATTTCTATGTATAAACACTACTCACTTCAGCTCAATCTCCTCAAAATGCTCAGTGACTTGACTTATTCCTGACTCACATGGTATGAACTAGCTAAGGACAGAGAGCCTGGGAGAGCAAGTAAGACTTGTAGGCTGGGAGAGGGCAGGCCAATTGCTTCTGTTTTATTTTTCCTAGGAGAACATACCATCCATGTGGCATGGAATTACAAAGAGCCTCAAGAAAACGCTGTGTAAATGAATAGCCAAAGTCATTCTCTGCAATACTGGCTGGGGATCCCATATTTAAACTTATGCCTTTACTGCAAAGTATTAGACAAAACAACAGCAATGGCAAGAACTGGCAATGTGCAGGTTTTAAACCCTTGTAGTGCAAACATTTTTGACAGTGTTTCCCCACCCCCCCCTTACCCAGCATACCCAGTGGAATGACAGTATAAAGGAACTAGACCCTCAATTGTCAGGGGAGTAGGAGGGCCTGATTTTATCAGCACGCTGCTATGTTGGTCAGGTCTAAGTTAGCCTTTTATAGAGCCTCTGTATCTCATCCTTCCTTTTTACTTTTCTTCAAAGCAAAGTCTTCCAGCTCTTTGAGCTCTTCCTCAGTCACTTTCTAATTTCTCCTTTGATATCAGACCCCAGACCTATTGTACATCTTTTCATTTTATTCAATCCCTACGTGTCATTCTCAAATCCTTTGTGTTTCGCTTAACTGCCGCTTGGCCAAAGTTGCTACTAATTTCAGCTTGCTTCTCACTTAGAACTAATTCCGTTTTCTTCAAGAGCTGGCCAATTAGTGAGCAGATATCTAAAATCTGATTTTGAGTTTAAGAAATCTACTTTAGATCCTGATTAGAACTTCAATGTCATAAAAATGAAAACTGTACAGCAAAGGGGCCCTTAGGACATTTTTTTGTAAAATTGATTATCCAACCATGTTCCTTTCCCCCTTCCTTTTCTAGTTGTCCCTTTAAATTCTGGAGTAGAGCCTCTGCATGGCACTAAAGTGTGGTTCATCAACTCATCATGCTGATTAGAAAAAGGAACAGGAAGCACATCATTTATGGTGAATGTCATGACAGGAAGTTAGAGCAAAAACATCCTTACAGGCTTTGACAGTTTGTTGCTAGAATGATATTTGTTTTTGCAGTTGTTTTTCAGTCAGAAGAGGGCCTTTCCATTTCCTTTTGCAGGGTCTGAACTCTGACCCCAGTGTTTCGAGGCCCAGGATATTAGGCTTCCCTCTTGAATGTGCAAGAACAGGGAAGAGAATGAACACCTCTGTGTACTGGGTCATTTCACCTTCCTATTTTCTAATGTGATTTTAGAATTTTTACTTCTGTACTCGTATTCTCCACATTTTAAGATGGGGCTTGTCTTACCTTCTGACGTCTCAGGAGTTTTATTAGAAGGGATTTGTATCATCAGTTTCCTTGGATGATCCCCCTCACATTTACTTGGTGCCCTTTTTGTTTCTCTTTATTAAGAGCTTTAATGCCATTTTCACATTCTTGATTATTTATGCTACTTTGAATGTCCATTCAGGAAGGTGATCAGATTTTTTTCCCCCGAGAAAATGGAAGATGGATCTTTTGCATCACTTTGCATAAAATTAGCATGTTGATTTTATATAAACCCACAGGTTACAGGTTAATTTACATAACTTAGCATTCAAGAAGGTAAAGACCTTGTCAAGGAAAATGAAATAAATCAAGGCAGCTGAAACCAAGTATATTCAAGCCATCAGAAAATGGGGTGGGCAAAGAGGAGCTGTGGGGTAGAAACTTCTTATAGTTATCCTCACAAGATATTAATACAGTAAGGAACCAGAGAAGTTATCTAATCCAGTCTCCCACCAGTGTAGGAATCCCTTCTAGAGTATACCACACAGACGATGGTCCAGTTGACAGTTATACTTTCAGAACCAAGTGCCTAGTAAAGCAGTCTCTTTAGTTTTGGAAAGCCTTTAATTGTTAGGAAGCTCAAATCTGCCCTTTTGTAAACTTCCACCAGTGGATCCTAGCTCTGCTTCCTGGAGTCTCACAGAATCAGTCTCATCTAGTGGATCTTAATTTAGGTCCATGGACAGGACTTAAATGAACCCACAAACCCCCTGAAACTGTATGCAAAATTTTGTGTGGGGGTGTGAGTGAATGTATGCGTGTATTGATAGCTGTCATTAAATTTTCAAAGGGGGCATATCATTTTGAGAATATTTATAACAACCAGGGCTGGCTTCATAAGAATATGACTTGTACAGTTGCACAGGGCCTTATACTTAGAAGGGACCTGTGACCTTGACTTTTCATTTTACACCAGACTCCTCAAATTATGGGGAACTACCCAATGACATGAAGCTTTAACAAATCACTAGAATTCCTACAAAATGAGACTTTGGGTAATTCTACTTTCAGGAACCTATATCATCCTTCTATTTAGCTTCAGATCCTGCTTGTGTTTCCAATTTATCTTCTTAATTTGGAGTGAAATGAGAGCACCCTCTGCTTCCTCTTTAAGTTCTGTCTAGTTTCTTACTTGCTCTATACCAAGGAGTCTTAACCTGGAATTCATTGTCATCTTAGAATTTATCTAATCTATCTGTATATAATATTTCAAACCTTGAAAACAGCTTAAGCACAAGGGTGGATTGAGTCTAACTGGAGAAAATTAACAACTTTCATTAACACTAGGAGAGTTCTTATCTTTTTCTATTTGGACATCTGGAATTTGAGCAGAGTGAGTTCTGTCAGAGCAAAAACATATTTTTAAAAGATAGCTCAGATGTATCCAATTTAATTTTATTTAGTTCTATCTTACCTTGCTCTATACAAAAGCTTTTAAACTTATCTCTTTCTTTTTTGATTGATCAGGGTCTTTCCCCCTCAAATGTAATACTCAATAAATTTAATATACTGTATTATGTATTCTCATACCAAATTATATGTTTAATGTAAAACATCAAAATTAGAAAAGCTTAATTTAAAATTTTAATTGCATATTTTATTTCAGCATATCGTTAAAAGAAAGTTCATAACACATTAGGAATTTTGTTGGAGGGGTACACCAAGTATAGTTTCCCCTGAAGTTCACTAGGCAAATGTGTGATTGCTCCTTTGGTGACCTTGGTTTCTGCTGTGGAGGAAGGAAGATCACAGCCACCCTGTAACATGTGAGTGTGATTTGAGACAAATCCACATTGGTCAACTGAGAATAGGTTTAGTCTTCCAAAGATGGTAAAAGGGAAAGAAAATAAGCTCTACAATGAAATGTTAAAAGAACTGTAATTGTTTTGTCTTGGAATAAAGAAGTCTAAAGGATGACTTGAAAGAGATGAGGTATTTTTGATATTTTGGCATTTTTTGATATTTTGGTATTTTTCTGCATTCAAAGAGGAATAGATGATTTAAGATTTAGGTTGACATTTAAAGAAAGTTTCTTTTAAATTAAGATAATCATGCTCACTATCTGTTATAGATTCACTTACTTAAGGCAAGACCTCAATCAGATGATATCATGAGGCTCCTTCAAATTCTAAGTTTGCACCCTTGGGCTTAAAATCCTACTTTCATGGTACACCAAGATTGGCATGGGCTTTTTTGCTGATTTGCCTTTCATCTTGGACTTTTAATCTTTTTTCTTAATTATGTGTCAGGCACATGTCCCTCTTGGGGAAGAATGAAAATAAAAGGAAAGATGTCCCTTGTTGAGTGGCCAGAATGACCATCCTTAAATATCTAAGTAGGCATTGTCATTTTCAACTTCGTCATCTACAAGGCTATTTAGTTATTTCAATTTTGTTGTCACTACTCAAAACAGTTTTACATCTCCTATTTGAGAATTCACTTCAGAACCCATGGCATGATAGAAATAACTCCAGTTTTGACCTAACCTTTGAGAGTGATTTTCTTCTTTAAAATAACCAACATAAATTGATCCACAAGCTGATCTTACTAACTAGATTAGTGTGGTAATGTGTTTTCAGTGAAAATCGTGATATAAATGTAAAGCAATAGGGTGTTTCTTTGGTTTACAACCAAACTGGATATGGAGACACAATTAAGACATAAATTTTTTAAAATTATAATAGAGCCTAAAACAGTGCTAGTAGGTAGAATAGATGGCTGGTGACTACTTTGGTGACAAGGAAATTTAAAATTCAAACTAGTCTCATTATTATATCATATATATAGTAAATTAACAAAATAGTGTCATAGAATCATGGAGAATTAGCTCTTGAAATCCCTTAGTGATCCCTTTGTCTAATGCCCTCATCCCCACCTCTATCATTCTCATATTTATATTTCAACTGAAATGTCATTCCAAGAAAACTGTCACTGGACTCCCAAGAATAGCTCAGTTTCCCTAGTGCTTGGTCAGGGCCTAATAAGTAGTAGGCACTCAATAAATATTCATTGAATGAATGAGTAGATGAATATATTTAGGGGACTGGAAGACCCTGCCAGAAATTACAGTGTCTCAAAGTTACTATCATAAATGTTAATAATTATTCAAAACTCTGGGGGAGGGGAGGGGAAGTAAACTGGTTATTTGAGCATTCTGATTGTTGAGATTCCAGTTAAATGAGAGTTTCCCATAAATAAATATATAAAGATTGTTCTAGCTCTTCAGATATTAAAAAGGGTTCTTTTTTAAGGCCGTCTTTGCAATTTGAACCTAATTCAAATGTGACTGCTTCTTGCTCTTGTTAACTGCTAATTGCCGAGTACTGTGTGGAATTGTTTGGCTTGGTATTTTGCTTCTGTAAGGAGCTAACCATTCTCTGGTAAGAAGAGATCAAATCCATGGAAAAGAAATACTCTGCTGCTTATCCATCTTTCTCCTGAAGTGCACCTCACCCCCTTGGGATCTGTACTTTCCATATGCTGCCCCAGTGCACAATCCTCCCTGCTTTCCTCCCTTCCCAGGATAGCCATACCCATGGGATGGAGACCTGGCCTACCTTGGCCATGCATGAAGAACTCATATAGGGTCAGATGCTACATGAGGAATCTGGACACCTGGATTCTAATCCTTGAAATGTTACATTCTAGGAGGCTGTTTTTAAGTCACTTTTCTTCTCTGAGCCTTAGTGTTCTCATCTAAAAAATAATGAGGGGTTTGGGCTAGGTCCAAACTGTTTTCAAATTATGTTTTGTGCATGCCTCTGGGTTCATTGGAGTTGCTTCAGAGGCTAATATGGGGGTTGGGGAGAGAGGCAGAATGAGCAGGGCCTTTGGGTTCACTCACTTCAGCCACAGCATCTTCACTTTTGTTTGATATGCTGTGCTTTCCTGAAAGAATTTGTTTGAAAGCTATATTCACTGACATTGTGAGAGCACATAGTAGATGTAATTTAGTCATGAAGGTGGTTGAAATGACTCTACCTACCGTTTCATGGTCCAATATTACTGGCTTTTGGTGTTGCTTATTGAATTGACCGTGTGACAATCTGATCAATTGCTGTAAGGGCCTATCTTGTTGACCACCTGGCTGCGGATCAACTCAGCAGTAGTGTTAGGTTAAAGATGTGGAAATCATGAGGACCAGTGGTAGAAAAGCCTGGTTTTCCTTCTTGTGGAGATTGTGGTAGCAGATAAACAGTTCTAGACAGGACTATGTGGAGTTCTATTAATATACCTTTCTCCCCTTTACGCCTCCCTCCCAAAGCCTAGAGCCAGACTTCCTATAAATGATTGCTTGCCTATAGACTGAAAGCTAAACTGATCCAAATAACAGAGTCACCCCCAGAGTGTACATTTTATCATTTTATTATCTCTCATCCTTTCAAACCTAATCGATACTTAACTATAAGAAGCACGATTTGTGCTCCTAATAGGTTGACAGGAAGACATATAGTACTCTAGAGATGGACCAGAAAAGGGGAAAATACATTGTAATCTGAAAAGTGTGTTTTATTTGCAGGTACTCACTGATCTGTGGTTCAAAGTGTGATGGGTTTTCAGTGGAAATGCCCTGCTTTTTTCCCTCAGATTTTGTTATTACTGTTTAGCACTAACTGTGTGTAGCATTTTCTATTTGCCCACTGGTTAGGGGTCATGTGAATGGTCACTGCTTTTATTCCAGCTTCACAGATGAGGAGCTAGAGGTTCAAGGAAAAACTAGTGAGTTGGCCCAAGGTCACGTGATAAATCGATGGCAGAGGTGAGGGTTACCAGCATCAAATTTCCACAAGCCCTCACAAATGTCATTTGTTCCACTACTTCTGCAGGGACACTGGGCAGTGATAATAAAGCCTTCCACTGAGCTTCTTGGAGGCTTTTACTAGAAAATGCCAAAGTGTGGGGCTTCCCTGGTGGTGCAGTGGTTAAGAATCTGCCTGCCAACGCAGGGGACACGGGTTCGAGCCCTGGTCTGCGAAGATCCCACATGCTGTGGAGCAACTAAGCCCATGCGCCACAACTACTGAGCCTGTGCTCTAGAGTCCATGAGCCACAACTACTGAGCTGCACAGCCCCCATGCTCTGCAACAGGAGAAGCCACTGCAATGAGAAGCCCACACACCGCAATAAGAGTAGTCCCCGCTCGCCGCAACTAGAGAAAGTCTGCACGCAGCAACAAAGACCCAACTCAGCCAAAAATAAATAATTAATTAACAATAAAATGCCAAAATGTGGCTGGTGCTTTGCCCTGATCTTTAGGGTCATCTGAAGAGCTCCCTCTGGCTTAGCCTTATGGGAACAAAGCAGCAAATGCTTCAGACTTGTTGAAAACTTGCAGGAGGGAATGATTGGCCGTGCAGCTACTGTGGCATTGTTTATTTATAAAGCATTAAAAGTTGGATGTCAAGACATGATAGACTTACCAAAAAATTGCTTTATTTTGTTTTGCTTTAATGAAATGTATCTTGGGTAGATACATATAGGGGGTAGATTGCACTCAGAATTCACCTGACAGTGCAGCTTCCACGCTCTTATTTTCCCAAAAACCTAGGGCAGCACTGTGTTTGGAGTTATGGATTCTTAGTTTGGGCAACCGGTATAGCTTCTATTTTTCCCTTCAGCTCAACGATCAACATTCTTTGGCTCAAAAACATTTAAAACCATTTTAAAATGGTTTAAAGACCTAAATGTCAGATATGACACCATAAAACTCGTAGACGAGAACATATGCGAAGCATTCATTGACATAAATCATAACAGTATTTTCTTAGATCAGTTGCCCAAGGAAAAAGAAATAAAAGCCAAAATAAACAAATGGGACCTAATCAAACTTAAAAGTTTTTGCACAGGAGAGGAAACCACCAACCACAAGAAAAGACAACCTATGGAATGTGAGAAAATATTTGCAAACAACACAACCAACAAGGGGTTAATATTCAAAATATACAAACAGCTCACAGAACTCAATATCAAAAAAAAACCCAAGCAAAAAATGGGTAGAAGACCTAAATAGACATTTTTATAAAGAAGATATACAGATGGCTAACAGGCATATGAAACGATACTCAACATTGCTAATTATTAGAGAAATGCAAATCAAAACTGCAATGAGGTACCACCTCACACCGGTCAGAATGGCCATCATTAAAAAGTTGACAAATAATAAATGCTGGAGAAGGTGTGAAGAAAAAGGAACCCTCCTACACTGTTGGTGGGAATGTAAATTGGTGCAGCTACTATGGAGAACAGTATGGAGGTTCCTTAAAAAGCTAAAAATAGAACTACCATGTGACCCAGCAATCCTACTCCTGGGCATATATCTGGAAAGACTGAAAACTCTGATTTGAGAAGACACCTGCACTCCAGTGTTCGTAGCAGCACTATTTACAATAGCCAACACATGGAAGCAATCTAAGTATCCATCAACAGAGGAATGGATAAAGAACGAATAAAGAAGATGTGGTGTGTGTATATATGTGTGTGTGTATATATGTGTGTGTGTGTGTATATATATATATACACACACACACACATATATACACACACATACACACACAATGGAATATTACTTAACCACAAATAAGAATGAAATATTGCCATTTGTAGCTATGTGGATAGACTTAGAGAATATTATACTTAGTGAAGTCAGACAGAGAAAGACAAATACTAAATGATACCACTTATATGTAGAATCTAAAAAATAATACAAATGAATCTATATATCAATACAAAATAGAAACAGACTCATAGACATAGGAAACAAACTAGTGGTTACCAGAGGGGAGAAGGAAGGAGGGAGGGACAAATTAAGATTATGGGATTAACAGGTACAAACTACTATGTATGAAACAGATAAACAACAAGGACCTACTGTATAGCACAGGAAATTATATTAAAATTATATTAAATATCTTGTAATAACCTATAATAGAAAAGAATCTGGAAAAAGAATCATTTTGCTGTATGCCTGAAACTAGCACAATATTGTAAATCAACTCCACTTCAATAAGAAACATTTTAAAGTGAGCAGAATGAGAGAGCAGAAGGAAGGCAAACTCAGAGAGAAAATGTATAACTGGTTAATAATTGCTGTATGGAATTGAAGCTTCTACCTTTATTTTTCAGTAAGTATAAATTAAACACTCACTTGTTTTAAACACATGCAAGAGGTAATAATCCCTTCTGATTCCTTTAACTGACAGAAACAGAGTAACCTTGAAACTCTACTCAAACATTATCCCCAATCCTCCTCTCTCAAGAAGACTTCCATGACTAATTGAGCCATAGGAAATTATTCCTGTTCCGTTTCATATTAATCATTAAAACTTGTTCTCTGCTTGCTGTAAAATAGGCTTTTATTCATTTGCACATGTACAATATACATGCATTGTTTATCTCTGATGAGGCACCTGTTCAGCTAAGTTAGGTAACTGGTTAGGAAGAGGTAATAGAAAGCACCCTTGCTCTGGAGCCATACTCATCCGGGTTTAACTCCAATATATGCAATAGGTAACTGTGAAACCCTGGGTACATTACTGAATCGCCAGTGTTTTGTCTGTAAAATAATCTATTGTGCAGGAATTACTGTAAGAATTGGAGAAGATATGTAGAAAGAGCACTTAGCCAGGCCTTGGCATATTATGCTTGATGTTCAATAGATGGCAGTTATATTGTTGTTGCTGCTGCTGTTATATTCCTTATCAAATTTTTCTTAGTCATTATAAACAAAATGGAAGTGACAGCAGTCCCAAGGATGGGGCTTTGGTTTTGCTTTTCTGGACAGGAAAACATTTTGTGTATTTAAGTTTAAAGGGTAGCACTAGGCAGTAGATTTGATTATTTCTCTCATTTCACTTCTCTCCTTTTCCATAAATAGTGGTCACCTGTAGTTTTCAGTGTGTAGGGTGTCATGAAATAGTCACATCATTTCATGAAAGATTATGTACACAGAGGAGTAAGATGTAACTGAGCATACACATACATACTGGCCTTATTTTTCATTCTTGGCAAGTAGAGGTCTTTAATGTGTAACTTGAAAGCTTATTAAATTTTGTGTAGGATATTAGGAAATGCCTTTTAAAAATACTTTAGTTTTATATTTTTAAAAATTGAGGTATAACTGACATACAACCATATGTAGTTTCAGGCATAAAACACAGTCATTCAATATTTGTATATACTGAGAAATGATCACCACAATAAGTCCACTTGACATCCATCACCATACATAGTTATAGATTTTTTCTTGTGATGAGAACTTTTAAGATCCATCCTATTAGCAATTTGCAAATATGCAGTACAGTACTGTTAACTATAGTTGCCATGTTTTACATTATATCCTCATAGTACATTCATTTTATAAATAAAAGTTTGTGCTTTTTGACTCCCTTCAATCCTTTAAAAAGAGGTAAGAGAAGGTACGTTTTGTTTTGGCATCAAAACGTCACTTTGCTGTACACCTGAAACTAACACAACATTGTAAATCAAGTATACTTTAATATAAAATAAAAATTAAAAATAGATTTCCATTTCTGCCTTCCCTTTTCAACCTGATTTTAAAAAAATTCTGTAATAAGGGTATCCCACTTAAAAACCTGTTGATATAAAAGGAACTGGAAGTTTGGCTGAATATTTTAGAATTTGTTTGCTTGCTCAGAGCTTCAAACACTCATGGCCTGGAGTTTCCCGGGGAGGGCAGAACCACTAAGTAGATAGGGCTCAGGTAGCTAAGGTTCCTGGTCAGCTCCCTGGAGAAGGTAGCACTGTACAGAAGGTGTAGTCTGGTCTTTAAGGCACCCCCCAACCCTTTATCTCTGACAGTTCCTCTGTTCATACTGAGGATGGAGCCCTGCCAGATGACATAAAACCCGCTTCCAGAGTTGCTGATCAAGCAAGGCAGAACTGAACAGTTGGGTCTGGGCTCTCCCAACACAAAAACCAAAGTTCTCAAGGAGTTAGAGAAATAAACTGATGCTTCTTAAAGCTGGTCCTGGATGTTATGACTTGTTTCTGGAAGCAAAGAAATAACAATTCCAACAACAACTACCAGAACAAACCCATTCAGTGTTTACGGTGTGCCAGATCCTATGCTGGGCACTTGACACATAGGATTTCCTTTAAATTCTCACAACAACTCTCTAATATGTGTTACATGAAGCAAAATGTTCTATGGCCAAAATGTTTGAAAACACTGGGTAAAAGTAGTTAAAGGGTTTTTTTTAACTGCAGGACTTAGCAGGGACTTTAATATAATAGTTCGTGTTATGAACTCCAAGCAGGACTTAGAGTATGCTGCTTTCCCAATTGTGTTGGAGCACGGAAACTTTCTTTTTCCAAAGGTCATCTGGAGAGATGGAACTCCATTTGGGATGTGCTGTACTATGAGTTTCTTGTGGAATCCATGTTTATTGTCCTTGGAAATTAGACTATGTTCTGTCTTTGCCCTGGCCTTGTCTTGTCGCTAAGTAACCCACACGACCTTATCTTTAAAAACCTGTGAGTTTATATCTGTTCCATGGAAAACTGCATGGATGTCCCTAATCTACCCAAGTCCAAGCAACAGTTGTCCTTTAACTGGACTATTGTAGTAGCCTCCTAAGTGGTCTTCCAGTTCCCCTCCTTATGTTCTTCTGGATCACTGTCCATGCTATAGCCAGTTATCCTAAACAAACATTCGAACCGCAAACAAAATGACATTGCACTACTATTTTACCAAAAATACTTTAAAACTTCCAAACATACTCAGAATAAAATTCTAACACCTTACTAAGGCCTGTAAAGCTGGGCATGGCCTTAACCCTGCCAGTCTCTACAGCCTCACTGCTTACCATTCTCCCCCCACAGGCTCTCTCTGCTCCAGCCAGGTTGTCAATTCTTCTGGTGTTCAGGTTACTTCCTCCTCAGGGAGCACTCTCTTCCCTCTGTCTAGAATGTCCTTTCAGAGGACATTCTGTACTACTCCTACTCACCTATCATCTCTTTGCTTAAATGCTGCTTCCTCAAAGAGATTGTCACTAACCACTCCAAAACTTAGGGGTGCTCAGTTTTTCTGGGTTAGGTGAAGTTAAAGGGGTTTCTTTACATTAGGATTCATCAGAACCTTTGCTATGTTAACATGTATTTTGAACTTTAAGAGAGACACAAAATACCCTGTTCTTTTCCTCAGATCACTTATCACAATGTTTGGCTAATGGCTATCTCCCGACTAGACTCTGGGTTTTATGAGAGCGGAGACTATATCTGTTCACCGGTGCACCCCAATGCTTAATGCAGTGCCTGACACATGTTAGGAGTTCAGCAAATGTTTGCTGAATGAAGAAATGAAAATGTATCTTTATGCTGCTGGTCTGGTATTTTATAATGGGCCTGCTGCTGAATGATTTAATATTACTGATATAATCACTTCCTACTGAAGATTTTTCCTTATTATTTAAGGCTTTTGAAAGAAAACCTAGAATTAGATTCAGCAATGATTGGTAGCAATTGAGTATTAGTGATAGCAATACTTGGCTTTTATATTTTTTAATTAATAACCTTTAAAATTATTTAATATTTACTATTTTAACATTTTTAAAAATTTATTTTATTTATTTTTGGCTGCATTGGATCTTTGCTGCTGCGTGTGGGCTTTCTCTAGTTGTGGCGAGCAGGGGCTACTCATTGCGGTTCACAGGTGTCTCACTGTGGTGGCTTCTCTTTTTGCGGAGCACGGGCTCTAGGCACTCGGGCTTCAGTAGTTGTGGCGCATGGGCTCAGTAGTTGTGGCTCACGGGCTCTAGAGCTCAGACTCAGTCAGTAGTTGTGGCACACGGGCTTAGTTGCTCCAGAGCATGTGGGATCTTCCCAGACCAGGGCTCGAACCCGTGTCTCCCCTGCATTGGCAGGTGGATTCTTAACCACTGCACCGCCAGGGAAGCCCTGCTATTTTAACATTTTATGTAATATTCTTTATACTTACCTTTTTAATAATTAAAATAATTCTTTAAAACTTAGCCTTAGCTTTAAACATTTTCAAGTTCTAGTTCAAAGTAAAATAACAAAGCAAAATAATGCACTACAACATTTGTTTCCCAATTAGCCATACCTGTGGGAAGCCTTCCTTAGGCCGTGAAATCCAAGCCCCATGTGAGCCTGGTAGCATCTGACCTTCAGAGTAGGTCTGAGGACCCTGAAAAAAGGAAATGTCTTTGTGAATGCCAAGCCTGAAAATCAAAAAAACACAGCATGAGTACATAGTAAATACTATGTGTTGGCAGGTTTTTATGTAAGAAGATGGTGGCGTTACACACGTTCTTTGATCTGATCCTCCTTGTGACATGTAGAACACGTTCTCATTGCTCCCAAGCAGGATTACAATTTTACCTGTGATCTGTGTCACAAAACAATTGACTGGACCCTGTGACAAAGGAAATCATGACTTGGGGTGCATTAACTAGGCTCTTAAAACAAATGAGGCACTTGCTTGCCTAATTCTCTAAGTCCTCTGGGCCTGGGAGAGGCCTGGTCCAGGTAGAGCTAGCAGAAAGACAGATCCCAGTGTACAGCCTCCAAGGTCACTTCTTGGTAATTGGATAAGGCAAGCCATCTAGTGTTATTTCTTTGAGAAGGGCCATTCCTAGAAGAGTGTACCATCCAAAAAATGGGTGGAAAGAGGCAGACAGGGAGGTTATTGGTGCTTGTTACCTACTATTAGGTACATCTAAGTGCTATAGCACTGCCAGTACAGCTTGTGTTGAGTTTCTGTGCCATGTCTCAGTTTCACTGGCAAGCAGGCTTCAACAGGATTTGCTCAAGGCTCATTAATAAATTACTCGCACTAACAAGAGGAAGATTCAACCTAACGAGAGAATGTGCCTTATTAATGGCTTGGAAATTAAGCAGTCTCCATCTAACTAATCAATGGTAAGTGACTGACCTTCGTGGAGGCTACAGCTCATTAGTAGAATACACACAGATGGTAATATGCTCAAAGGTATTTAAAATATATGTGAAAAGAACTACATTAATAAGACAAACCTATCCCAACTGTCCATGACTTGGCTCTTGTTCCCTATGCTATCTCTATGTAATTTGGTGTATTTATTTATGAGAATGAATTTGTCTGATAATGTCTACAGTTTTCAAATTTCCATGTAGATAACAGATTATGATCAACTTTCACAATAATTTGCTTTCATGAAAAAAGGCTATAGGAAGAATTGACTCATAATAACAGCTTTGTTTATTCAGTAACTCATTTATCCAAGGATAATTGCCTTGAGGGAGAAATGGATTCTAAGCCTAATGTAATAAATGTTTATTTGGAATTGTATTTGACTGTTTCTTCTTTTTCTTTCTTGTTAAATGCTTTCTCAAATGTGATCTGTTAATAATTATTCCAGTATCTCCAAGGACCTTCCTGAAGGTGTTATACTGAAATGTTCCATAAATACGCTTGTTTCTCTGACAGCAAGCCAGTAGTGACATCAGAGATGGCATGACTTTACTTCAAATAGGACAGTGTATACGACAGCCAATTCACTAGCTCTATTCTTACCCCATACTTGCCAAGCTACTGCAAAAACCCAAGTGGTAATGCATAGGTGATTTTTAAATCTTGCATTTCCTTTATTTCACTCAGCCAATCTGTCTCTCTTAAGAAGCACCTTGAAGACTGCAGTGAGTTTTAATGACATCATACTGTCATGTCTTTTCTTCACCTTGCTCATGCTTTAAGATGTCCTTTTCTTGTTCATCTCCCTCCTCAGAAATCCCTGGTTCTGGCATCTTCAGTGAAAACAGCCAGATAAAGTGTTTATCAATTCCTAAGGCTCCCTTTAGTTTTATTTATATAAGAAGCTCCCTAAGGGGAAGACCTTTACTTCTTATGTGGTGAAGTGCAACATTTGCTCACAGATCTCTACCTCTGATGAATCGAATTAGGAAATGTGTATTGGAGTAGAGCCAAACACTGACAGGAAGACATCCAGACAGCATGCTTTCCAAGCCTTTTGCTTGGGAGAGTAGTGCTGTGACAATACAGTGGCCCCAGGTCACTGGTAATTGGTGAAGGTCCAGAGGTGGAGGGATTTAAAAGTCTGAAAAGCAAAGTGCGAGAATGGAGGTTGGCTCTTTTGCATATTTCCCAACCAAGACTGGTAGATTGTAAGATCTGCAGTCAGTAGTGGTCCAGCATGTTCACGAGCTGTTAATTAATAAGGCTGAAAAATGAGATAAGCTATTTTAACAGAGCTCTACAGTGGTCTCCATGTGCATCACATTTCTCAAAGCAGGTACTGCCTTTTGCCACCTCAGGGCCTGGCTTCTCCATGAAGCTTTCTTCCACTAATCACTCCTTGTTAGTCTTTATTTTCTATCATCCTCGACTAGAGCTAATCAGTATGGAAAAATGATACTGATTAGGCTCTGGGATTTCTTTAAGTCTCTACCATGTTTGATGCTCAGTGTCACCTCAATGGCGAAAATAGGCTCATTTATACTTCAGATACATGGCCATTTTGGTTAAACTCCAAGGGCCTTAGTCTGTTTATTTGTTAGAATTTTGCTAGCTTATTATTAGGTGACAGACAAGACAAATGAGTATAATCTATGGGTAAATTTACAAATTTTAGTAACATTTCTCTCCGTTAAGTTTTGACCTTAGTAAGACAACAGGGACCTTTATACAATAAATCAGTCCATACAATTTGTTTTAGCTTTACAGACAGAGGAAGCTATAGTGAGTATTTTCTCTCAAAACCAAAATGAGTTGTAGACATCTCTGGTGAGTCTCCAGAAAGGAATTAGGTTTGGCCAGTGAGAGTTGAAACAAGGACACCATTGCTATGCTCTGAGACCCTGAATTCTGTTTCAAAATAGATAAGACAAGACTGGGTCTTGGCCCCTGTCTTTTTGGGTTTTTTTAGTAGTGGTCAGTGTGAGTCACCTATGTCTGAATGGTAATAATACATTGAGGAACCAGAAACATTCATCTGGACAGAATAAGGAACCAAACAGCTAGGTCTTCTCAAGTACCAGATGACCCTATTTTACAGAAAAGGAAACCAATGCCTAGTTAGACAAAGCAGCTGGGTGAGGGCCACTCCACAAGGTAGCAGTAGAATCTTGCTTGTGTATTATTCATTAGAACATTACTATCCTGAAGACCTATTAATATTATCTTATTCCTTGCTTTAGAAGTCTTTTGAATGCTCCCTTAGTTTCCCCTTTATAAAGATGGGACAAAGGACATTAATTTATTCACTAATCCATTTAGCAAGAATAGGCACTGAAAAGACAGAGATAAATAAGATGTAGTCCATATCTGGAGATATGCACTATCTTTTGCTATAGGAGAGATACACACAGACAAACTACAATAAAATTCAGTTAGAGATAATGAGTTTAAAACAAAATGCTGTAGGACGATTGCATTGTTTAAGTTGAGGCAGAGTTTTCCAGACGCTTTTGAATCCTTTGAAGAAATATGTAGGGAGCTTATGCATCTGTATATATACCCTAAAATTTTTGAAAATTGCATATAAACGTAGTTCACTTCTATTTCATCATCATCCAATGTCGAGTATGAATGTGTCTCTGCCATTGAATATGTGGTAGGAAACAACTGAACCATTTGAAAAATTGGCAAGGTTGTCTAGACGCTTTTTAATATCTCATTACTTTGTGCCTTTCCTCATCCTGTTGCTCCTACTTGGAACCTTCTTTCTTCTTCTCTACACATCAGGTTTATTTTTCAAGGTCCCGTTTGAGGGGCCAGTGGATTTGCATTTAGGCTGTCTGTAGGAGGACTTAAATGCACATGGGACATTAGATACTTAAATAACCCTCATTCTAAAACTACTTGTCCGGTACTAGCCATTACTCAGGGGTTTGCTGCATATTGGGTCACCTTTATTGAGGAGCATTTGCAGAAAGGGAGTGACACATGGTGATAACTTGGCTGGAATAAAGCACACAGATGTGTGAACTCTTCTTTAATCATATATTTAAATTCCCTATATTCAGAGAATTCATTTTGGTTTTGAGAAGAACCTTGTGGCAGAAATGAATCCAGGTTGTCCTTTTACTGGGGAAAATTTCATTTTTTGAAAAAGTTAACTAAGACATAGAACATTCACCCATTTAGTTTTTAGGGTTGAAATTTGGGCACCATTTTTTTCCTGCTTTAGCTCTGCCTTGATATTGCAGCTCCCTTAATGTTAGAGCAGCCTCCATATGTCCTAATTAAGTGGCCAAAACTTGGCTTCTGTGGATTGTTTCTGTAATGCAGGCAGTAATGTCTCATAATGACTCTGAAAGAACTCTCTAGTCAGTCTTGCCAAAACTAAAATTGTCTTTCATTTTTTATATCCCCAACTGTTCTTGCCCTATTGGGGATATTAAATGTATTTGCAATTGGGAGGAACTTCATATGCAGCTCTGTGGAAAAGATAACACTGCTCTTTATGATTTTATAATCCCTATGTGGCCAAGTCATGCATATCAAGGGCATATATGCATGCACACTTGACAGAACCTGTGATTCTTGCAAGCCTTCCCTTTGATCCTCAGAATTTGTCAGTAAGAAATTGGTGAAAAGTGCCTCTTCACCCTTATTTGGAAGCAGAATTCTTTGATCTCTTTGGACTGTGATTAACACCTGTGGATTTAGAGACACCCCTCCCAGCAGGTAGTATAAAAAGGGCACAGGGCCAATACACCCAACCATCACTAGTCCCGTTTGGTAAGACTGATTAAATACTCTGGTCTAGAATTTAAGTATTTTGCCATTATGGACTATTCTGTAAAATCTAATTGATGTCTCTGCTTACCTTTCTAGACCTAAGGTAGCTTCTGCGTCTTTCTTGGCCTGCTGGACACAGTCCAAGTTCCTTCTAGTCAGCCACATTTCAGCTCTGTTCATTCCCTGGAGAACGTTTTAAGGATGCGAGGAGATTTTGAATGTCCAGGAATGAGAGGGATGATGAATGCAGTAAGGACCCTGAGAAGGCAGAAGGGAATGGAATCCAGAGCCCAGGAGGGAGGACTAAAAAGAGTAGAGACATTGCTTTCATTATGACAGTAGGAAGGAGAAAAATTTGAGGGCAGACACAGATTAGGCTAGTTTCAGTGACTGGAAGTTGAAGTGGCTTCCCTTTTGTAAGTTAAAGTGGAGGTAAGGTCAGTCGGCTGAGAGAGAGGGGGAAATGGAAGAATAGAGCTTGAGAAAGTAGATAAAATTTGGAATAGACACTGCTTGCACAGTCTCTTTCCCTAAACCAGTTGTTTCTATCAGCAGGGGCTAGACCAGCAACACTGAAACTGTTCTGCCGTGCAGTGACCATATTAAAAAGCCTGCAAACTTCATCTGTAAACTACTTTAATGAGCAGCTCTCTGCATCCTTTTTTATCGTATAATAATATGGGTTGGTGCCATTACAAACTGTGTCTAGCCTTAGTTGAGCTCTCAATGTCACCCAACAATCCATCATTTGGCTCTTGATCTGCTTCTTCTGCCATTATATGGTCTTCCACACTCAAGAAATACGTTAGGTGGTAATATTTGGTCTTGAAGGTCTGCAATGAGATGATTCTTTTGCTTGGAAGTCATGGCAGGGACCTAGCTTACGTGACCATTGACTATGCTTTAATGCTAATTGGCAAAAAGGCATGACTCTTTCTGGACTTTCTTGAATATAATCTGAGGGAATATAGTCTTGAGCCCCATGTGAAGAAAGTCTCCCTAGTCTGGATTTCCTTGTCCCGTGTGTGTGTGTGCGTGTGTGTGTGTGTGTGTGTGTGTGTGTGTGTTTCTGTAGTATTCCTATGAATGCTGTCAGCTGAGGAACTAGAATCTTCTATCATAACAGCTGTGCTCATGCATGACTAATGATATATATGAAATGGGTGTGTGTGTGTGTGTGTGTGTGTGTATATATGAAATGGGTGTCTCAAGGGAAGACATTGAGCTGAAAAAGTGGTGGACTTTGGGACTAGGGGATTTGTGATGGATCTAATGTGTGGTCCAGCATCAGAACCATGGTGCGGCTAGCAGCCAGGTGGACCAGGTAGATACATCCGGTGAGATGAAAACCTCTTTTCAGAATAAGGGTGTCATATTGAGCTGAGGTATCTGAAGGACAGGCATGCAAGGATAATAATAATTAGGGGTTGCTCTGTTTCAGGCACTGCTCTCAGTACTTTATCTGTATTAACTCGTTTAACTCCCAACAGCCCTATGAAGTGGGTACTGCTTTTATCCACTGAGAAGTGGGGAGTTTAAGTAACCTGCCCAGAGTTACAGAGCTAATTAATGAGAGAGTTAGATTTAAAACCCAGGCACTTAATTGTAAAGACAGCAAAGTAATTATCATCTCTGTTTTGAAAACAGAGAGGTTTAGTAAGGTGCCTAAGGTTAAACAGCTAGTACAACTAATTTGTTGAAGAACACAGATGCTCTCTCTCTAAGGTATTGTTTTGTTACTACACCCTTGGTACTCAAAGTATCAGCGACACTGGCATCACTTGGGAACTTGATGGAAATGCAGGGTTTTAGGACCCTTCCCAGACTTGCTGAATCTGAATCTGTATTGGTATGAACATTAAAATTTGAGAAAAATGGTCTATACTTCATTGCCACCAATTCACGGGACAGTTAGGTGCAAGCAGCATTAGCCAAAGGCAGAAACTACATCCCAATTTTCTGTCTAAGAAACGGTGGGGTTGGAAACTTAAAGGTTTTGAATAGTAGGAAACAGGAGTTTGAATGGAGGATCAGCAGTGGAAATGTTGTTTAGAGGTAAGGAAATTGGCTTGTACAGGAACTGAAGTTCTCTGCAGTAACTTCACAGAATAGGAACTGAGGTGTGTAGGCAGGGCAGGACCAGCAGCTATACCTCCTAGAGCTCATTTCATTTATTTGCCAGGGGCAGAGCTGGTTCTGAAGTGGGCCTAACTTTGCAGTGATTCCAGCAGGAAAGGTTAAAAGATGGATTTGGCATACCCTCTAGTTGCCCTTTCAACTTCTCTGTCCTGAGGGATCACAGAATTCGTTGC
Source organism: Aethalodelphis obliquidens (assembly GCF_003676395.1). Taxonomy (NCBI): domain Eukaryota; kingdom Metazoa; phylum Chordata; class Mammalia; order Artiodactyla; family Delphinidae; genus Aethalodelphis; species Aethalodelphis obliquidens. Next base: position 1,545,425 of record NW_020838058.1, on the reverse strand, counting down.
TCTAAACTTGATATATGAATATCTGGATCTATAAAACAGCAAAAGTTATAGGTGTGGAAATCTAGATTTATGGACCATGTAACTAAATTATTTGTTGTGTTAGAGGATATATCATATGTTTCCTTTCAATAATGATCTCCCCTAACACATTTAAGACAGAATTAAATTTTCAGCACTGTTAATAGTGCAACCTAGTAGGAAGATACACAATATAAGTGAGACGTCCCTGCATGAGCCAGGATCATTTGCCTTAACAACTGTATAAAGTGATTTGAATGTTTCCTGCATTGAGCATAAATAAGGTTTTGGTGTATGCCGCCCTTTAAAAGACAAGAGAGGTGCTTTCTGGAGAACACACTCCTTTGTACTTTAGGCTTCCTTCAGTCTCACTATTTCACAGTTTCTTTTTCTTCATGGTTCATTGAACTGAACTTGTGACTTAAAGAGGTTTGCTGAACTGAGATTTATTGGAATTTGAGGAAGGAAACAGTGAAATAAAAAGACAGTTTTGTTATTTTTGTACAAGGCCTCCTAAGAAACATTTCACAAACCACATGGTGTCAGTTACCTCTGTGGCTTCATTTGTTCATCCAGGCACCCACCTACTCACCTACCCACTCATTCATTCCTTTAGCCAGTATCGTCAATAGTCACTTTGTTAGGATGGAGGATGCAACAGTGGACAAGACATAGTTCCTGCCCTCTTGGAGCTTCTAGTCTAGTGTGAGTTGCAGCCAAGTTAACCAGGCAGCTTCCAGTAGAGTGTGATTATCAGCTAGGATGATTGAACTCCAGGATTTCATGGGCGTATAGAAAAGGTGCTTATGACCCAAATCAGCCGCAATTCATACATAGAAAATGTATAAGCTATCAATACTTCTTGCTACATAAGAAATTACCCCCAAATGGTGTTTTAAACGATACACATTTATTATTGCCCAGTTTCTGTGGACCAGGAACTGGGTTATGATATAGCTGGGTACTCTGCTTCAGGGTTTCTCATTGGCTGCAATCCAGGTGTTGGCCAGGCTGCAGTCATCTCAAGGCTTAACTGGGGAATGACCAACTTCTAAACTCACTCATGTGATTATTGGCAGAATTCAGTTCCTTATGGATTGTTGGATTGTGGGCATCAGTTCCTTGCTGGCTTTTGGCCAGAGGTCACCCTCAATTACTTGCCAAATGGGCTTTTTCATGGGGCAGCTGGCTTCATCGAAATGAGCAAGCAAGGGAGAAAGAGAGTGACAGGAAGACAGAATCATAGTCTTTTGTAAACTAATCTCAGAAATGACATCTCATCACTTTTGCCATATACTGCTCCTTAGAAACAAGTCACCAGGTCCAGCTGCACTCAAAGGGAGCAGCCCATACCCAAAGGAAGAGGAGAAGATTATGTAAGGATGTGAATATCAGGAGGCAGGGATCATTGGGAGCCATTTTAAAAACTACCTATCACAGAAATGTTCTCTTGTACAGAGATGTGAGTTGCAGCTTCTTAATGGCTCATTATTCTTGGTTTCATTCTTACACAAACTCAGAATTTGTCACAGGTTCCCCTGCCTCCAGTCCATGGTATATTGTCATACGATTACCTGGGTTGACAAGAAAACAGCTCTAGTTGTTGAGTCCCTTCTCTCTTCCATCATCTCAATCATAATGGTTGGGAGGGTCAGGAAGACATCTTCAGAAAGAAAGAATATTTGAGCAAGTGAAAATTTAGTGCCAGCTTTCATGGTATCTGTCCAAGATTCCTGGTTGGCCTGTTCTCTCAGACACCTGTTCTAATTAGGTTCTTTTGGTTGAAAATGGCTCACTCAAAGTAATGGATAATTTATAGCGAGTATATTTGCCCATTGGTATCCAGAAAATGCTTGAAAACCAGGTCTCAGGAAGAGAGATATATTAGTTAAGGTAGGGGATATGCCACTATAAGGGACCCCAAAATAGAATGCCTTAATTAAGATGGAAATTGATCTCTCAAGTTCTCTCTCTGTCTCCCTCTTTCCTTCTTCCTCTCTCACCCTCCCCTTCCCTTCCCTCCTTCCCTCCCTCCTCTTCTCTGTCATAACAGTACAGCTGGTTTAGGCTGGCAGAGCATTTCTGCAGTTGTGCTCTATGAGATAGTTCAAGGATCCATTGTTTTTCCTACATCCTCTAGAGCACAGATTGATAAATTATGGCTGGCAGGCCAAATCTAGCCTGCTGCCTGCTTCTATAAATAAAGTTTTATTTGAACACAACCACCACCATTTGTTTACATATTATCTATGGCTGATTTTGCACTGCAACAGTGGAACGGAGTAGTTTTGACAGAGAGCTTGTGAGCCACAAAGACTAAACTATTTATCATCTGGCCCTTTTTACAAAAAGTATGCCAGCCCCTACTCTAGGGCATTGTCCTTTTGCATGGTTTCTGCTATCTTTTCATTCCAGATTGTGGGAAAAGAAAGGAGCAAGAGTTCACAGGGAAGAATCTTATTGCAGGAAAGTGATGAGGAAGTTGTGTACATCACTTTTGCTCACAAACTGTTGTTGAGAACTTAGTCACGTGGCCATACCTGGCAGTAAGGGAGGCTGGGAAATGTAGTCTTTAGTTGGGTGGCTTTGTGCTCAGACAGTACTCATGGCAAGAGGATAATGGGTACGGGAAACCAGTATTATCCTCGTTTTTCAGTTGAATAATCTAAGGCATTGAGAGGTGAATTTATGTCTTTAAGGCCACAGAGTTAGTAAGAACTATTTTCTGACATCAGCAGTGGAGCTGAGCTGCTAAAAGAACAAAAGCAGTAGGAGCATTGGGACACATAGAGATTAGAACTAGAAGAGAATTCAGAATCCAAGGCAGTTTCAGAGATCTTAACATCAGGGTAGGTGGTTTTCAGAGGATCTACTTTCTTTCTCTTCTCCTGCAAAATGGCTTTCTCATTTACTTTGTATACCTTTTCTCTCTATCCCATGTTCTGCTTACTCATGTTTTTTCTTCATCACAATTTTCTCTTGACCGTAATTTCCTCATGACCCTAGTTTTGCCTCATGGCATTTCCTGATTATGTTTTCAATTTCACCTCTCAAGGTTCTCTTTGTCCATTGCCTTGTTTTCATAGCATTATCTTGTTCACATTTCCAAAAGGGAGAATTAGATCAATCCACATTGTTTGCATTAGAGTTTCTGGCCATTCTTGAAATGGCTGACTTGGGATCAGTAATTATCCTTGTTTTTGGCATCAGTGATTGAGGAGGATGGAGTCACTTGGTGTAAAATTTGGCTTTTTAGGGCTTTACCTTGAACAAAGGAGTAGGGATAGACAGCTGGCAGGTTTACCATAACACTATCATCAGAAAAGCCACAGCTCCTCTTTGACACCTAATACTGCCCCCGGCTTTAACGTGCATCTTTTTATCTGTCATAACTAAAGCTTGTCAGTCTGCTCTCATCTGTGAATGAGTCAAGTATCATCAAAGTTTGGCATTACTTATTTCTTAAAAACAATCCTTAGAAGTATGAAGATTCTCCTAGTGTTGATAGCAGCTGGCAGTTAGACTTTGTTGATGGACATGAACCTGTTGCTGTGTTTAGCTATAATAGCGGGACTGAATATAGAAACTGTGCCTTTCTTAGAACTTCAAGAAAGTTGGTTTGGGCTTCCCTGATGGCGCAGTGGTTGAGAGTCCGCCTGCCGATGCAGGCGACACGGGTTCGTGCCCCTATCCGGGAAGATCCCACATGCCGCGGAGTGGCTGGGCTGGTGAGCCATGGCCGCTGAGCCTGCATGTCCGGAGCCTGTGCTCCGCAATGGGAGAGGCCGCGATAGTGAGAGGCCCGCGTACCGCAAAAAAAGAAAAAAAAAAAAAAAAAGAAAGTTGGCTTTATAACTTTTCATTTTGTTGCGTTCATCTTATCTTTTCCCATAGTCACAACTTTCCTGTCAAAGCTTTCCTCCATTGTAGGAATGAATGCTTACTGTGTGGCAGGCATTGTGCTGAATGCTTTACATATATTTATTTAATTCTTACACCAGTGCTGCATTGTAGGTACCAGTATTAGCTCCATTTTGCAGTTGAGGAAACTGAGGCACAGAAGTCAAGTGACTTCCCCCAAGTTACATACCTAGTAAGTAGCAAATCCAGGATTCAAGCTCAGGTGTTTTGATTTCAGAATGAGGTTCTTTGTCTCCACATTTCATAAAACACTCCATATCCAAAACTGTCCAGTGACAGAGGTTGTAACTCTCTTTTCTTTGCCTTTTCTCCTCATGAACTACTTTTAAGAACGCTCCAAGAGCTGTGTATTTACCAGCTACTGATGTCTCTGGGAAAACTATCAAGGGTCCATCAAATAAACTTTTCATGTTAAAAATGTTGAGTGGGGCTTCCCTGGTGGCGCAGTGGTTGAGAGTCCGCCTGCCGATGCAGGGGATGTGGGTTTGTGCCCCGGTCCGGGAAGATCCCACATGCCGCGGAGCGGCTGGGCCCATGAGCCATGGCCACAGAGGCTGCACGTCCGGAGTCTGTGCTCTGCAGCAGGAGAGGCCACAACAGTGAGAGGCCCACGTACCGCAAAAAAAAATGTTGAGTGATATATTTTCATGATGAATTTAAAATTTTCCTATGGAACTGTGATGGTCCATTGGATAAATGAATGTGCTTCTAGAGTTGTCTAAATAAGTATTTGCAGTCTATCATAAACAGTCCACATTATCTTGGTAAATGTAGAGGGTTGATTTTTCTTAGTATGGGTTGATTGTACATCCACAAACAGTCCCAGGTAGTAATGTCTTTTGTGTGAGTAATATGGATTTTACGCCTTTTTAAAATACAGTCAGCTCCAGTTTCCATGGATAGGGAGGGCTGACTGAACTATGCCATTTTATATAAGGGACTTAAGCGTCCATGGATTTTGGTATCTGTGGAGGGTCCTGGAACCAATCCCCCACAGATAGCAAGGGAAGGAATGCAGTGTTACATCAATATATGACTAATGTCAGAATGGCCTTTCCTGGGATAGGAATGCTAACAAAAATTTTCAAAAATATTTAAGCTACAAATGTAACAGTTGGTCTGTAAAATCTGCATGTACTCCTCCTTCCTATTTGCCCTCCCTTTATTTTACTTCTCTATTATTAGGTTATACTCAATCCCCCTTCAACACCAGGTTCACAACCTACCTCTAGGAATCCAGCCCCAATTAGCTACATCTAACCCATCACTCCCTTTCTATGTGCCCTCAGTACTTCTAGGTGTTCATACAGATATTTGCTTTTGCTGACATGTTTTCTGTAGCTGGTATTAAGTCATCTCATGTGTGTTTGTTTTGTCACACTATATAGACTGAATTGTCTTCATGATGTCAGGAAGGGCCTTTGCAAACAGAAGGTGAGCAGTAAATAATGTTGACTGCCTGCTTTTACAGAACACAAACATCTGCTTGCTGCAGGTCAAGACTCAGAATTCCTGGTGAATACAGATTCTCTTAATAACAAAGACAAGCCAAAAAGAAGGAAAGTAAATCACTTACAGCTTCTACAACAAAAAAGCATAAAAGGAGACAAAAATAAAACAAAAGCAAAAATAAAAACCCTTTATTCAGCTGCATAGCACAGAGAGACCAGCTCTGTGCTCTGTGACCACCTAGAGGGGTGGGATAGGGAGGGTGGGAGGGAGACGCAAGAGGGAGAGGATATGGGGATATACATATACTGTATAGCTGATTCACTTTATTATACAGCAGAAACTAACACAACAATGTAAAGCAATTATACTCCAATAAAGATGTTAAAAAATTAAAAATAAATAAGAATAAAAACTCTTCACTATTTGATTATTTTCAGGTCCACTCTGATTTAGCCTAAGGCTATCCAAGAATATTTTTAAATAAAGGATAATGTATTCCTACATTCATTTCTTGAAAAGAATATATGGAGATTTTGATGTGTTTGATTCCTTATTGAAGTTGCCATAATGATTTGTAGAAGGTGCTAGTGCACCATCCACTTACTTCTGTGGTCAGGTGAAGGAGTGGCCAAGGAAGTGGTTTGTGTGTGTACCTGTGTGTGAGTGTGTGTGTGGGGTCTCTTTTCTTGTAACACTGAGCCCCCTTCTACTGAGATTTGTGTGATCCCTGATTTACCAGCAAAAACCTATCACAAGGGTTTATCTGTATAAAAGAAAAAGCAAAGCCTTAGAATTGAAGCAAAGGAATTATGAGCTCATTGTTTGCTTGAACTCATAAGTTATAAAGGAAGTTTGGCAGGTCTGGGTTTGGTATGATGGAGAAGTATTTTATAAGAGATCAATAAAATGTACAGATATTTAATGGAAGACATGTGGGCAAGTGTTATCTAAATATGGAAGCTTTGAGGGGAATGTCCTGGTGATCATAGTTCTATGCTACTCCTGCTCCCAGCATCTGAAGAATTGACCTAACTACTTTCTAGCTCTAAGAAAGCTGCCTTAGTCTAGACATATCCTAAGGAGTCAGCTCTGCTGTGGTTTGTTCTTGCTCTCTTAAGACTATTTTCAATAAGGACAACCAATGCCATCCTTCAAGTTTGTAGGTGTATCATTCAATCCACTATCAGTAGGAAAGCTGTTTGTATAGTTTGTATGAGCAGCTGGGATTTTTATTTTTTTATTTTTATTTTTTTGCGGTATGTGGGCCTCTCACTGTTGTGGCCTCTCCCATTGCAGAGCACAGGCTCTGGACGCGCAGGCTCAATGGCCATGGCTCGCGGGCCCAGCCGCTCCGTGGCATGTGGGATCCTCCCAGACCGGGGCACAAACCCATGTCCCCTGCATTGGCAGGTGGACTCTCAACCACTGCGCCACTAGGGAAGCCCTAGCTGGGATTTTTTGACCTTCTACTCTTTCTCACCTGGTCTCCTTTTTGGCAATACAACTCTATGCCTAGTCCTGTACCTACAGCTCATCGTGTGTTCCCTCCACCATAGAATGTGTTCCATTTTACTTGGTAAAATAGTTTTCTATGCAACTGGTGATAATATAGTTAGCTGTTTATATGGTAGTTTCTGTCACCAGACTGTAAGCTAAGAAGAAGATCATGTATTATCCTTCTTTGTATTACCAGCACCTAGCAAAAACTAAGTGATCTATAAATTTTCTTTGAAAGTATGAGTAGAGTTGTGTCCCAGAATGAAGGACTAAGGTGAAGATAATTGCACTAATTTTTAAATTGAGCATTTTCTGTGTACCAGGCATTGGTTTGAGCTCTTAAATGAATGATATTTAATCTTCCCAGCTACCTCGTTGGGAGTTATTATTATCCACATGTATAAATGAGAATACCGAGGTCCAGAGAGGTTATTTGTCCAAAGTCACACAGCTAGTAAGTGTTGGAATAAGGATTCAAACCAAAGGATATCAGTCTCTAAATCTTCACCACTACATTGCCTGCTACACTGTCAACTTTATGAGAACCAAGTAAGCTTGGCCTGCCTGGTGGGGAGCTCAGAGTGACTTCAGTTTTCTGAGCCCAATCTAGCTTCATATTAGAACAGACCTTAATCCAAATTATCCCAGAGAACTGGGGACTTACTAGTGACATCAACTTTTCTTCCAGAAGGAGCAGAGATTACTCTTAGTTTGGGGATAAGGATGCTAGTCCTGGAAAAGTCTTCTACGGAATTGTGGTGTTTGGTTCAAATAATTCTTTTATAATTCTCCCTCATTGGAATCCGTGTGTCTCTACTCTGGTTTAGTTTTCTGATGTCAGGGATCCGGATCACTAAGAATGGGTCGCAAGTGTTCCCATTTGTGGCAGAGGGAGTATCATTTGTGAGGGTCTTGACATGGGAAGGAGCTTGACATATTCAAGGAGCACAAAGGTGGCCAGTGTGGCTGGAGCAGAGGAACTGAGTGGCAGAGGCACTAGACGAGCCTAGAGAGGGGGGTTAACTAATTTAGAACTTCCACAGAACGTGGGGTGAGTGTGGTGGGATGGACAGCATTATAAATGAACAAATGATAAGAGGTAGAAATTATCTCCTATTTTCATGAAGTAAACCCCTTGAATATGTTGAAGATGGCCCATTTGTTGAATTCCCTGCTATGATGGATTATGTTCTAAGGGAATTCCAGGGTGCAGTCAGGTCCTCAATTATACTCAGAATATGTTCTCACAGAACACAGTATCTATGAAAAATTCAGGAGTAGGGACTTTGGGCCAAGATTATGTAGGTAGATACATAGATAGCTGTAAATGTAGATATAAATACAGATCAATTAATGGAAGAGATTATTTCAATTCATGCTCTAATAGAATTATTAGGTACATTGAAACCTTTAGTCACTAATTGCAACTTAAGGAAATAACAACTTAATTCCAATACCTACCCCCATCGATCTACAGTTTACACAACAAATTATTCACCTGTCAGGTTAATCATCTGACTCCCCTGTTACACTCTGTTGAGATAGCCTGAGATTTGAAGAAAATGCTTCTTGAAATAGTCCAGGATACATGAAACCCAGGGGGACCCAGGCAGCTGGGCCTCCTTACTTTTCTGGTGGGGTGGCAGGAAGGTCTCCACATTTTGTAGTTTTCTCCACAGAGGCAATGGAGTTGGAGGAGAAGTTGTGTTGGGAGGTGAACTGACAACAAAGGGAGGGGAACTAGCACTTACTGAGTGCCGACCACAAGTCAGGCATCTTACATTCATTATCTCATTTATTTAGCGTAACAGTCGTCTGAGGTAGGTGCTACTAATTACCACTTTAGAGATGAGGAGACTGAGACTCAGATAGGTTAGATAACTTGCCCAAGGTCATACAGCGAGTTAAGTTATAGAACAGGGAATTGGGTACTGTGCAATTCTGTCTGCCTGTAAAGTTGTCCCCTTCCAGCTTCCCCTTTGCCTGATTTTCAGTTTTCCTAACAGCTGGCTTCTCCTTGCCTCTCAGGTGTTCACCAGAAAGTGGCTCCTCGATTTGGGAATCAGGGACCTTGATATGTATGATTTGGTGACCAACTAGCTTTTCCGGTTCTAGAATATGAGCATGTCACCAGTTGAAAGGACTTAAGGTTACTTCTGCATACTCCCCCCTCCCCTGCCAGGCCTCCCACTTCCCCTCCTTGCTGTCTGATACCATGTAATAACCTCCTCCTTCATTGCTCTTCAACTGCAGGTCAATTGACCCCCAGAAATAATTTCTGAGGCTGAGCTCAGAATTGTGTACCATGAACCAAAAATGAAGTACAACGTTTATCAATTTTCTTGATACCTAAGAGCCCCAGGTAGATTATGGGGGAGGAGGAAGTCTTTTTTGGGTATGGATGCTTAGGGGCAGCTCAAGCCTGTGTAGAGTGCAACAGTGAGGGCTATCTTTGGCAGCCAAAGACCAGAATAAAGGCAATGAGCGCTTGGGAGCAGGGAGAGGGAATTTCACGAACAGTAAGAATTCTTTAAAGGCAGAGATTATGTCTTGTTTCTTGTTTCCAGCACCTAATAGTGACTTGAACATAGCAGGTACTTAATAAATGTTTATTAAACCAAGTGTAAAATTCTAAAGAAAAAATGAGTACTTGAAAAGAAACATCGTTTTGTTAATAGGTATCTTTAAAGTAATTCAGGCTATGAGAAGTCAAGAAGCATAGTGACCTTTTGGAGGAACTGCTATGATTAACAGATAAGGATATTGGTCATAGTTCCAACTCTGCCATTAACTAGCTATGTGCCCATGGATGAATCTCTTGACTATTCTGTGTCCCAGTTTTCTCATCTGTAAACATTAGAGGGTAGAATGTTTGCTAAAATTGTTTTATTCATGAGTTTATTATTTTATACACATGATAAAAATACCCAATATTTATTTAGCTCCTGAAAGTTTGCAAGGACTCATGTATATTATCTCGTTTAGGCCTCCCACAGTGTTGTGAAATAGTATGATTATCTCGGTTTTACAGATGAAGAATCCAAGGCTCAGATTAAGGAAGTAATTTGTACTAAGTACATTTTTTGGCTCAAATCCAGCCCTCTTTTCAGGTACCACAGCCCTTTGCACATAGTAATTACCTGTATGTAAATAGCGCTTCTAAAGTGCTTGAAAAATCATTTGTTCCCTTAAGTCCTCAAGCACCTCTTTTCCAATTGTATTTGATTGTTAATTTACTCAGCAAACTTGTTTCCAAATCTCAAGTCAGCCAAAGTTGACTTACTAGGAATTTCACATTCTTGAGGTCTTAATTAATGAGGCTTTTCCTTTCTTCTTCTGCAATGAGCCTGGGTTTTTTGGTGAAGGAAATGCATTTGCCCCGCTGGAAGCTTCTGCAGGTTATGAGGGGTTATACTTTTTAGCTTAGCTAGAAATGAAATCCATGTGCTAAGTGAGCTATCTCTGTTAAAGCTAACAATAGAAAGTACACCTGCCTTTGCTTTAATGTAGATTCACATCTGTTAGTGCAGATATGACATTATGAGCAAGGGATCATGCACATATACCCATTTAGAATATTTTGAAAATTATTTTGTCATTGGACGTAGCAAATATCAAATCTACTACTAGACATTTTTAACATATATTAAGATAAATCATATTCCCTTACCACTTCATGCCCCTTGGGAAGGACTCTTCAGATGTACAGTACTTCCCAGGGCATAACACACAGGCTACGTTTTCATAATTTAACGAAGTATGAAGGGACTTTGGCAGATATTACTGAACCTGTCAGAATTAACTGCTTATAAATTCAATTAATTCAGGGGAGGGGAGAACAGCTTTGGAGAATATATCAAAATTCAATTAGTCAGCAAATTGGGGTTGTTAGCCTACTCTTTGGGGGTAATCTATCAAAAGGGAAAGAGTACTTGACACCTATGATCAACTAATTAAATGCATTCGGTCCTGATGGGGTGGTTTTTAATATTCATCACCCCTTCAACTCTATTTGGCTAGAAAACCTGGTATGAAAGAGTTCCAGTGGTAGGCATTATATATAAGCACATCAACTGACTAATTTAGGTAATAGGCACAAGATGTTTTCTTGCTCTTCTTTTGATTAAAAGATCCTTACTCTAAAGTTTTGGTTCCTTTTAATGGCTAATTTAGGTATTGCTGACAAGATAATTTTATTGTACACTAAATACTGCTTCATTATTAATGGATCTTGTTTATCATGAATGAAGGTATTTAGAGGTATTAATTGATTACAATACTGCTCATTCCAAAAATGGATTTCTAGTGTGCTAATTATATTTCTTTTTCTTTTTTTTTTTTTGTGGTACGCGGGCCTCTCACTGTTGTGGCCTCTCCCGTTGTGGAGCACAGGCTCCAGACGCGCAGGCCCAGCGACCATGGCTCACGGGCGCAGCCGCTCCGCGGCATGTGGGATCTTCCCGGACCGGGGCACGAACCGGTGTCTCCTGCATCGGCAGGCGGACTCTCAACCACTGCGCCACCAGGGAAGCCCTAATGATATTTCTTAAAGTTTGAATGATGTTTAGAAGAGTTATTATAGTGTGGAATGACTCAGCCAGGGAATGTAAACATTTCATGGAGGTGTTCTTTCAAAGTAAATATATATATATATATATTTGGACTCAAACTTGACTTTACCTAGATTTGTCATAGGCTTGCTCTTGTTGAACTGTTTTGAAGCTTTATTTCGTTTTAGCTGGATTTCATCCCACAGTCGTGCAACCAGTAACAATGTGGTTTTGCTTCTTTATAATCACTTGCCACCCTTCCCACTATTGGCCAAGTGTTTACTGGGAAGCTTTATTCGTTTATCCCTGAAAGGAAAGGAGTATGACAGGTGTCATCGTTATAAGATAGCAGTCAAGGATAAATGATGAGGAATGGTCTGGATTAGTGTTTTTTTCCACTCTTAGTTCTGCAAATATCCTTGATTGCTCAATGATTTTGGCAAAGTGACAGATTTTTCAATTTTGGCTTCCTCATTTATAAACTCCATCTCTCATTCAGTTTAGCATGTCTATTCCTTCTCATCTGTTGGCACTCCTGTCATCACATAATTGCATATGGACTTTCTGTGGTCTTTTTCTTTCTATCTGGCTGTCTTTGATTAACCTTGGTCTTACAGTCCTTTTACCCTTGGAACTTCACTCACCGTATTTGTCTCTTTGCCTTTGTTTATTTATACAGGACAGTTGAGCCACCTGCCCTCTTCTAGTCTTTGCACTAGGGCCCTGTGTTTGATGGTGCTGCTTTCCAGCCTCTATCACTATTATGGCAAGACCTTTTTAATTGTCAGGGGTCATTGACACACAGAGTATAAAATGAATTGAGGGCAGTATAGAAACAAAAATTAACCTAATTTATATTTACCTGATTTTTAAATTAGAACAGGAACATCAAAGTTTGATACGGGGGTGGTAAATGCATTTATTTACCAGATACTGCACCAATTTGCTCCCTGCACATTCTGTTGTGTTGTGGAGTGACTGAGAGGTGGAGTGATGTAGGAAGCAAGAAAAATACTGTAAAACACAGAGATTAAGGGACTGCTACCATCTGAGCAGGAAATTGGGGAGCATTGACCCTCAAGTTACCCTCAACCTCAATTATCCACTCCGTAGATTATCTACAGCAATTTTCAAACCAAGTTACTTTCTCTTTGGTTTCCAGCACACTCTTGGGCTGCCTTCCCCATTGGTGTGTGCTTGGGGAATACAAACTAATTTTAATACTAGCCTGCCAAATTTAATTGAGAAGGAATATCTGCTATTGAAAATTTTAATGTATGATATGTGATATGTTTTGGATTATCTGTTCTTTCGGATTAAATGTATGTGATGGATTTGCGTGTTATAGGAAAGCACAGAAAATTCAGAAAGAAATTATACCTCAGCTACATTCTGTGTGACATTGGACAATTTACTTGTTTGCCTTCTATACTGTTGTGGCAGCTCAGAAAGTGAATATTTTTTCTATGGTGGGCTGCTGAGACTCTCCCATTCAGAGAAGGCACTCTGAAATTTTAAAAATAAACAGTTTTGAATAATGGCAAATTCACTCACTGGTGTTTTAGATAACAATGCTAAGAAGTTGCTGAGGCTCCAAGGCTGATTACCAAGTAAAAAGCAGAGCATGTAAACAAGTAGTTTATCTAATACCTTTGAACAAAATAAATTCCTCTCTCTCTCTTCCTCACACCTTGCTTCAGTGGTCATACACATGGCACTTTCTGTATCTTAATCTCTCTTCTCTCCCTTTTTCTGTCACTTGTGCTTTGTCTGTGTCTTCCCTCCCATTTGCCTCTTAACCATCCTTTCTTTGTGTGTATTGCTTTACTTTTCTCCTCAACCTCCTATCCCATTTGTGTCTCTTTTATCCCTCCTCACCTGTCTCTTTTTGGCACATGTAATACTGAATTAGAGTATACTTTAAATATTTGTTAATTTTATCAAAAATTAAAATAAAATTATACATCAAAGACATGATCAAGAAAAAGACAACCTACAGAATTAGAGAGAATATTTGTAAATTATCTATCTGATTACAGTTTAGTATCCAGAATATATAAAGTACTTACAACCCAGCATCAAAAAGATAAACAACCCAATTTTTAAAAATGGGCAAAGGACTTAGTCATTTCTCCAAAGAAGAAATATAACTTACCAACAAGCACATGAAAACATGCTCAATATCATTAGTCACTATGGAAATGCAAATCAAAACCACAGTGAGGGTGCTATTTCACACTCATTAGGATGGATATAATAATAAAAAAAGAAAAATAACAAGTATTGGAAAAGATGTGGGGAAACTGGAATCCTTGTACATTGCTGGTACGAAAGTAAATTTGTTCAGCCACCATGGAAAACATTTTGGCAGTTTCTAAAAATATTAAACATAGAATTACCACATGACTCGATAATTCTCCTAGATATATATCCAAAAGAATCAAAAACAAGGACTCCAACAAATACATGTACATGCATGTTCATAGCAACACTATTCACAGTAGCCAAAAGAAGGGAAAGCCCAGTGTCCATCAATGGATGAATGGAAAAACAAATTGAAGTATATCCATATAATGGAATATTATTTAGTCATAAAAAGGAATGAAGTACTGATCCATTCAATATAGATGAACCCTGAAAACATTATCTTAAGTGAAAGAAACCAGACACAGAAGGCCACACATTGTATGATCCATTTATATGAAAAATCCAGATTAAGCAAATCCATAGAGACTGAAATTATGTTAGTGGTTACTAGGGGCTTAGATAAGGGGGAAATGAGAGATAAAGTGCTTAATGGCTATAGAGTTTTGTTTGAGGAGTGATGGAAATATTTTGGAACTAAATAAAGGTGGTGGGTGCACAACTTTGTGAATGTACTAAATTCCACTAAATTGTTCACTTTAAGGTGATTAATTTTATGTTATGTGAATTTCACTTCAATAAATTATATATATACACACATACACACATTCATACATATTCATATGTGTATATATACACACATGTATATATTATACTTTCTAAGTTTGTTTCATATGCTGAAGTTAAAAATCAGGTATCTAAAGTCTAATATTTCTCAAACATACCTGCACACAAATACACATACCCCTTAAAACTACTGACATTAACTTTCATTTTACCTTCATGTGACCCTCACTGGAGTTCTCTTTGTGTGTTTATGTATAGGGGAGTTGAGAAGAGGTAGTTCAGTAGCATCTAAAAGGAGGAAAACCAAACCCAAGTTACTTTATGAAATCTAAAGAATACAGTCAAAGTAACATCCGCCTACTCCTTTCACCAATATAAGAAAAGCTAAAGTCAATAATGCATGTATGTATTAAAAAACAATAAAAGATAAATTTGGCAAAATGAGGTCAGTTCAAAGGATGTATCTGTGAGCTGAGAGATAAGATAGAGCATAGTGGTCCGAGATAACTTCTATCTTCAGAAAAGCAAATAAGAGGAAAATAGATAAACAAGACTGAAGGCACTGACCTGTCCTGTTGAAAAACTAAACAAAACAAAAGGTTTTTGGTGAATATTCTGTATTCCAACCATGTCTAATAGGGATTTATGAGGTGGAAGGGGATACCCTAGGAGAGGGAGAAAGAGTATATGTGGATGTGTTTGTATTCAGATTAATCTCCAGGGTAAACATAGTCATAAAATCTCTGAAATTCAAATTTCCACTTCAGTACTTCACTATGAAGAATACTTTCTGACTATTAGAAGGACCTATGGGATTGGCAGATGAGTGAGGGACACCCTGCCAGCTTTGAATATCTAAGTAGGTTTATTTACAGGCTACACCTATGGGGTTGGTCATGAACTGTAGTCTTATCATAAGAGCTTGAATTTTGAGATTGTTTTTAAAGTTATAAATGATCAACTGCTGCAAAGCAGCCTCACAAGGCCAGATAGTGTGGTCATGAGGGATGGGAGAGTAACCCAGAAAGTTCCCCCCTTCTCCCTGAGTTGTCATTACTGTTTGATTGTTCCTTGGCAGTGGTATAAGTCCACCTTTTTCCTGAGACAGACTGCTGTTTTTGTGAAGAGAGGACCAATTTAATTGGGGTTTATTTAATCGATTGATAGGGTTGAGGGGCAAAGGTTTGCCACAGTGAATACATTGATGACTAACGTATTTTTTGCCTCCAAGGCTGGAAAGGAGAGATAACGGAGAGAAAAGAGCAAAGTGAAGAGTTAAGACTAGGTTTAAATGAAAGCGTATTGGCCTCTGCCAATGATTCATTTCTGCTGGCTGGCATGTCCTGTAGACCTATATGTCTATGGGGACAAAAATGGGCAAATTACTCCCTGCCTGTCTGAGATATATATTTCCCCCCTGTGGTCTTTGCAGCGCCCTAGCCCTTAAAGAATATACAATCAAGTACGAGAGAAAATGTCAAAATATAGAGTCAACATAATAGGGGGTAGAGAGTAGACTAGTGATGCTTTTCTTGATTCTCACTGAATGAAAATTTAAATTACCAGTATTTTGTTGCATCACTGAGAGCGATAAGACCCTACCAAACCCAGGTCTGTACTACCCATAACAAGCTGTGTAAATTTTATTGGCAAGACTTCAGTCTGGCAGCCTTTGTAGTAGCACTTTATCCATGAACATAGCTACGAATCCCTTTCAACAACTATTTTCATCTTCCACTGAGAATAGACAGGAGAGGTTGACATTGGCTGAAGCAGGAAGACTTTTGGTAAGATAATAGTTATTTCAAGGTATTTTATTGAGAGGAACTTTTTATTTTTCCAGATCAATGATAAAAACTGATTCATGGGCAGTAGCTTCATAACAGTTGGTTAATGGGAAATTAAGTATGTTTGGGCCAGTTCCATAAGCTTTCAATACTGGTGTTATAGAACACAAATGTTTCACTTTCCTATAGAATTGCTTCTGTCGTCACTATTGGAGAGCAAATTACGGACTGGATGGGCCCTGAGACATTTTAAATATCATGATTAGTCACTGAAGAAGGCTGGGAAATCTTCCAGCAATATTCTTTTACTCTTCTGTTTAGGATGGTTCAAACCCAACTTGGGTAAAGAAGAATGGACTGAGTGACCCTCCAAGGTCATTTCCATTTTAGTGATTCCATAACCTAACTCTCCTGATACTTCTCTTTTTCTTCCTCCCCACTGGAAATAGAAATGCAAGGCACTTTGTAAGAAATCTGTGATAAGCTTTCCTAACAAGCCACCTACACGTACCAAGAATATGAGCTCAAAGTACATTACTTGAAAAGTTTTAAAGTGTAATCCCTCCCACATTACTCTTGGTTGTCACTTAACCCTCAGTAGTGGGGATAGATAATTTGTTTCTTTTTTAATTTTCAGTTAGATAATTTGTTTCTGAAATTCAGGGACTCTTTTACCTCTATACTCAGAAGCATGCAACCACAAGCAAGATGGGGTTTGGTTTAATTCAGGTTTTAAAAAAATCTATTCTGTGTAACACTGCATCCTTTCATACATGTGGATATGCAGAAGTAGATGTGTAATGAGTTATTTCAGTTGAGTTGTGTGTTAATGAAGCTAGTCTAGGCTATGCTGCAGTAACAAACAACCCCTAAATTTCAGTGTTTTAACCCAGTAGAAGTTTATTTCTCATTCCTGCAAAGTTCCTCTATGAGTCAAGGTGACTTTTCAGGAAAATTGACTTTCATATGGTGACTCAGTGATCCAGATTCCTTTGATATGATAGTTTCAGCCTCATCCTCAAGGTGACATAAATTCACTTCCCTTCACGGGCCATTGGACAGAACTAATTACCTGGCCCTGTCAAACTTTAAGGGTGACAGAGTGGACCTAAGAAATACATTCCTCCGTGTTTCCAGAAAGGGAGGAAAACTGGATATAGGTGAATACCAAAAAAAAAAAAAAATGTATATAGCAAGTTATATTAAATGGGTCTGCCTGAAAGAATTTTGACTCCTTCCTTTACAGTGTTGATCATAGGGTTTGTACAAAAGAGGAAGGCAGGCCTATCTATTTGTGAGTTCTTTTAAACTGAATTGAGCCAAGTTTGCTGAGAGTCCTAGAGAGGAGTAGCTGAGAAATATGCTTAACTTAGTAAAAGGAGTTGGATCATTTATCTATAAAGTATGTTAAGCAAAATCAATATACAAAATCCAAACTTACAAAATAAATCAGGAAAGGGGTAACATTTGTTCAAACAATCAACAAACACGTACTGAGTGCCCATGGTATATGCAGTCTTAGTTTTTGAAAAATTATTTACCTCAGGGTTAAGTCAAGGGTCAGCAAACTTTTTCTGTAAAGGGCCAGGTAGTGCATATTTTAGCTTTGTGAGCCATATGGTCTCTGTCACAACTACTCAATTGTGCCATTGTAGTGTGAAAGCAGCCACTGACAATAAATAAATGAATGGGCATAGCCATGTTACAATAAAACTTTATTTACAAAAATAGTGAGCTGTAGTTTCCAACTCCTGCTTTTAAATAGTGATACTTCTTGGTGAATAAGCAAGTTGAAAGGCACCTATGTACCATGAGTTGAGCAAAGGCAAAGAAATTTCAAAACTGTCAGCGATGGTCCATTAGAAACAAAGACAAAACTTCCCTGAAATGGTAAGTTAAGTCCATGGGAAAATAGGATTTGATTGATTTATCATTTTTCACACATGACTGACATTTTATATCAAATTATACCTGAGCCTGTCAGGATGTTTTTTGGTTAAAGGAATAGAAAAAAACTAAAACTAGCTTATGTATAATTATGAGTGCATTGGCTCATATGATTCAAAAATTCAGAAATAGTCTTCGTGTGTAGTTTCATCAGAACCCCAGTTCTGTTTCTCTTTTGTTCTCTTGACTCTACCTTTTTGTTAGTATCAACTTTTTCCTTTGTCCTCTGGCTGGGTACTCTCATGATCACATAAGGCTGGTTTCCAGCATTAATTGGGGCTACCACTTTCATATTCACATTTCAAAGAGAGAATGGGTGTCTCTCCTTTAGCCATTGGACAAAAACAGTGGACTTCTTCTGTTACCTATTCTTAAACCAATTAATGTGTCAGAGGAATAGAATTACTCTGACTCAGACCCATCAGGGTACATTGCTGAAGCTTGGGATGGGATCAAGACCACTCAACTGAAAGACTGAATGAATACTGAAATAGCAACCCCATTACCTTCCACACTGAACCCTATTTACTCACCAATTCATCCTCTTGCAACTTATTGTAGCATATGTGTAAGAGAGCTGAGGTGCCATAAAAGAATTTTTATTATTAGCAAGACCCTCAACCCAGAGGTCTTTAAATGTGTAGGTATCATGTTGCAACTTTTGCTGAAAGCCATTTATACGATGCAAGATGTCCTGAGTTGCATCAGGGAAGATCAGATTTCTTGCTGGAGGGAATGGTGGTCACAAAGGTCATTGGCTATTTCTGTGTGATTTCTATTCCTGCTGGGATAACCAAACTGGGCATAATTAAGGTGTACAAGAACTGCAAAGAAATAAATGTGTTATCAGGGGACTAAACAGAGAAGGGTAAGCTGATATCCAGTGCAACATCAAAAGATCTCAATCTGAGCCCATTCTTACAGTATTTTATTTTATACCCCAGAATGCTACATTCATTTTTGGTTGCCATATCTCAAAAATGCATCAGAGTTGAAAAATGTCCAGAGAAAACTACAATAGGCACATCTCTTACAAAATCCAGAATTAGAGGCAAACCCATATCACTGGGTTTTATTAGTGATGTAACAGCATCTGAAAACTTCCAGTGTAATTTAGAGATATCCAAAATGAACTAAAATATTGAGACTTTTAAATATGGACAAATGAAGACTAATGGAACATCATTAAAACATGTAAAATAATAAGTGAAACACAGAAGGTATGTACACATTCACTAAATCCTAGTATATTAGAACTAAAAGACCCGTATTTTATCTCAACAATTTTAAGGCAAATGAAAAGATATCTCCTTTCATAAAATGAGAAATCAATTGATAGAAATCATATGTAACCCCACAAATTGCTACCAGCTGAGAGCATACTCTCAAAAAACAAGTTTATATTAGTTTAAGACTGATCTTTCTGTAGTGAATGATGAAGGGAAATGATACTTTCTAGACATACTGAAACTTTGAGATTAGTGGCAAAGAGAATAGCCTTGCTATACCTTGTACAATGCCCCTCTATGGCTTATGTGGTAGGGCTTTTCTAAAAGTCTACTTTTTATGCCTGCTGCACTTGTTTGTGCACAGCCTCTAAGCAGATCAATTTTAGAACACTCTCACCTTAACTGCCTGATGAAATGAAATTGAGTTACTTGTAGTGAGGTGGATGGACCTAGAGTCTGTCATACAGAGTGAAGTAAGTCAGAAAGAGAAAAACAAATACCGTATGCTAACACATATATATGGAATCTAAGAAAAGAAAAAGGTCATGAAGAACCTAGGGATAAGACGGGAATAAAAACACAGACCTACTAGAGAATGGACTTGAGGATATGGGGAGGGGGAAGGGTAAGCTGTGACAAAGTGAGAGAGTGGCATGGACATATATACATTACCAAGCGTAAAATAGATAGCTAGTGGGAAGTAGCCGCATAGCACAGGGAGATCAGCTCAGTGCTTTGTGACCACCTAGAGGGGTGGGATAGGGAGGGTGGGAGGGAGGGAGACGCAAGAGGGAAGAGATATGGGAACATATGTATATGTATAACTGATTCACTTTGTTATAAAGCAGAAACTAACACACCACTGTAAAGCAATTATACTCCAATAAAGATATTAAAAAAAGAATGCATAGAAATATAAGTGAGTGGAGTACTTACACAAAGACATGACCAAAGAACTGTGCAATTTTAAAAACACTCTTCTTTGAGACTTGGAAACTCATTCCCAATAAAAGTTATTGACCATAATGCTGCAGCTATCAAAGTGTGGACTTTCAAAAAAATAGGTTTGAATTCAGCCACATATTTTGACAAGCATGATTATATAGGAATTGGGGTGCACTCTCATTCTTGGTGGCTTTTTTGTTCTCTCTGGACAACATATAAAACACAATGTCTTATTCTAATAGCTGCTCTTGACTGGGCTCAGGCGATGGCATTTCCTTACCTTGCTCATAGGTGCCTTACTCAGTACCTTGCCAGTATCAGCCCTACCTACTCCTGATTCTGGTAAAAGGGGGTGAATGTTCATAGCAGGGTTCAGAAAACATTTCTGTAAAGGGCCAAATAGTAAATACTTTAGATTTTCAGGCCGTACAGCCTCTATACAAATATTCAACTCTGCCATTGTAGCATGAAAGCAACCATGGACAACATGTAAACAAATGAGCATAGTTGTGTTTCTATAAAACGTTAAGAACACAAAATTTAAATTTCATGGCATTTTCATTTGTCATGAACTAGTCTTTTTTTTTTCCTCTAGGTCATTTACAATGTGGAAAACATTCTTAGCTCATGGGCCATACAAAAACATGGAGTGGGCTGGGTTTGGCCTGCAGATACAGTTTTCAGACCCCTAGTTTATGATGAGAGTATCAGGAGGGAGGAAGGGCTGATGTTTGACTTTGCTCAACTTTCTTTACTTGCAGCATTCCTGTATTGTGAATATCAGCCTTGTTTTGTGCTAGAACATTTCCTCAGTTAAGGAGATAACTATGCCCATGTGTTCAAAATATAAGTGAGCTTCGACTTAACCAGAGGAGGAAGTTCCTGCTTTGTCTCTCATTACATTACTTTTGCACAGAGTATGTTTGGAAACTGTGTAGTAAAGCAGATCAGATAATTTTTCTGTGCATTGTTTTATGGTAAAAGCCTACAAGTAGCATCACCTGACATATAAATATCAGCAAATAACAAATAGTACATGCACAAGATATGCATAGAGACCAGTAGAATGACAGATGCGTGGGATGCATAGCAAAAAGAAGCATATATGGTAATGGTAATGTATAGGATGTATTCTAATGACATATTTTGTTGTCAGAAGGCTTATTACTGTTGATTACAAAATATAACTTAAGTTTACTATTAATGGTAATAAGAATGGAGAAAGTAAATAATAGGGAAGCGTCTGAGAATGTAGATTCATTATCATGATATGGTAGGATGGTCATTCTCCTCTCCCCAGGTTGGTATGCAGCCAGATTAAACAGGTACAGTCATACCAGTTATTTATGACTGACATCCATTTTGATTGGGCCAGTGCCCATTCTGATTGGTCAGTGCCCATGATCTATCCTTGAACTTAAATGTATGTTAATTAAAACTACTAGTTAGAGTCCTGGGAAGGGGCATAAAAACAAAACTAACGGGCTTCCCTGGTGGCTCAGTGGTTGAGAGTCCACCTGCCGATGCAGGGGACACGGGTTCGTGCCCTGGTCCGGGAAGATCCCACATGTCGCGGAGCAGCTGGGCCAGTGAGACATGGCCGCTGAACCTGCGCATCCGGAGCCTGTGATCCGCAATGGGAGAGGCCACAACAGTGAGAGGCCCGCTTACCGCAAAAATAAATAAATAAATAAATAAAATAAAACAAAACTAACGTGTGAAGTTTTGTCACCAATTGTAAAAAATTAATATGGTTAATTTCTAGAAATATGGTGGCTAAAATAAAATTATGGTCAATTTTCAGAAATATTTCAGATCAACATAAACATCCTGTTACTAGTCCTTAGAAATTCTGATAAAATATAACATCTCATGATTGAGCAAGAAATTCCAACTTGCTAGAATAAAAAAAAAGAAAAGAAAGAAAGAAAAACTATGACTGCCGGAGTGGGGTATAGCATGGTCAGATTGTGTAAACTAGGAATGTGGGCTGTAATGGCCATGTAACAAAGACGATGAGGCCTTGGGTCATTGTGAAGTGAGGTTTTGGAGCTATAGACCCCTGAGGATAGCTGGTACCCTTGAATTTATGCACTTCAGTAAAATTAAAAAAAAATTATACCCACAGAGAAACAAGGAACTTGGCTCTTTTCCTGAGACTTGGCTGGCAAATAATCTCCCATGAAGATTTGTGATCATTGGCTTAAAACTCACCCCAAACCTGAAAAGTAGCATAAAAATTGGTTCTCAGCTGGTGACTCCCCTGGGATTCTAGGCAGAAGCAAAGTCAAAATAGCTCTTGAGGAACATACAATACAGGCAATAAGGTATTCTTACAGAAAAAAAAATAGCCCTTTAAAACATGAATTCACAGTAGAGTGTTACCAAACACATGAGGAAATAGCACACCATAATGAACGTCAGTAGACACAACAAACAACAGGATTATATCTCCAGGAAATACAGTTAGTAGAATAGAGATACGAGAGAAAATTCACAACTCAGAAACCTAACAACAATTGAATAAGAGACTTTTAAAACAAGACTGGTGGATTTACGAAAGAAGAAAATAAACTTTTAGAAATGGAAGTGAAAGAGTGGCATGGACATATATACACTACCAAACGTAAAATAGATAGCTAGTGGGAAGCAGCTGCATAACACAGGGAGATCAGCTTGGTGCTTTGTGACTACCTAGAGGGGTGGGATAGGGAGGGTGGGAGGGAGACGCAAGAGGGAAGGGGTATGGGGATATAGGTATATGTATAGCTGATTCACTTTGTTATAAAGCGGAAACTACCATTCACTTTGTTATAAAACGGAAACACCATTGTAAAGCAATTATACTTCAATAAAGATGTTAAAAAAAAGAAAATTATGATTTGTTTGCTAATCATCAGATAATATAAAGCTAGTAGAAATTATTAAGTTGTTAACTGGATTAAGGCAATCATCCATAATGCAGCAGAGAGGGATAAAGAGATGACAAAACATGAGCAAAAGAGACATGAGAATGAGAAGATTCAACATATATCTAAAAGAGATTCTAAAAGAATAATTAGAACATGGAGGAGAAGCAATATTTAAAGAGACAATGGCTGATAACTTTTCAAGACTGATGAAAGATATGATGTAGATTTAAGAAATTCAGGAAGCATCAAGCAGGATACATAAAAAATAAACTATATATTGTAATCTCGTAATGAAACTAGAGAACCCCATAGAAAATTTTAAAATGTTAAAAATCCACCAAAAAGAAATTACCTATAAAGAAGCAATACACCAACTATGAGCTGCAAGACAAAACTAACTGAGGCCAAAAGAGAAAAGAATATCCTCAAAGTACTGAGGAAAGTAACTATCTAGAGTTTCTATACCTTGTAAATATCATAAAAGAGTATGGGCAAAATAAGTGCAAATTTAGCTGAAGACTAAGCAAATTTCCTACTCTTAGATAGTGAAATAACTAATATACCTATATACATATACATATATATATGCACATATATATATATATGTGTCTGTGTGTGTATGTATATATATATATATATAGGTGTATGTATATATGTGTATATATATATATTGCCAGGCAAAGGAAAATAGAATGCAGAAACAATGAGATGCACAAAGCAATGGTGAACATTGAAACTTGTAAAGATAGGTAAATCCAAACAAGTACAGATTATAGAAAACAACAATAACATTAATGATTAAATGACAGGTTGTAAGCATGATATGGGTTGAATTATATCCCCCACACCCAAAATTCATATATTGAGGTCCTAAGCCCCTCCAGTACCTCACAATTTGATCATATTTGGAAATAGGATTGTTGCAGATATAACTAGTTAAGATGAGGTCATACTGGAGTAGGGTGGGTCCCTAATACAATATGAATGGCATCCTTATAAAAAGGGGAAATTTTGGACACAGAGACACATACACACACAAATACTTCATCATGTGCAGAATGGAGTTATGCTGCCACAGCCTGGAAATACCAGAAATTAGGAGCAAGGCTGGGACACAAATCCTTCTCTGGTGTCTTCAGAGCGACCATGGCCCTGCCAGAACTGTGAGGCAAATTTCTGTTATTTAAGCCACTTAATTTGTGCTACTTTGTTATGGCAGCCATAGAAAACTAATATAGACATCCCTGGCGATCCAGTGGTTAGGGTGTTGAGCTTTCACTGCTGTGGGCCCGGGTTCGATCCCTGATCAGGGAAGTAAGATCCCACAAGCTGCGTGGCATGGCCAAAAAAAAAAAACACCAAAACTAATATAAATGACAAAATAGATTAAAACACTTGAAAACAATAATAGTAGATAAGTATATAATAATAATAGATGAGTATGTTAGAGTTGTGTTTTTCTGTCTCTTGTATTATAGTCTGGGAGAAAGAGTAGAAATATAGATCAACTTTAGTCTTTAAGTCAGTATGTATGTTAGATATTTGATGGTAATCAACAAAAGAATTTAAATAGAATATTTATAGCCGAACCAGTCGAGATTGATAGAAGGGAACTGTATAGATAAAAACTTAATAAATATGATATAAAGGAAGAAGGGGGTGGCAGAAAAGTAAAAGCATGGTAAATAAAACAAAATAAAATGGTTGAAATAAATTCAAGTATATAATTAAGTACAATAAATGTTAAAGGCCTAAACTCATCTGTTAAGGTCATAGAAGTTCATAATGAAAAGATTTAATTAGTTATATTCTAAAGACAAAGGGTAAATGGGAAGCAAAACATGGAAGAGTTGGACATAAATGGATAAAAACGAAAGGTTGAGGCATAGAATAGCTAAAGAAAGCTGGCACTGAGATGGTGATATAAGATGAACCTAGTGGCAGGACAGGAATAAAGACACAGATGTAGAGAATGGACTTGAGGATGGGGGTGGGGTGGGGTGGGGAAGAGGAAGCTGGGACGAAGTGAAAGAGTAGGATTGACATATATACACTACCAAATGTAAAATAGATAGCTAGTCGGAAGCAGCTGCATAGCACAGGGAGATCAGCTCGGTGCTTGGTGACCACCTAGAGGTGTGGGATAGGGAGGGTGGGAGGTAGGGAGACACAAGAGGGAGGGGATATGGGGATATATGTATACATATAGCTGATTCACTTTGTTATACAACAGAAACTAACACAACACTGTAAAGCAATTATACTCTAATAAAGATGTAAAAACAAGCAACTCCAACTAGAGTTTTCATCCAAATTCAAAAGTTGTTTTACAGTCATTAAGCTTTGAAGTTCATAAACAAGTACATTATTTGACTATTTCCGTTAGTCATATAAAGTGAGAAATCAAGTCACAGCCTTTATCAAAAGATTGAATGCTTCCAAGTGACATATCTCATGAATACAGGACAGAAAAGTAATGAGAAATATCAAACTCTCTTTTTCTTTTGTAGAATACTAATACCAAAAAAGCTTTTAAAATTAAAAAATGTTGGTCACCCAAAAAAAAAAAAGAAGTATTTAAGGCAAAATAACTTTTAGTGATAAAGAGGTTCACTTTTTAATGATACAGAGGAAAACTAACTAGGAAGATATATTTTTGAAACAACCTAGCCTCAAATATATATAGCAAGATTTGACATAAATACAAGGAAACATTGACATATTCACGTTCATATTTGAAGATTTTAGCATACCTACCTCAGTAGTTAATAAAACAAGCAGGGAAAAAATTTAGTACAGTTAAAGAGCAAACTTGATCTAGTGAACATAACTAGAACTCTAGGTACAATAATTAGATATAATGATTTTTCTTCTCAATTTTACATAAACTATTTCTAAAAATTGACTGTGTACAAGGTTACAATGAAATGTCAAAAACACCCAAAGTCTACATGAAAACCACTTTCTCTGACTGCCCTGTAATAAAGATATACATCAATTTTAAATGGCAAAAAAAGTGTACATTTTGAAATTTAAAAAATACTCTTTAATCCATTGGTTAAGAAAAGAATCATATGGTAAATTATAAATCATTGAGACTTTAACAACAGTGATGACACCACTTACTAAAACTTATGAGATGCTCCTAAAGCCACATTTAGAAAATTTTAGCTTCAGGTGAATGTGTAAGAAGAGAAGGAAAACTAACAGTAACGAACTGTGTCCACTTTAAGAAGTTGCAAAATGAACAACAGAGTTGATCTCTCCCCCCAAAAATGAGGAAGATAAAGTTACAAATTAATAAAATAAAAAAACAATAAGATCAACAAAACCAAAATCTGGTCTTTGAATAGTAGACAAGACTAACAAAATAAACTTACTGTAATATTGATTTTACAAAGAGAATTGATAAATGAACAATAACAGGAATGGAAAAAGCAAACACTGTCATAAATATGGTTGAGTTTAAAAGCATAATAACAATACCTTGAATAGCTTTGTAAATAAATCCGAGAATTACACAAATGGACACTTCATGCAAAAAATTAAACTTATTAAAACTGTCTCAGGGAAATAAATGATCCAAATAAATCTATAACCAGTAAAGAAATTCTATCAGTAGTCAAAAATCTGGGGGCTTTCCTGGTGGTGCAGTGGTTGAGAGTCCGCTTGCTGATGCAGGGGACACGGGTTTGTGCCCTGGTCCGGGAAGATCCCACATGCCGTGGAGCGGCTAGGCCTGTGAGCCATGGCCGCTGAGCCTGCGCGTCCGGAGCCTGTGCTCCACAACGGGAGAGGCCACAATAGTGAGAGGCCTGCATACCACAAAAAAAAAAAAAAAAAAGTCTGGTACAAAAATTATCCCCAGGTCTGGAGGATTTCATGTCAGTTTACCATATTTTCAAGGAATAGATAATCCTTATTGTATACAAACTCTTTCAGAGAATAGAAAAAGAAAGAAAACTCCCCTCTGCTAACTTTTAGAGAATAATATAATCTTGTCACCCAAATTAGGCAGATATACTTTGAGAAATATAAACTACAGGATTACCTCACTTATGTACATGGATGCAAAAAATCATAAATATCAGCAAATTAAATCCATTAATGGATTTGATTAATGAAATACCACCTCACGCCAGTTTGGATTTATACCATAAATATTAAAGAATATTTTAACTTTTAAAAATGTATTAATGTCCTTGATCACCTTAAAGAAGAAAAGTCATATAACCATTTCAGTGGATTTTAAAAACATTTAATATTTCAATATCATTTTATGATTAAAAAACTAGCTAACTAGGAATACAATAGGACTTTTAAAATTGGGTAAATATTATTGACCAAGGAATATTTGGAATAAAATAATGTTACCAACTATCATTACCTTCATGCAACAGGCAATAAGAAAAGAAAAATAAATAAAAGTTACAGGTATTGGAAAAGAAAACAAACCAAAACTGTTAGAAAATGATTGTCTTTATAGAAAAATTTAAATAATCTTCAGGTAAACTGTTAGAACTAAAAATAATTCAGCAAAGTTTCTGGATAAAAATACAAAACATATTACCATAAAACTTCTAGAATAGTACATAGGAATTTATCGTTATGACCTGGAGTTCTTAGGGAAACAGTTCTTCATCAATATTATAAATTTCTGCTCTGGGAAAGACACTGTGAAGAGAATGAAGAGACAAGCCACAGACTGGGTATTATATTTGCAAATCACATATCTGATAAAGTACTTGTATCCAGAATATATTAAAAAAGTCTCGAAACACAATAAGAAAACCAACAACCCAAGTAAAAGCGGGAAAAGATTTGAATGGATACTCTACAAAGAAGATGAAGATAAACAGATTGGCAAGTAAATACAAGAAAAGATGCTCAGTGTCATTAGCCATTAAGTGAATGCAAATTAAAGCCACACTTAGATACCACTACAAACCTATCAGAATGGCTAAAATAATATTTTTTAAAAATATAATACCAGTGTCAGTGAGATTGCAGAGCACTTGAAACTTTCATATGTTGCCAGTAAGAATGTAAAATGGTACAGTTGCTCTGGAAAACAGTTTGGCAGTTTCTTATATTCTTATATGCAATCCCAATACCACCCAGCAATTGCACTTCTAGGTTTTTATCCCAGAGAAATGGAAACTTGTGTTTGCACACAAACCTGTGCATGAATGTGTAGAGAGCTTTATTAATAATGAGACAAAATTGGAATCAACCCAAATGCCCATCAACAACAGATGAATGGATAAAACATATTGCGGTATATACACATAACGGAATACTACTCAGCAGTAAGAAAGAAAGTGAACTTTTGATACATGCATCAACATTGATAAATCCCAAAGGCAGCATGCTCAATGAAAGGAGCCAGTCTCAAAAGGTTATATACTTTAAAATTTCATTTATATGACATTCTCAAAAAGACAAAACTATAGTGACAGAGTGGTTGCCATGTTTAGGAGTGGAGGGAGGATGTGACTACAAAGCGGTAGCATAAGGTAGTGTTTGGGGATGATGGAACTGTTCTGTATCTTGATTGTGGTGTTGATTACATTTACACATGTATTAAAACTCACAGAACTGTACAGCAAAAAACCTCAATTTCCCCGTATGTCAATTTAGAAAATAAAATTAAGAAACTAAAAAGTACTTTATAGAAAAAAGGATATGTACAGTGCCAGAAGGATGATCATACATCCCACTTGGCCTGGAACATCTCCAGTTCATGCCTTTACCCTGGTATAGTTATTAATGGTGTCACTCTCAAAATGTCTGTCTGGAATGGTACATTATACAGTCACCCTAATTATGAAACAATTTGTTTTCATTAAGATATGAGAAGCAATAGTAAAGACAATATTGCTTTTGTTTACCATTCATATAATGAAGCACAGAACTTGCATGGTATATACACTTTCCTCTAGGGAGAGAGAGAGGAGAAAGGAATGGGGGCTTTAGCCAAAATAAATATGACAAAATTAAAAATAAAAAGGTGGCTTTTAATGGAAAGAAAAGACGGTTTTTTTTTTTTTTATTCATGTTCGTGTGAGAACTTGATCAGTTCTTGACTCAAGTGGGTGATTGGAAATGTTGGTGGTCCTCTCAGATTGTTGAAAAATGAAATGGTAGGTGCTGATGTAACCTATTGTCTTAACTATTCTGACTGAAACTACCCCGGTCTCTGATACCCATGTTTAAAAACAAAAAGTCTGTGTTTGCAGTTATATGAACAGTAGCCATCTTGGGGACGGGAACCACTATTACCCTAATGCAGAGAGAGAAACTGCAGACACAGTAGCTACCCAAAGACTAGAATATATTATTGTGACCCACTGCTTTAATTGGTAAAAAGAGTGTGACATTAGCATCCAGTGCATCCTAGAATGAGTTCTCTTTAGAAGCATTACTCAGTGCAGTAATATGACTTCCTGTTTGCCTTTGACTGGAAGAAGACAGACAGTTTGATTAAATTAAATTCTTCTATGGTAACTTTAGGTAAACGTTTTGCTCTACAACCCATTTGCAGAAGTCCTTTAAAGACAGATTTTGCACAGAACTAAGATTTGTTTTGATATTCCCACTTCAGTCAGGGCAATGCAAAGGAGGCCTTTCCCTTTACTTAAGAATGCCATCACAGACCATCAGCATTCTTCTCCTCAACCAACGCTATCTCAAAAAACAGATGTGGCTCTCACTTGTTGCTTTCTTTTATTTGGTCCTCTTTTCCTAAAAACTCCTTTATTGAGATGTAATCCATATACCATGCCATTCACGCACTTAAAGTCTACAATCCAGTGGGGTTTTAGTATAGTCACATATATGTGCAAGCATCACCACAGTCAATATTACAATATATCTGTCATCTTACAAAGAAACCCTATACCCTTTAGCTACCACCTCCTACCTCCTCATCCCCCACACTTGGCCCTAAGCAACCATTAATCTACTTTCTGTTTCTATTGATTTCCATAGTCTTTACTTTCATATGAATGAGATCATATATTATGTGGGCTTTTGTGAATGTCTTCTTTCACTCAGCATAATGTTTTTAACGTTCATCCGTATTGTAGCATATATATATCAGTGCTTCATTCCTTTCTCTGGCTGAGTAATATTCTGTTATATAGATATACCATATTCTGTTTATCCATTTGTCTCTTGATGAACATTTGGGTTGTTTCTATCTGTTGGCAGTTGTGAATAATCCTACTATAAACATTTGCATACAAGTTTCTGTGCAGATATAAGTTTTCAACTTTCTTGTTTGTATACCTAGGAATGGAATTACTGGGTCGTATGGTAACTCTCTTTTTAATCACTTGAGGAATTGCCGGGCTGTTTTCCAAAGATGCTGCACCATTTTGCATTCCCATCAGCAGTGTATGAGTGTTCCAATTTCTCCACATTCTCACCAACATTTGTTGTTGATCTAACTTTTTGATTCTAGCCATCCTACTGGATTTAAAGTTGTGTCTTACTGTGTTTTGATTTTATTTCCCTGATGACTTATGATGTTGAGCATCTTTGCACGGGCTTATTGGTTATTTGTATATCTTCTCTGGAGAAATGTTTGTTCAAATCTTCTGCATGTTTTAAAATTGGATTATCTGCCTTTTTATTTTTGACATATAAGAGTTCTAAATATATTATTGGTGCAAGTCCCTTATCAGATATATGATTTGCACAAGTGTTTTCTCATTCTATGGGCTGTATTTTCACTTTATTGATGCTGGCCTTTGAATTAGAAAAGTTTTAAATGTTTTAAAATTAATTTTTATTGGAGTACAGTTGATTTACAATGTTGTGTTAGTTTCTGCTGTACAGCAAATTGAATCAGTTATACATATACCTATATCCAATCTTTTTTAGATTCTTTTCCCATATAGATCATTAGAGAGTATTGAGTAGAGTTCTCTGTGCCATACAGTACATTCTTATTAGTTATCTTTTTTTTTTTTTTTTGCGGTACGCGGGCCTCTCACTGTTGTGGCCTCTCCCGTTGCAGAGCACAGGCTCCGGACGCACAGGCCCAGCGGCCATGGCTCATGGGCCCAGCTGCTGCGTGGCATGTGGGATCTTCCCGGACCGGGGCATGAACCCACATCCCCTGCATCGGCAGGCGAACTCTCAACCACTGCGCCACCAGGGAAAGCCCTAGTTATCTATTTTATATATAGTAGTATGTATATGTCAATCCCAATCTCCCAATTTATCCCTCCCCCCATTTCCCCCTTGGTAACCATAAGTTTGTTTTGTTTTGTAAATAAGTTCATTTGTACCATTTTTTAAGATTTCACATATAATCAATATTATATGATATTTGTCTTTCTCTGTCTGACTACTCCACTCAGTATGACAATCCCTAGGTCCATCCATGTTGCTGCAAATGGGATTATTTTGTTCTTTTTTATGGCCGAGTAATATTCCATTGTATATATGTACCACATCATCTTTATCCATTCCTCCATCATTGGACATTTAGGTTGATTCCATGTCCTGGCTGTTGTAAATAATGCTGCAGTGAACATTGGGGTACATGTATCTTTTTGAACTATGCTTTTCTCTGGATATACAGCCAGGAGTGGGATTGCTGGATCATATGGTAGCTCTATTTTTATTTTATTAAAGAACCTCCATACTGTCCTCCTTTAAATTTTGATGAAGTCCTATTTACCTATATTTTTCTTTTGTCACTCATACTTTTGGTGTTATAGCTAAGAATCTTTGCCAAATACAAGATCATGAAGACTTTCCCCCTGTTATCTTTCAAAAGTTTTATAGCTTTTGCACTTACATTTAGGTCTTTGATCCATTTTGAGTTAATTTTTTATGTGATGTGAAGTAAGGATCCAACTTCATTCTTTTGCATATCTTTTGCAGTTGTCCTAGCACCATTTGTAGAAAAGACTCTTCTTTACCTGTTGAATGGTCTTGGCATCCCTGTAAAAAAAGTCACTTAGTTATATACATATGGGTTAATTTCCAGATTATATCTTCTGTTCCATTGATCTGTTTGTCTATCCTTGTGCCAATACAACATTATCTTGACTACCCTTTTTCGTAGTAAGTTTTGGAGTTGGGAAGTGTAATCCTCCTGCTTTATTCTTTTTTTCCAGGATGGTTTTGGCTGTTCTGCTTCCCCTGAAATTTTGTGTGAATTTTAGAATAATTTTGTCAATTTATACAAAGAAGCTGTCAGAGATTCTGATAGGGATTGCACTTAATCTGTAGATCAGTTTGGTTAGCATTGCCATCTTAACAATGTTGTCTTCTAATCCATGATTATGGTATGATTTTCCATTTATTTAGATCTTCTGTAATTTCTTTCAATAATGTTTTGTAGTTTTCATTGTATAAGTCTTTCACTTTGTTAAATTTACTCTGAAGTATTTTATTCTTTTTTATGCTTTTGTTAATGGAATTGTTTTCTTAATTTCATTTTCACACTGTTCATCAATAGTATATAGAAATAATTAGTTATTGTATATTGTTCCTGTATCCTGTACCCTTGCTGAACTAATTTATTAGTAATAATAGTTTCTTAGGGGATTCCTTAGTATTTCCTTTCTGTATAAAATGTCATCTGTGAATAGAGAAAAGTATCCACATTGGAAAGGAAGTAAAACTTTTATTTATTTTCTTGTCTAATTGCCCTGGCTAGAACCTCCAGTAACAATATTGAAGTGGTAAGAGCAGAAATACTTGTCTTGTTCCTGATCTTACTGGGAAAGCATCCAGTCTTTCACTATTAAGTATGATGTTAGATGTGGCTTTTTCATAGATGCTCTTTATCACATTGAGGAAGTTCCCTCCTATCCCTTGTTTGTTGAGTATTTTTTACCATGAAAGAGTGTTAGATTTTGTCAGATACTTTTTCTAAGTCTATTGAGAGGATCATGTGATTTTTAAATATTCTATTTCTATTGATATGATGTACTAAAATACTTGATTTCCAGATGTTAAATCAACCTTGCATCCCTGGGATAAATCCCATGGGGTCATGGTATAGAATTATTTTTATATATTGCTAGATTCAGTTTGCCAGCATTTTATTTGAAGTTATTTGGTACTCTTTCTATCAGTTCTACTCTTTTACACTATAGGGAAACATTACCATAATATAGCATTTCTTTGTTTCTCTCCTTATAATGTTGGCTTAATGCGATGGAATGCTTAATTCTGGACCTACTAGATAAATACAGTGATTCATGCTAATAACCTCTGTTTCATTGTCATACTCCATTTGTTGTCAAAATGCAAAGCTACTTTTAAAATACAGGACGGGAAAGAAAGTCTGTTTTATTTATTTTTTAAATTGAGATCGACTCACATAACATTAAAATAGTATCAGGTGTACAACATAATGATTCAATACTTGTATATATTGTGAAATGATTACCACAATAAGGCTAGTTAGTATACATCACCAGACGTAGTTACAAATTACACTTGTGTGTGTGATGAAAGCTTTCAAGATCTATTCTCTTAGCTACTTTCAAATATATAATCCAGTATTATTTTTTTTAAAGGCGGAGGATGGGTGAATTTGACCTCTCTCTCTTTTTTTAAATTTATTTATTTTTATTTTTGGCTGTGTTGGGTCTTTGTTTCTGTGCAAGGGCTTTCTCTGGTTGTGGCAAGCGGGGGCCACTCTTCATCGCGGAGCGGGCCTCTCACAGTCGTGGCCTCTCTTGTTGTGGAGCACAAGCTCCAGAGGCGCAGGCTCAGCAGTTGTGGCTCACGGGCCCAGTTACCCCACGGCATGTGGGATCCTCCCAGGCCAGGACTCAAACCCATGTCCCTTGCATTAGCAGGCAGATTCTCAACCACTACACCACCAGGGAAGCCCTGTAATCCAGTATTATTAACTATAGTCACCATGTTGTAAATTTCATCCCCAGGACTTATTTATTTTATAACTGGAAGTTTGTATCTTTTGATCCCCTTCACCCACCCACCCCCACCTCTGGCAGTCACCAATCTGTTTCTGTATTTATGCATTTGGTTTAAAAAAATCTATTTTAAAGTTTTCATTTTTCTCCAAGGTTCATTTTATTTATGAGTTGAATTGTAGCTACTGCTTCTTCCCCCTCTAGTTTAACTTTTATTATTTTTTTCATCTTTGATTCAAGAGTGAACTAGAGAGTTCATTCTTTGTGGCTAAACTGAATTATTTAGTAACAATTGGAATAACATGGCACTGTGTTCAAGTATAAGGAGTTGAGGTGAGAACACAAGCCTATAACCTACTTCTTCTGTCTGCTCAACCAGATGTAAATAGTTGATTCCCTACCTCTTAACACTGCTTTTCTTTTCCATTTAATGCCAGTCATGTTGTGCTTCATTACCCTTGACTGATTCATTCTTTCCTTTCTGTCTTCTGGGTAAATATGTGGTACATATATTGCAGTTAGCATGGTTTATAGTAACTTTTTGTGTATACTGACCACTCACGCCTGAAATGACAATTTTGCCAAAAGTTGCAAGGACTGCCGCATTTATATATCTGTGATTTTAAATATGATTAAATTGGAGTCAGTAGGTGTGAGCCTGTTGTTCAGGGTAGGACTTTGCATAACTGGTAACTGTGGCATCTTTCTCAAACAGTGCTTTCATTATGTCAGGTTCTTATCCTCAACATCTTCAGTGATTTGTTGCTCTTACAATAAGTCAAACTTCTTTAGCTTGACGAAGACCCTCCGTATACATGCTCACTTACCATTGTTTCCCATCGTGCACCATTTGCTGTAGCTAGGCTAACTTCCTCATTGTCCTAGAAGCACAGTGAATTCCCTTTTGCCTTGTTTTCCTTAGATGGAATAATTATCCTCTCTTCCACACTAATCTAAACCCTGTAAGACCCAATCCAAACCTTGCTGTCCATGAAGACATTCTTGACTAGATCAGCCCTCAGTAATCTCCTCTGAATTATAGCACTTACAATTGTGATTCCAGATTTATGGTAATGACAGTTTCCATTATTAGCTGTTAATTCTCATGTGTTAGTATTCTCTTTCTCAATATATTATATAGGCTTCTGACAGGGAAGTTATCCTATATCATAACTCTTTTCTCCTCCTTGTAGAACTTGTTGCTCAAGTCACCTTTCCTAATTGACTAGAATACCCATGCCAAATTTTATGTAACCATTTAAAACAACCAGAATTTGATCACTCTTATCATCAGTTATTCCCAGAACTTACTTTCTCCTCTGTGCCTTTCACTCTTCAATTATCAAATATATTTTAGCGATATGATACCAAAACAATGTATGTACCATGAAGTTACTATACAGTTCGAGGCCTCTGAGTTTCCTTGTGCTGCTCTCTATCTTACAGGAGCACTATGAAACCAGAAGCAAAGGTAACTTCCTAAGGCAATTAAGAAAATAGACTTTTCCCCTCAAAAACAGTTTAACCACTGCTCAAGAACAAGCAAATATGTTCAGAATCTGCCTATATCTTGCCAAGAGCCTAAAGCTTCTTGGGGAATAGCATAATAATTATGCTGTTGGTGTTGGTGATTATGATATTAACAATCTTAGCCTGAATAATATGTCACTATAAACATAGAACATAAATTTTGTAGCATGCAGAAACAGTGGATGGTGATCAGTGATGCAGGCAGGACAAGAGGTCAGAACCAGGAGAATTAAGGCTTTGGCTAAACCCAGAGGTCTGTGCAAAGGTTTGAGTCAGTATAACTATGCATTCAAGATACAGGCAATGCACAAGATCTAGTGGTTCGGTCATAGTGGAAATCATAGAAGTATTCAAAAGAGCAACAAGGAGATCTTTAAGTTAAATCAGCATTTACTTTATTCAGAACCATTTCACTTATCTCTCATTTTGGCAAAAGTCAATCATGCTTCTAACCTGCTCAAAGCCTTGTAAAGCCATAAGTGCCTTAATGTGCTTTGAGTGAGGCATGTGGAGTCACAGAATAACGATGATCCTTACAATCTAGCAAAAGAGCATTGTAATAACAGAATATAAAGAAACTGAAGCAATCAATGTGTATATTTAGGATTTATTTGAGGTGTGGCAAAATATAATGTAAATGGGAACACAGAGCTTCTGATCTGTAGCAAATACAATGGTGATGGATTTTGATACTGCAGAAATAAGAAGTTATACATGCATACAAGTTCTGTTTGATACAATTCAAAGCCCAATTGATTAGCTTCCAATGAATCAAAAAAAAAAAAAAAAAAGGAAGAAGGCAAACTCTGCTTTAAGTAGAAGAACCATTATAGCTTATTAAGATATTATTCTGGCATGAGGACCGAATCTATCTTAGCATTTCTTCCAGCATACAAAAGTGGGCCATCTGGGAGGGGATGGAAAGAGATATTCCATGCAAATGGAAATCAAAAGAAAGCTGGAGTAGCAATTCTCATATCAGACAAAGTAGACTTTCAAACAAAGACTATTACAAGAGACAAGAAGGACACTACATAATGATCAAGGGATCAATCCAAGAAGAAGATATAACAATTGTAAATATTTATGCACTCAAAATAGGAGCACTTCAATACATAAGGCAGATACTAACAGCCAAAACAGGGGAAATCGACAGTAACACATTCATAGTAGGGTACTTTAAAACCCCACTTTCACCAATGGACAGATCATCCAAAATGAAAAAAAAAAAAAAGGAAACACAAGCTTTAAATGATACATTAAACAAGATGGACTTAGTGAATATTTATAGGATATTCCATCCAAAAACAACAGAATACACTTTCTTCTCAAATGCTCATGGAACATTCTCCAGGATAGATCATATCTTGGGTCACAAATCAAGCCTTGCTAAATTTAAGAAAATGGAAATTGTATCAAGTATCTTTTCAGACCACAACGCTATGAGACTAGATATCAAATACAGGAAAAAATCTGCAAAAAATAGAAACACATGGAGGCTGAAAAATACACTACTTAATAACTAAGAGATCACTGAAGAAATCAAAAAGGAAATCAAAAAATACCTAGAAACAAATGACAATGAAAACAGGATGACTCAAAACTGATGGGATGCAGTAAAAGCAGTTCTACCACAGAAGTTTAGAGCAATACAATCCTACCTTAAGAAACAAGAAACATCTCAAATATACAACCTAAACTTACAACTAAAGCAATTAGAGAAAGAAGAACAAAAAACCCCAAAGTTAGCAGAAGGAAAGAAATCATAAACATCAGATCAGAAATAAATGAAAAAGAAATGAAGGAAATGATAGCAAAGATAAATAAAACTAAAAGCTGGTTCTTTGAGAAGATAAACAAAATTGATAAAACATTAGCCAGACTCATCAAGAAAAAATAGGGAGAAGACTCAAATCAGTAGAATTAGGAATGCAGAAGGAGAAGTAAAAACTGACACTGCAGAAATACAAAGGATCATGAGAGATTACTACAAGCAACTATATGCAAATAAAATGGACAACCTGGAAGAAATAGACAAATTCCTAGAAATACACAACCTTCTAAGACTGAACCAGGAAGAAATAGAAAATATGAAAAGAGCAATAACAAGCACTGAAATGGAAACTGTGATTAAAAATCTTCCAACAAACAAAAGCCCAGGACCAGATGGCTTCACAGGCGAATTCTGTCAGACATTTAGAGAAGAGCCAAGACCTATCTTTCTCAAACTCTTCCAAAATGTAGCAGAGGGAGGAACACTCCCAAACTCCTTCTATGAGGCCACCATCACCCTGATACCAAAACCAGACAAAGATGTCACAAAGAAAGAAAACTACAGGCCAATATCACTGATGAACACAGATGCAAAAATCCTCAACAAAATACTAGCAAACAGAATCCAACAGCACATTAAAAGGATTATACACCATGATCAAGTGGGGTTTAACCCAGGAATGCAAGGATTCTTCAATATACACAAATCAATCAATGTGATACACCATATTAACAAATTGAAGGAGAAGAACCATATGATCATCTCAATAGATGCAGAGAAAGCTTTTGACAAAATTCAATTCCCATTTATGATAAAAACCCTCCAGAAAGTAGGCATAGAGGGAACTTACCTCAACATAATAAAGGCCATATATATGAAAAACCCACAGCCAACATCATCCTCAATGGTGAAAAACTGAAATCATTTCCACTAAGATCAGGAACAAGACAAGGTTGCCCATTCTCACCACTATTATTCAACATAGTTTTGGAAGTTTTAGCCACAGCAAGCAGAGAAGAAAAAGAAATAAAAGGACTCCAAATCAGAAAAGACATAAAGCTGTTACTGTTTGCAGATGACATGATACTATACATAGAGAATCCTAAATATGCTACCAGAAAACTACTAGAGCTAATCAATGAATCTGGTAAAGTAGCAGGATACAAAATTAATGCACAGAAATCTCTGGCATTCCTATACACTAATGGTGAAAAATCTGAAAGTGAAATTAAGAACACACTCCCATTTACCATTGCAACAAAAAGAATAAAACATCTAGGAATATGGGGCTTCCCTGGTGGCGCAGTGGTTGAGAGTCCACCTGCTGATGCAAGGGACACGGGTTCGTGCCCCAGTCCGGGAAGATCCCACCTGCTGCGGAGCAGCTAGGCCTGTGAGCCGTGGCCGCTGAGCCTGCACGTCCGGAGCCTGTGCTCCACAATGGGAGAGGCCACAACAGTGAGAGACCTGCGTACCGCTAAAAAAAAAAAAAAAATCTAGGAATAAACCTACCTAAGGAGACAAGAGACCTGTATGCAGAAAATTATAAGACACTGCTGAAATAAACGAAAGATGATACAAACAGATGGAGAGATATCCCCTGTTCTTAGATTGGAAGAATGAACATTGTGAAAATGACTATACTACCCAAAGCAATCTATAGATTCAATGCCATCCCTATCAACCGACCACTGGCATTTTTCACAGAACTAGAACAAAAACTTTCACAATTTGTATGAAAACATAAAAGACCCCGAATAGCCAAAGCAATCTTGAGAAAGAAAAATGGAGCTTGAGGAATCAGGCTCACTGACTTCAGACTACACTACAAAGCTACAGTAATCAAGGCAGTATGGTACTGGCACGAAAACAGAAATATAGATCAATGGAACAGGATAGAAAGCCCAGAGATTATCCCACACACATATGGTCACCTTATCTTTGATAAAGGAGGCAAAAATATCTAGTGGAGAAAATACAGCCTGTTCAATATGTGGTGCTGGGAAAACTGGACAGCTACATGTAAAAGAATGAAATTAGAACACTCCCTAACACCATACACAAAAATAAACTCAAAATGGATTAAAGACCTAAATGTAAGGCCAGACACTATCAAACTCTTAGAGGAAAACATAGGCAGAACACTCTGTGACATAAATCACAGCAACATCCTTTTTGACCCACCTCCTAGAGAAATAGAAATGAAAACAAAAATAAACAAATGGGACCTAATGAAACTTAAAAGCTTTTCCGCAGCAAAGGAAACCATCAACAAGACCAAAAGACAACTCTCAGAATGGGAGAAAATATTTGCAAATGAAGCAACTGACAAAGGATTAATCTCCAAAATTGAGTAGCTCATGCAGCTCATTAACAAAAAAAGCCAACAACCCAATCCAAAAATGGGCAGAAGACCTAAATAGATATTTCTCCAAAGGAGACATACAGATTGCCAACAAACACATGAAGGAATTCTCAACATCATTAATCATTTGAAAAATGCAAATCAAAACTACAATGAGATATAATCTCACACCAGGCAGAATGGCCATCATCAAAAAATCTACAAACAATAAATGCTGGAGAGGGTGTGGAGGAAAGGGAACCCTCTTGTACTGTTGGTGGGAATGTAAATTGATACAGCCACTATGGAGAACAATATGGAGGTTTCTTAAAAAACTAAAAATAGAACTAACATACAACCCAGCAATTCCACTACTGGGCATATACCCTGAGAAAACCGTAGTTCAAAAATGTGTCATGTACCACAATGTTCATTGCAGCTCTATTTACAATAGCCAGGACATGGAAAAACCTAAGTGTCCATCAACAGGTGAATGGATAAAGAAGATGCCACACATGTATACAATGGAATGTTACTGAGCCATAAGAAGAAACAAAATTGAGTTATTTGTGGTGAGGTGGATGTACCTAGAGTCTCACATAGCGTGAAGTAAGTCAGAAAGAGAATAACAAATACCGTATGCTAACACATATATATATGGAAACAACAAAAGAGAAAAAAATCGTCATGAAGAACCTAGGGGCAAGACAGGAATAAAGACACAGACCTACTAGAGAGTGGACTTGGGGATATGGGGAGGGGGAAGGGTAAGCTGTGACAAAGTGAGAGAGTGGCATGGACCTATATACACTACCAAACGTAAAATAGATAGCTAGTGGGAAGCAGCCACATAGCACAGGGAGATCAGCCTGGTGCTTCGTGACCACCTAGAGGGGCGGGATATGGAGGGTGAGGGGGAGGGAGACGTTAGAGGGAAGAGATATGGGGACATATGTAGATGTATAACTGATTCACTTTGTTATAAACAGAAACTAACACACCATTGTAAAGCATTTATACTCCAATAAAGGTGTTTAAAAAAATGAAAATAAAAATAAAGCAGAAGTTAAAATTAAACAACAACAAAAAAAAACGTGGGGCATCTGAATGCTAAAGTCATGTCAGAGGATGTGAATAGATGACCGTTGCTGGACGTGATGTTTTTCTTGTAGTGTCTGGCAGGGTAGACACTGTAGACCTGTTAGTGACTTCACCTTTCAGCCAGTGAGATGACTATTCTTGCAAGTAGAGATGAGAAGTTTTTTGTTATTCCTGGATATCAGGCAAAGTTTATGAGTTCATGAATCCTTTGGCTATGTCTTGGGAGCCATTTTTTTTTGTTATTCTATCACTGTCATTGCATATGTTGTTCTCCGTTCCCCACTCCAAATGCTTTCTCACTTTCTATCCATCCACCCTTGAAGGCTTAGCAGAAATCTGATCTTCCTAAAAAGCTTCATGTGGCTTATTCCTGTGCACATGTTTATTCCTGCTTCCTCTCATCCTATAGCATCCTTTAGCAGTAAAATACCCATCAGCATTCAGTCATTGTTATCATCTTTCTTGACTTACCTCATTCAAATAGACTTTAAGTTGAATATCAAAACTCAGATATTTGTCTTGATGCTTCTGTAGTGGCTAGTACCACTCTAAGTATACAGCTACATCATACACACATATCACACTTATTGTCTAAACCAGGACACTTCTGAGAGTAAAAGAGGGTACGATTAATAATTATTGTGGGCTTCCTTTGAAATGCATCAGAAAATAGGATGGGCTGCTAGATGGGTAGAAAGAGGAGGATAAATGAATAGATATGTGATAAAGCAAGTACAGTAAAATATTAATGGCAGATTTTATTTAATTTATTTTTATTTTTTTGTCTGTGCCATGCCACACAGCTTGTGGGATTTAGTTCCCCCACCAGGGATTGAACCCTGGCCCTTGGCACTGAGAGGGCAGAGTCCTAACCACTGGAGCACTGGGGAATTCCCTAATGGCAGATTTTTAGATGGTGATCACTATAAAATCACTTCAGCTTTTCTGTATGTTTAAAAGATTTCATAAGAAAAAACTGAAAAACTATAATTATGCTGGGACCAAGAGGGTAAACCAAGATGTATGATCACACTAGCTTGGAGTTATTGCAGAATTGATCTCAAAAAGAAAAGCATGAGTGCATAGAGGGATGAAAAGGAAGGAATAAGAAGCAATATAGCTAGATGGGTAGCCATGGTGTAAACTAATAGATGAATTTAAGATCTAGGATTAGGAACCTGGCTTTAACATTAAGAGTAACATTCCGTTCTTCTGAAACTGACAGTGATATAGAAGCTTTTCACCATTACATTTTAAAATGGGTCATAGGAGGGAGCAATGATATGACTGAGGAGGAGGACCAGGTAAGAGAAGATGTTACATTAGCCTCCAATCTGGCACTATTTATGTAGCACCAAGCCAGGTTACACAGAGGCCTGGCCTCTGTGAAGCACATACCCTCAGGAAACAGACCTTTTGGTTTGTTGACTTCAGTAGCAGCAGGTGGCATATCAGATGGTAAAGGTAGAACCAACTCGTTGAAAATCCCCAGGAAATCCTGGCTTACTTCTTTACTTTAAGCAGAGATGTGTTTCTGAAAAGAAAATGTGGATTTTACTTATTTTTTTAAACGAGGCTCTATTTTCCTAGGATCTATCCCAATGCTTCTCAAACTTGGCTTCACACTATAATCATCTGAGTAGTTTTAAAAAATACTAGTGCCTGGGATCCATCCCCTAGAGATTCTGGTTTAATTGAATATACAGTGTGGCTTGGGCATCAAGATTTTAAATAACTCCCTATATGATTCTAAAGTTTGAGAGCCACTGATCTTACTCTTAGAGATGTTGATATATGTTTAATTCAGAGGAGCTCTTGACCATATAGATAGCTCCCAGTCAACTATGTGAAGGAGAGGGTTGGATGCATAGAGAGGGTTTTCCTATTTCTGGGAAACCAAGGCTAGGGAGAAAGAGAATTGTGTGAAATTTTGCTCCATGGACCAGAATTTAAACTACAGCACTGCTTCTAACAATTTACGTGTCTTATATTCTACTCCCTACAATCCATAAATAATCAAAAATTGAATAAGTGTTTAATCATTTTATCATGATAATACACTCCTAATTTTTTCCATTCTGTATATTTGGATATTTATTGGGGTTTTTTTACCCAGGTTGAAGCCCACCTGTTGTTTTAGAACATTATAAATCTAATTAAGCCAAGTAATGCAATACACCTTTATCTTGTCATGGCTAATAGTGAAGTATGGCTTCATTATTAAGTGTGGGGTAGTGAGGAACATTGTACTTCCTGTTTCACCTGTTTGATAGAGTGTCTTAGGAAGTGGATAAAAGTAGTAGTTCACTAGAAACTAACAGCAGGAAGCAGATTGTAAACAGTCTATTTTGAGCACCTATATTTTTCTCCTCTCTTGATCAATAAGACCAGTTACTACTTACGTTATCTATTGCTTATCTATTATTGCCTGCACCAGTGACAATAAACATCCTCTTTGCAAAGTCCTGGTATATGGCTGCAGGTCATCAGCGACCTGTGACTTGAGTGGTTCAGTCACTTGTGAGGTAGAAATGTCATTGGGTAGACAATGTATTTGACTTGCTGGCCAGGATCTGGGGACTGTGGTTTCAAAAGTCATTACTCATTTCATGTGAAATGAAGTTGTATTATGAAGATTTTTCAACTTTTGTAGGACCTCAAACATTAGACCAGAAAATTGCTGTTTTATTAGTGTCCATTTTATATTATCTTTAATCTGCCTAGAAATGCCAGATTTACCTCCCCAAAGTATATTTTCAAAGCAATAACCTGAGCTTTAATGGAATTAGGATTCAAACTTGAGAAATTAAGGGCTTTGATATTATGAAAATCCATTCTATCTACTTTTCCTTTTTTTTATTTTTTCTTTTTACAGGTTGGTTTAGGGTTACTGCTCCAAACCTAGTCGAATATTTGTCAGGGAAACTCAACTCTACTTTTAATTGGCCTTGACTTTATTCAATCTAGCTATAATAATTTGATTTTTATATAAAATATTAAGTCATGCTTTACCATATGGTGAACATCATTTATACATAAAAGCTACTTGCTGTTCTACCTTTGGAAATTGTTAGAGAATCTCAGTAAGCGTTTTCTAGCCATCTGCTTCTCTTTCAAACCTTGCGCTAATGTAGACATCTGCAGTGGTGACTCTAGGGTTATTAAACTGCAGTGTCCAGTTGAGTGCCCTTGTGCATAACTCTTTAGAAAGCAGGCCTGTATGAAAAGATCACTTCTCCTGCTTTGATCCTAATGTGTCCCGAGGTGGATTTCACTGCACAGGAAGAGTGTTTATACGAATCTCACATGTAGCTCTCCCTTCATGTACGGTAGCTCCCTTTAAGAAAGCCTTTGCAGTCAGACCCAAATTTACCAAATATATTAGTTGTAGTGCAAGTGATCACATTACTGAAGTCTTCTTCATATTTTTGAAGATACTTTTCCACAGAATTTATTTAAATTAGAGTTCCACTAGTGCATTTAAATATTTGTTTATAAATCTGTAATTGACAGAAAATGGAGGCAAGAAAAATTGGCAGTAGTTTATAGCACCTTAGCCTACCAAAGTCCAGAAATGAAAACAAATAATCTCTAATACTGTAATATAAACCAATGGGGAAATGATTCCATTTACAAAAATTCATTTTAGACTCAAATTTTCTGGAGCACATTTATTGCACAGGGTGATGGATGTTTGTATTTGGATTAATAGTCTCGCCATTTTTCAATGAGACTGCCTCCTTTAGCTATCTAATAATTTAACTT
The DNA here is from genome assembly GCF_003676395.1 of Aethalodelphis obliquidens. Lineage (NCBI taxonomy): Eukaryota > Metazoa > Chordata > Mammalia > Artiodactyla > Delphinidae > Aethalodelphis > Aethalodelphis obliquidens. The sequence goes on along the minus strand of NW_020838058.1, from coordinate 1,500,812 downwards.
TTATTTAAAGGAAAATGTATAGCAGGATAGGAAGTAGACCTATTGTCTCTAGCCGCAGTATTCATTTGCAATAATATCTATAAATTTTTGTTTGTAGTATTCATAAACATTTCACATTTTGATGGCAATCAAATGAGATGTCAACCAGGGGGCAAAGAAACAAAATCAAGGACAATTTTTTGTTTTTGTTGTTTCAGCACTGAGGATCAGCAAAATGACTTAACATCCACGGACGGATGACTAAATTATTCAGTTGTGAGAGTAACCTTCAAGTACTGTAGTTAGGAGTATCAATTTTGAAATTCAGTGTAGGAAAAATCACTTTTATATAATGAAATATTATGGCAGATAAATAGTGAGATTCCTGTAAACCTGTAATTCCTTACACCGCACAGCTATTTTGATCTACTGAGTCGATTGGTAAGAAACAGTAAGAGGTAATTTTCTCTTTATGTCCAGAGATTTTCCATTCTCTCTATCACAAAATACAGATCTCTGAAATAAATTATAGGCACAGGGTAATATTCTGGGTGGATGAGGAGACCAAGCAATTTAATGACAGCTTGTGTGATTAAAAACTGAAGCAACACTCCTGAGCCTGATAACCACAAAATCTGCTTATTGCCAGCATAATCATGGCAACGATGAGTTAGGTTCATATTATTTGATGAGACAAAAGGGCCAACTACTTTTTAAAAAATATTTTTCTTGCTTTATGAACATTTGGAAGTTCTTGCTGCTATTTCCTCAGGGCTTTCATTGACCTTACATTTCGGATATATTTTGAAGTAAATAACTGTGAGGTTTAGTGGCCTAAAGGAAAGAAATCATGAGGCCACTTAGACAATGTTTTCATTTCATTAAAGGTTGAGTGTGTTTGTAAACATGTGAATTAATTATGTTTCTTTGGCCAATTGTAAATGCCTCAAGGGCAAGGATCTCAGTTTTAGATTTATTTTGAATTTTACAGTAATACTAAGTTGGCTCATAGTAGGCACTCAGTAAGCATCTATTTAATATCACTGAGAAAATGAGCCTCCTGCCAAGTTCATAGTCAGAACACAGAGTTGATTTTTTTTAATAGTAAACCAAGTCATTCATTGCTTTGAAATTTTGGTTGACATTCCAAAGGCATGTGTTCAGGTTAACTGCTCACTACTTCAGAAGGTGCATCTGACATTTTAACCCCAAACTGTTGATGCTTAACTGTTTCTAACCCCCAAGGAAGAACTTTGACCCAGGGTGATGGAGCATCCGTGAAGCAAGGGAAAACGTCTTTTGATATGGCTACACAATCTGGCGGGAAAATTCACATTTAGATTTCAAAGGCAAGTAGGAGATGTGGAAGTAACCGTTGAATTTCCAAAAAAAAAAAATGTGACCTCAGTTTAACACATTTCAATGCCAATTCTAAGTGTCTCTTCTGAAATCCAGCTGACCTGCTTGGAAGCCTGTTATTCTGCTTATAAGTTTTATAGAAATATAGACAAATTACTTTCTGCTTAGAATCTGCTTGAGACCAGCTTAAAAGGTTGGGTAGTAGCTGGCATGGTTCATTAAATGATTTAATTGACCTTGAAATGCAATGAGTTGTGTGTGTGTATTTACTCTCAGTTTGAGTGGTTGTGTTTACTTTGGGTGCCTCCTTTCAATGTTCTTAAATATACAGTAATACATTTTTCAAAGTTATTATTGCTCTTATATTCCCTCTTTGAGGCCACTTGTTTGCTTCAGACTCCTTTTTCTGCCTCTTCTGATATTGGTTTCAGAATCCTTTTTTTTTTTTAACATTTTTATTATTCTTACACAAAGGTAATTGAAATTGGTTTAGAGAGCCTTTTAAAGAACACTTTTTGAGCTTAGAGTTTACCTCCCTCTGATTGAAAGCCACAGTAGAGCAATGGAGAGAAAGTAAACACTTTGGCTTATATAATAATAATTACCACTTTAAATTTTTTTAAATTATCATTAATTCAAAGAAACTTCAAATGCTTTCTGGTTACACAGTGTAAACTTTTAAGACTGTAAGAGACTTCCTATGGTCATTTGGTACTTCTCTGTGCCTTCTGGAAACTTAATAGCTTCTGAGCTTTCCCTTAGCCCGAGGCTCAAAAGGATCCTGCTGCTTGCTTCATTGGGCTTGAAAATAGTGGGCAAAAGAAAATCTTGTGCAAACACAGTATGCAAAGTCTTTCATATACAGATAATTTTACAGACTCCTTTTCTGTAGAGAGTGTGCTTATTCTCCAGCGTTTGGATAAATTGTGCTGAACCAATGGTACCCTCTTGTCTACTGCTCTTTAGACCCAAGGCACATATTTTTAAGATGGCTGATGACAGAAGTTCAGAGATTCAGATCCAGACTGGAGAGAGGAGCAGAGGAATCCAAGCCTATGCAGGAAGCAAACAAACAGCTTTGGCCTCATTAACACGTACTTGCAGACAGATAACCCACTAAACTAACCATAGGGCAAGTGCATGGTTCTTGGGTTGGGGGATACTCTATGTTGAGAACTAGAATGCAGGATACTGAATGAGTGAATGTGTTTGCTGTACACAAAGGGGTCAGTAGCTGGGGTGGAGATGGGGTCAGGAGACAGGAGAGGGTGAAACTGGGAAATGTGGAAGGCAGAAATGTGGGCTGAATACATTTTAAGCAGTCTTGATTGTTTGAGGGAGAAAATAGCAAGAGTGACTGTACTTTGGAAAGGAAGAACATTATGAACTATGGCTGGTTTTGAATGTATTTAAATACTTATAAAATATTTTATTTAGATTATCTTCTCTATCATTCAGGAAATCAAAGGGATGGTCTCAAATTTTATTTATGTATTAATCTCTATGTCTACTTTTTGTTTATGCAAATTTCTCTTGGGAGGCTTTGGCCATCCAGACAACACTGAGAGGCTTCTCAAAGCATAGTAGGTTAATTCTCCTGTGTGTCCTTCATCAAGTAACTTATCTTTTTGTGGGTTTTTAATGGCAGATCTACCATTCTCAGACCATAAGACTGAACAATATATGCTGTTTGTTTATCCACTTGTTTACTTATTCATTCATTCATTCAACAAGTATTGAGAAGCTCATATGTGCGCCATGAACTTCACAATACAATTTATTCATTCAGAACATTTATTGAGCACTACTCTGTATTGTTAACACCAATAAATAGTATCAAGATCTCTCTCTTTTTCAAACCTCTCAACCTCCCTCTACCTTTTAAAACTTGACTTTGTATTTCTTTATCTAGATTTAGCCATTAGAATTAATTTCAAATTTTCCTTGGATGTAGGTGAGTTATCATTCACACATAATATACGTGGAATCACTTTAAAAAGTATAAAGCAGTGTATACATGCAGAATGGTGTTACTATTTGTACTCACTTATCATCCTTGTTGGGACTGTGATTAACTGCTCACATAGAAGCAAAGAGTGACTGGATCCCCTCACCCCAGAAAGTAGGGTGGTAACAGCCAGATGGATCAGAAAGAATGCAAAAAATGGAAATTAAAAAAAGAAAGGTTTCTCTTCTCTCTAGTCTCTCATTCCATTTTACCAAAGTTCATCTGCTTTTGGACAGAGAGTGATTGTTAAGCCTCCCTGTGGGTTAAAAGTATGCTTTTAACTGAGACTATTGATGCTGCTGCTACAGACCTCCTCTGACTTTCTTTTACATGTTTTATTCTGTAAAGGGATTCTTTAAAAAAGATCCATCTCTAGCTCTCTCCCCATGAACAGGGTAGATCAGATTGGTTTTGCAGGGCTGAGTTTTCACTAGTACTTGAGCGGTACTGGAGTCAAATGCTTGCAGGGAACCCCCGCTGAATTGTAAATGCCCTGATCCCCAGAGTGTACCTCTGAAAGCAGTCAATCGTTTTTCATTAAGCAGTGATTTGATTAGATAAAAATAAAAGTTGCTTGAGAATTGATTTTTGCAGCAGTGCATAACAAATTTATGCAAATTCCCATGCCACTAATCTGCATGCAAAATATAAAAGTGTGATTCCAAGCCATGTGCACCTGTATTGAAGTTTAATCAGGTACAAATATTAATGGAAAGACTAAAGCTTTTAACAAAAGTCACAGCTGTTTGAGGTGTGTAAAATACCACAGAGAAAGCTTTAATGTATTAATGATAATTTGGTGTTTTCAGACCAAACAAAATCTTTTTTTTTTAGAAGGAAATCCCAAACAAGGCAATTTTTTAGTGGCACTAGAGAAATACAGACAAAGAAAGATTGGGCTAAATGACTTGGCTGATTTAATAAAAAGGTGCGACTGAGTTGTTTGCAATGTGTCATCTACGAAAGGGGTCTTTATTAAGAATCTTCTTTCATTCTCAAAGAAAACGAGAATAGTTCTAGGCATGGAGTGGATACTAAACGCCTAGAATGGTTCCTATCATATAATAGATGCTTATAAATGTTTGTTAAAATTATACTTAATTCATGTTGATTAATTTCATTTTATGAATTTTTTAACATCTTTATTGGAGTATAATTGCTTTACAATGCTGTGTTAGTTTCTGCTTTATAACAAAGTGAATCAGCTATACATATACGTATACCCCCATATCTCCTCCATCTTGTGTCTCCCTCCCACCCTCCCTATCCCACCCCTCTAGGTGGTCACAAAGCACCGAACTGATTTCCCTGTGCTATGTGGCTGCTTCCCACTAGCTATCTGTTTTACATTTGGTAGTTTATATAACTCCATGCCACTCTCTCACTTCGTCCAAGCTTACCCTTCCCACTCCCCATGTCCTCAAGTCCATTCTCTACATCTGTGTCTTTATTCCTGTCCTGCCCCTAGGTTCTTCATAACCATTTTTTTTTAGATTCCATATATATGTGTTAGCATACGGTATTTGTTTTCTCTTTCTGACTTACTTCATTCTGTATGACAGACTCTAGGTCCATCCACCTCATTACAAATAACTCAATTTCGTTTCTTTTTATGACTGAGTAATATTCCATTGTATATATGTGCCACATCTTCTTTATCCATTCATCTGTCGATGGATACTTAGGTTGTTGCCGTGTCCTGGCTATTGTAAATACAGCTGAAATGAGCATTGTGGTCCATGACTTTTTGAGTTATGGTTTTCTCAGGGTATATGCCCAGTAGTGGGATTGCTGGGTCGTATGTTAGTTCTATTTTTAGTTTTTTCAGGAACCTCCACAGTGTCCTCCATAGTGGCTGTAACAATTGACATTCCCACCAACAGTGCAAGAGGGTTCCCTCTTCTCCACACCCTCTCCAGCATTTATTGTTTGTAGATTTTTAGATGATGTCTGGAGTGAGGTGATACATCATTTTAGTTTTGATTTGCATTTCTCTAATGATTAGTGATGTTGAGCATCCCTTCATGTGTTTGTTGGCAATCTGTATATCTTCCTTGGAGAAATGTCTATTTAGGTCTTCTGCCCATTTTTGGATTCGGTTGTTTGTTTTCTTGATATTGAGGTGCATGAGGTGCTTGTAAATTTTGGAGGTTAATCCTTTGTTGCCTCATTAGCAAATACTTTCTCCCATTCTGAGGGTTGTCTTTCTGTCTTCTTTATGTTTTCCTTTGCTCTGCAAAACCTTTTAAGTTTCATTAGGTCACATTTGTTTATTTTTGTTTTTGCTTCCATTCCTCTAAGAGGTGGGTCAAAAAGAATCTTGCTGTGACTTATGTCATAGAGTGTTCTGCCTATGTTTTCCTCTAAGAGTTTTATAGTGTCTGGCCTTACATTTAGGTCTTTAATCCATTTTGAGTTTATTTTTGTGTATGGTGTTAGGGAATGTTCTAATTTCATTCTTTTATATGTAGCTATCCAGTTTTCCCAGCACCACTTATTGAAGAGGCTGTATTTTCTGCATTGTATATTCTTGCCTCCTTTATCAAAAGTAAGGTGACCCTATGTGCATGGGGTTATCTCTGGGATTTCTATCCTGTTGCATTGATCTGTATTTCTGTTTTTGTGCCAGTACTATACTGTCTTGATTACTGTAGTTTATTAGTATACTCTGAAGTCTCGGAGCCTGATTCCTCTAGCTCTGTTTTTCTTTCTCAAGATTGCTTTGGTTATTCGGGGTCTTTTGTGTTTCCATACAAATTGTGACATTTTTGGTTCTAGTTCTGTGAAAAATGCCATTGGTAGTGTGATAGGGATTGCATTGAATCTGTAGATTGCTTTGAGTAGTATAATCATTTTCTCGCTGTTGGTTTTTCCAATCCAAGAACATGGTATGTCACTCCATCAGTTTGTGTCATCTTTAATTTCTTTCATCAGTGTCTTATATGTTTCCACATCATTCAGGTCTTTTGTCTCCTTAGGTACGTTTATTGCTAGGTATTTTATTCTTTTGGTTGCGATGGTAAGTGGGAGTGTTTCCTTAATTTCTCTTTCAGATTTTTCATCATTAGTGTATAGGAATGCAAGAGATTTCTGTGCATTAATTTTCTATCCTGCTACTTTACCAGATTCATTGATTAGCTCTAGTAGTTTTCTGGTAGCATATTAAGGATTCTCTATGTATAGTGTCATGTCGTCTGCAAACAGTGACAGCTTTACGTCTTTTCTGATTTGGAGTCCTTTTATTTCTTTTTCTTCTCTGATTGCTGTGGCTAAAAATTCCAAAACTGTGTTGAGTAATAGTGGTGAGAATGGGCAACCTTGTCTTTTTCCTGATCTTAGTGGAAATGGTTTCAGTTTTTCACCATTGAGGATGATGTTGGCTGTGGGTTTTTCATATATATGGCCTTTATTCTGTTGAGTATGTTCCCTCTATGCCTACTATCTGGAGGGTTTTTATCATAAATGAGAGTTGAATTTTGTTGAAAGCTTTTTCTGCATCTTTTGAGATGATCATATGGTTTTTCTCCTTCAGTTTGTTAATATGGTGTATCACATTGATTGATTTGCCTATATTGAAGAATCCTTGCATTCCTGGGATAAACCCCACTTGGTCATGGTGTATGATCCTTCTGATGTGCTGTTGGATTCTGTTTGCTAGTATTTTGTTGAGGATTTTTGCATCTCTGTTCATCAGTGATACTGGCCTGTAGTTTTCTTTCTTTGTGACATCTGTATCTGGTTTTGGTATCAGGGTGATGGTGGCCTCATAGAATAAGTTTGGGAGTGTTCCTCCTTCTGCTATATTTCGGAAGAGTTTGAGAAGAATAGGTGTCAGCTCTTCTCTCAGTGTTTGTTAGAATTCGCCTGTGAAGCCATCTGGTCCTGGGCTTTTGTTTTTTGGAAGATTTTTTAATCACAGTCTCAATTCCAGTGTTTGTGATTGGTCTGTTTATATTTTCTATTCCTTGTTCAGTTTTGGAAGGTTGTGCTTTTCTTAGAATTTGTCCATTTCTTCCAGGTTGTCCATTTTATTTGCATAGAGTTGCTTGTAGTAATCTCTCATGATCCTTTGTAGTTCTGCAGTGTCAGTTGTTACTTCCCCTTTTTCATTTCTAATTCTATGGATTTGAATCTTCTACCTTTTTTTCTTGATGAGTCTGGATAATGTTTTATCAGATTTATCTTCTCAAAGAACCAGCTTTTAGTTTTATTCACCATTGCTATTGTTTCCTTCCTTTCTTTTTCATTTATTTCTGATCTGATGTTTATGATTTCTTTCCTTCTTCTAACTTTGGGTTTTTTGTTTTGTTTTGTTTTTTTCTTTCTCTAATTGCTTTAGGTGTAAGTTTAGGTTGTTTATTTGAGCTGTTTCGTGTTTCTTGAGGTAGGATTGTATTGCTATAAACTTCCCTCTTAGAACTGCTTTTGATGCATCCCATAGGTTTTGGACCACTGTGTTTTCATTGTCATTTGCTTCTAGGTATTTTTTGATTTCCTCTTTGATTCTTCAGTGATCTCTTGGTTACTTAGTAGTGTATTGTTTAGACTCCATGTTTTTGTATTTTTTACAGTTTTTTTTTCTGTAATTGATATCTAGTCTCATAGCGTTGTGTTCGGAAAGGATACTTGATATGATTTCAATTTTCTTAAATTTACCAAGGTTTGATTTGTGACCCAAGATATGATCTATCCTGGAGAATGTTCCATGAGTGCTTGAGAAGAAAGTGTATTATGTTGTTTTTGGATGGAATGTCCTATAAATATCAATTAAGTCCATCTTGTTTAATGTATCATTTAAAGCTTGTGTTTCCTTTTTTGTTTTCATTTTGGATGATCTGTCCATTGGTGAAAGTGGGGTGTTAAAGTCTCCTACTCTGATTGTGTTACTGTCAGTTTCCCCTTTTATGGCTGTTAGCATTTGCCTTAAGTATTGATTTACTTCTATGTTGGGTGCATAAATATTTACAGTTGTTATATCTTCTGCTTGGATTGATCCCTTGATCATTATGTAGTGTCCTTCTTTGTCTCTTGTAATAGTCTTTAAAGTCTGTTTTGTCTGATATGAGAATTGCTATTCCAGATTTCTTTTGATTTCCATTTTCATGGACTGTCTTTTTCCATCCCCTCACTTTCAGTCTGTAAGTGTCCCTAGGTCTGAAGTCGGTCTCTTGTAGACAGCATATGTATGGGTCTTGTTTTTGTATCCCTTGAGCCAGTCTTTGTGTTTTGTTGGAGCATTTAATCCATTTACATTTAGGTAGTTATCAATATGTATGTTCCTATTACCATTTTCTTAATTGTTTTGGGTTTGTTATTGTAGGTCTTTTCCTTTTCTTGTGTTTCCTGCCTAGAGAAGTTCCTTTAGCATTTGTTGTACGGCTGGTTTGGTGGTGCTGACTTCTCTTAGCTTTTGCTTGTCTGTAAAGCTTTTAATTTCTCCATCGAATCTGAATGAGATCCTTGCTGTCTAGGGTAATCTTGGTTTTATATTTTCCCTTTCATCGCTTTAAATATGTCCTGCCACTCCATTCTGGATTGTGGAGTTTCTGCTGAAAGATCAACTGTTAACCTTATGGGCATTCCCTTGTATGCTCTTTGTTTTCCCTTTCTGCTTTTAATATTTTTTCTTTGTATTTAATTTTTGATAGTTTGATTAATATGTGTCTTGGCATGTTTCTCCTTGGATTTATCCTTCATGGGACTCTCTGTGCTTCCTGGACTTGATTGACTATTTCCTTTCCCATGTTAGGGAAGTTTTCAACTATAATCTCTTCAGATATTTTTTCAGTCCCTTTCTTTTTCTCTTTTTCTTTTGGGACCCCTATAATTCGATTGCTGGTGCATTTAATGTTGTCCCAGAGGTCTCTTAGACTGTCCTCAATTCTTTTCATTCTTTTTTCTTTATTCTGCTCTGAGGTAGTTATTTCCACTATTTTATCTTCCAGGTCACTTATCCATTCTTCTGCCTCAGTTATTCTGCTGTTGATTCCTTCTAGAGAATTTTTAATTTCATTTATTGTGTTGTTCATCATTGTTTGTTTGCTCTTTAGTTCTTCTAGGTCCTTGTTAAATGTTTCTTGTATTTTCTCCATTCTGTTTTCAAGATTTTTGATCATCTTTACTATCATTACTGTGATGTCTTTTTTAGGTAGACTGCCTATTTTGTCTTCATTTGTTTGGTCTGGTGAGTTTTTACCTTGCTCCTTCATCTGCTGTGTTTCTCTGTCTTCTCATTTTGCTTAACTTACTGTGTTTGGGGTCTCCTTTTCATAGGCTACATGTTCGTAGTTCTCGTTGATTTTGGTGTCAGCCCCAGTGACTAAGGTTTGTTCAGTGGGTTGTGTAGGCTTCCTTGTGGAGGGGACTGGTGCCTGTGTTCTGGTGGATGAGGCTGGATCTTGTCTTTTTGGTAGACAGGGCTGCGTTTGGTGGTGTGTTTTGGGGTATCTGTGATCTTGTTCTGATTTAGGCAGCCTCTCTGCTAATGGGTGAGGTTGTGTTCCTGTCTTGCTAGTTGTTTGGCATAGGGTGTCCAGCATTGTAGCTTTCTGGTCATTGAGTGGAACTGGGTCTTAGTGTTGAGATGGACATCTCTGGGAGAGCTTTCACTGTTTGATATTTCATGGAGCTGGGAGGTCTCTGGTGGACCAATGTCCTGAACTCAGCTCTCCCACCTCAGAGGCACAGGCCTGACACCTGGCCAGAGCACCAAGACCCTGTCAGCCACACGGCTTTGGGAAGTCTGAGGTCTTCTGCCAGTGTTCAGTAGGTGTGTTGTAGGAGTTGTTCCACATGTAGATGTATTTCTGATGTGTTTGTGGGGAGGAAGGTGATCTCCACATCTTATTCCTCTGCCATCTTGAAGGTCTCCCCCAATCAGTTCATTTTGGAAAGATCTTTCAGACATGCTGATCACTTGATAAGTTTGAAAGATCTCAGTTCTCATAAAAGGGCCTTCAGTTTTAAAAGTGGAAGGCAAATTGCGGAAGCTAAGAACAACCTGGTAAATTGAAATAATACCAAAACACATTCATCCGACAGAGGGAGCAATTATGGGGTCCCAAGGAAATTGTAGCTATAAGGGTTTGATTTAGGGTGAGTATGTGGAAGGTGTAGAAGAACTAGATATCATTTTTAGGATTCCAGGAGAGTAAAGTTAGACTGTGCAAGAAGGCAAATTACCTGTGTAAGTACATAGGTAAAACAGGAGAGGGCCAAAGACCAAGTCACTAGCAGGGAGTTGAGTCCCTGAGGTCCTTGAATATCTGGCTGCACCTTGGTAGTGTCTCTTCCTCAACCTGACTCTGGCTCACAGTTTAGCCCTGCATGGCTAGCCCATCTGCTTTTCTACAGTGTCTTGATACATACTTTTCCAAGCACTCTAGGGGAACTGACGGTTTCAGTTTGCACAACCTGGTTGAGATCCCTTTCAGTCCATGTATCTGAGCTTGAAAATTAACAAGATGAAGAATAGAGTTGAGATATTTCAAAGTTGCATGTCAAATATGGGATTGGAAGTTTGAAAGTAGGGTTTACTTATACGTGCATAAAATTCTCCTTCATTTACGTGCAACGTCAATTTTGCCATGAGCTATTTGTGGAGAGAGGGTGAGTTGATGTAATTTAGAGTCAGAGTTGAGAGTAAACCAGGTCCAGAAAAGAGTCATTCTTCATTTAGAAAAGATGGGATATATGTTCCTTTAAGAGCTTTTGGGTCAAATTTTCATGACGAAAACCATGGAGTAAATAATTCATACCATATCTGGTACCAGTTAGTTCCTGCCTTTGATAAGCCTATTCATTTTAATAGGTGATTATATAGAATACATTAAGAGAGTTGAGAAATGGATAGTGTATAAATGCTGAACTATGACCAAAAATGGTTTCATGTTTGATTAAGTTAGGCCTTGGGGAGGGCAGTCACTTCATTTGTCATTAGTTCAGGAAAGCTCAGTGTTAGCTGGATAGGTGAAATGGCTGCCTGGCTAGGAAAAGGCAATAAAAAGTACAAATTTTGAGAGTATTTTGGATCAACTGATGCTCCTGAGAAGTGAATGGTATTTATCCTTTTCTGAGGCTCCCTCCCCAGTGTGGGTGCTATTCTAAATGGAGTGCTTTACAGATTCCAGACATATGCCACATTCATTTTATCCAGATGATGAATGACTTATTGATAGTCCAGGCTTTGTACTATTTGTGACTCCAGTTCTTTTAATAGCTCTGATGTCATGGAGATGACTGTTACTGGGATAGATATTATTAATGGTCACTATTCAGTCTTTTATTGGCATTGAAGCCAAAGGGCAGTTGTAGGGGCATGAGGTCAGCTTGAATAACAGATTCCTTGAAGTCATCTATGTATTCCCATTTTAGGATCTTGTGAAAAAACAAGCCAGTTTGAACACTACCGCATTTTGGATGAATTTCCATTTGAGGAGCTCCAGAAAACTCCCACAAGTCAGATACAGAGGAGTTTTCAGAAGATTGCCAAAGATTGTGCAGTGTTGCTGGCAGGGGGAGAAACAACAAGCAGATGTTTTAGCAGAGAGGAGCCCATTCTGGGAAACTATTCCTGGGCATTCAATGAAAAAAACTGGGAGGGAAGCTAGTTCAGAACAAAGATGAGTGATCCTGACTTTGGCGTACACCTGCCTAAAAATAGACTTAGAAATGTTTTACTTCCCAGCCCCTAAAGTAACTTCAGGCAGATCTAGTCATTAATTAGTCTACTGAACTTTGTATGAAAACTGTCTGGCACTGTAACTAATCTTGTCACAACTTGCTGTTATTGTGGTAATGGTGGGTTTGATTTACTTCTATTTTTTTAAACACACTTCTGTCTCTACTTATCACATTTTTTGAAAACCCCAATCATTAGAAATTCATAGCTGCTTTCATCATAGACTGGTTGCATGACCTTTGGTAAGTCCTTCCTCTCTCTAGCCTCACTCTCCTGATATAGAAGAGAAAGAAAATAAACTAGATGGTATGTTAGCTCTATTCCAATTCTAGAGTTAATGATTTATTTGGACCCAAGCTATAAACTCATGAGCCAGAGAGACCAATATTTATAAATTCTCTCTCCATCTCTGAGCACTGATGAAAATGGGAGGAATGTAGAACTCCTCACTTACTGGCAGAATAATCACTATAACAATAAGCCAGTGCTCTGAGGGCATAATTTTCATGTATATCACTGTTTGGAGACGTATTTGCTCAGCAAATATGAATTATAAGTTATATACCAGGCACTGTGCTGGGTGCTGAAAATACCACAGTAAGCAAATCATACATGGTCATTGCCCTCAGGGAGTTTAAAGACTAGTTGAAAAACCACAAATAATAAATACTGTAATTATATAATTACAACTGAGATTAATTGGTAAGAAGGAGAATCAAGAAGGGTGAACCTAGCCTACTGGAAAATGGGGGTTAGAGTGAGGTCATGGAAGCCTTCCTTGAAAAAGATATATTCTTAAGCATTATAGGACTCAGTAAGAAAGACGTCCACACTGGAGGTCTGATTACTGAACTGGTGGTTTTTGCTCTGTTCCATGGCTTTAACTCCAGGCAACAAATTCCAAATCTTCATTGTTTGTCCAAATGGGTTTGGGATAGAATAAGTAAATGGCTCATAGAAAACCATGTCTGTAATTAGAAACAAAATTCAGAAAGGTCACATGATAACATAATATTCAAGGGACATTCTACATTCAAGGGTTAATGTGAATGCATAGTAAATTTTCATTTTTCTCAAGGAGAATTTGTAAGATACATTAAAATTTTGTGGATACATGTGGACTGAGCCCGAGTCCATATAATGTAGTTATTTAAAGTGTGGACTATTGAGTGAGATTACCTGGGTTCAAACCTTGACTTCTCAAACTTTCTAGCTATGTAACCTTTGGTAAGTTATTTAACCTTTCTGGAAAACATGGAAAATAATGAGATAATCCATGGGAAGGGTTTAGCACAGTACCTGGCACCAAGTGAAAGTCAATAAATGTTAACTATTATTGCTGATAGTATTTAACAGAAACAATCATCATTATCTCCTCCTCCATCTTTCTCGAAATAATACACAAGAAATGTACCAAATAACCATTCCCCCTTATACTTCCTACCATGAATAATGGATGTCAACTTGACCAAGAAAGAAGAGGAATGGGAGTTGCTAGGGCTTTTAGGAAAATGTCAGTGGAATAGGACAATTCCTGATGTAGTTGTGTGTGGAAAGAGGCTGAAGGCAATTCAGAGGCAAGTTTTAACTGTCATTGAAATCTAACTTTAAAGGCACTGAGTTTGCTTACTATTTAAAATAATGTTGTTTTGGTGGAGGTAGTAATATGTGTGTGTGTGTGCACATGCACGTGAGAGAGAGGAAGGGAGGGGGGATGGTGGGGAGAGAGAGGCAGTCTCTAATTGATCTTTCTAAAAAGTTTTGGATTATCATTTATTGGAGTTGCTTAAAGTAGGCTTCACTTATTATGGCAAAGGTTCTAATATCCTTCCTTGAAATCGTGGCTATAATTCAACTGTCCTAGTACAAGCGTTACACATATAACATTTTCAGTATATAATCACTTATGAGGAAAATAATGATATATTGAGTCACATTATATGGCTTAATGTTGACAATTAATATCCAAGAAAATATTTTCCAGTTTTCTTTGTATGGTTCTTGCTACGTATTCTATGGATCTCTGTTAGGTATGTTATGGGGTAAAAAGGCAGAACTTAATTGTATTTTTTTCCCTCAAAGCAGGTATGGATGCATTTCCTTGCAATTTGTAGGCTCATAATCATCTCTGTATCTTTGGCTTCGTTACCACAATGCTTCTCTTCAGTGCTGAGTGAACATGGTTCTGTATTCCACTCTGAAACTCAGAGAGATCTTTCTTTTGGTACTAGAGCCCCAGTCCTTCATATTTATGTCTCTCCTTTGCCAACACATGCCCTTTGCTAAAGCCATGGCCTTTCCACACGGATCTTGGTCATCTCACTGTCACCCATACCTTTGTTCACGTGCCTTACATGCATGGAATAATTTCCCAAACCCCTTTAACCTAGAAAATTCTATCCCATCAATTAAGTCCCTCTCCTTCTCAAAGTCCTTATCAACTATTCTTAGGCCACACTGGGCTTTTGTACTATAATATAAAATCCTAATAGAATATAAGGCTCCATAACACCCACATTTTTTGGAGAGCCTCTCACTCTCCAGACCTAGCACATAACTGCTCTCCAGGCAGATGCTCAACAAATACATAATGAGTTGAATCCTGTCCTCTGAAGCAGAGCAACATGAGAAGACTCAATGGGAGATAAGAGGAAACAATATACACAGAGCATTTGTATCCTAATCTCTTCACAATTATGTCTATTCAGAGAAAGGAAGAGGAGCACATTTCAAATCCTTACTAGTCATATAAAGAGAGAGCCATCACTTTCTTCTGGTTAAGGGCAAGTGTGGGCCCTCATACAGCTGGATTTGAGACTCTAAGGTTATGCGGTTGGTACTAACAATATTTGGAACATCTGAGTCTTTCCCTTTTGTCATCATACTTCATGATTTCGCCTTAGTTTGTATACTGACGAATCAGAAGGCCAGAAGAATTGATTTGACATTGTTTTCCAGTAAACTTATTTTTTGTAAAGTTAAGAGCAACCGTTTGGAGTGTAAGTTTTCCTACAGATTCTGCATTTCAGGACCTAAAGTCTTGGTTAGGAGAGCAAACAACATGACTGTTTAAATTGTGTTTGTTTTGAAACCGCTAGAAATGGCTCTAATGTGTCAATACAAGATCTAGTTTAAATTCCTTCTGTTAGATTAGAGGCACTTGAAAACAAAACACATGCAGCTGTGGGATATTGAAATATTTCATGTGCATATATTTGCAGCCTATTTTCTGGAGAATTTTACACGTTAGCAAATCTAGCCAATTCCTTTTCAATTTCTAAGACTTAACTTTACCTTTCCTTGTTGTTGTTCTGTTTAGGTTTTAAGACCCAATTTGTATTTTAGTTTAAGGAATAAAAACATTGAGTAACTTCAAAGCGTTTGCCGATGCCTTGAGTAGCAGTGGATAAATGGAAAGTTAAATGACTGGCTTAGGGCCCAGGAGAAAGTCATCAGTGGGACTGAGACAAGACTCCTGTCCTTTTTTTCCCAGTTGTCTCTCAGATACACTCTACCAATGAATCTGCAATGGAGCAGTCCCTCAGTCTTTGAAAGTAACCAAGTAACTCATCAAACAAAGGGAATGATCATCTTGACTTAAAATAAATGTCCATCTCTTTCACATTTTTCGCCAAAATGTATTTTGAATGTGTAGATCAAGGAGATGTTTTTTACAATTTAAATCTGACTGGCACCACTGCTGTTAAATGAAAATGTGGGTATAGAAATATAATTTTTAAAATTGGAAATCAAAAAAGCTTGTTAGCATTTGTGCCTATTTCCTAGGAAGTTCATAGTGCTTTAAAATTAACATTGATTCAATGATGAACTGATTGAAGAGAGACCACTTATAAAATTAGGGACAGAGAGCAGGGGCAGTCACGGCAATTTCTCTGCCAGCCTAGGAAAGCTCACTAATGAAACCAGAGGGCTGGAGAATTCATGAAGGGCAGTATCACAAATGATTTCTCCCATTTCAATGAAATTGGTAGGTCAATGGACATTATAATATGGTATTTATGATTGTATCTGGTTATACCATCATGGAAGCTAGATCATTTTACTATAGGAATAGTTTAGCACTTATAATGTGTTCTTTAATCAGATGCCTATGTGCAGCGCCATTTCATATGAATTGTAAATGTTAAACAGTAGACTAAATTAGATTACTTTCAAATTAAAAATTGTAGATTATCAAACATGAGTTCCATTAGCTAATTGGTAGTATAACGCGCTTGTTTCCTTTGAGCCCGTGTGTGCCAGACTGTGATGTAGAAATGTTTGGGCTTAAACCAGCATTGAGCATACTCAGTTGTAGAGCCTGAGTTATTACAAGGGTTGGGATACCAGGACACAATCTACAGCCTGCAACAAATCGTTTAAAGTGTCATTTTTTTAAAGCTCACACAATGTTTGATTTTTTTTTGCTTCCCACGATTTACGTGTTTATTCCAAACCTAACCAAATCTCTGAAAAGATCAACAGTGTCACAATCTGGGTATCTTGTAACAGATGCCACAGTCTGGGCAGGGAGTATCACAACAATCTTTTCTGTCTGGAATAGCAGGGGAACGTAACAGACAACTTTCCCAGAGGTTTCTTTTTTCATTGATCTTAGGGCAGTCCTGGGATGAAGGCAAGGACTATTATCCACAATTTGTAGGTTAGGATACTGAGGTGCCAAGAGGTTGTGAGTAAATGACAAAGTCAAAATGTGAACCTAGATGTTCTGCCCCTAAATTCAGTTCAGTTTCTATGATGCATGAATAACATGGGTCACAGAATTGTAGTTAAAATTCTCAACTCAAAGTTACATTATTACCTCAGTTTAGTCATTTTTAGGTTTCTGTTCTCAAATGTCTGAAACATTCTTGGTTTAAAAAATAGTGTCTGTCACCCTTAGTACCCCCAGCTAGTAAGAATTTTACAAAGACAAACCACGAGATTAGATTTTACTGGCATTACTTTGCACTAAACCCAGAGCAGATAGGCCTTGATTTAAGTAAATGCAACATAACTAAACCCACACTTACAACCTAGCTAATATAGCAAAGAGTTGCTTTAAATAGGAGATTCCACTTGTATATTTCACATCAAATTATCCATCTCTAGAGGCTTGAGGGAAACACACCTGTTATGTAAGGCAAAGTTCATCAATACCACCCAACAGTCATGCAAAAGCGATAAATGAGATTGTTCTTCAAACTAAGTCTTAACTCTTGCTTGTGTGATTTTCTACATATCTACAGTGATGTAGCACTGTTCCCTAATATTCGCCTACATTTGGCATATACATGATGACAATTGACTGTGGATTTTTACAGCAAAATAGCATCAAACAGATTTACTTGTGTATCTTCATATTGGAGTATACAGGAAAATGTGTAGCTTAGAAGGAATGTGATGTGAGGTGCCAGGTAACAAAGGGCTGCTTTCTAGTGCTTTTCATCTAACTTATTTTCTGTTCAGGATAACTTTTATTTAAATGGCCTCCAAATAAATCCCTAAATATTATGTGACAAAAATGGAAAGACACTCTTGTGAAGTGGTTGGCTTTTAGAATGATCTTGAAGGATATGGAGTCATTTTAATAGTGATAGGGAGTTGGGCCTCGTCCCAGAAAATGCCCAGATGATCATTTTTTTGGGAAGATGGAGTAAGCCTTTACCTATTTATTCTACAAATATTTACTGAGCATGCAGTATCTGCCTGGTTCTGTTCTAGGTGCTGGGTATATAACCGTTTTAAAAAGTGGGGAAAAAAATCTCTGCCCTCATAGAGCTTATAATTCAGTGGTGATGACAGGCCATTATCAAGATAAATGAGTAAACTATGTGATACAGAATATCAAAAAGAAACACTCAAGAAAGTGGAATATAAAGTATATGGGTGAAATTTTAGATAAAGAGTACAGGAAAAGCCTCACTGAGAATGCCTCCTTTAAAGGATATGAAGGAGTAAGACATGAGGATACCTGGGGGAAGAATATTTCAAGCAGGGGGAATAGCAAGTGCAAAGGAGCTGAGGTGGGAGCATACCTGGGGTATTTGCAGAATAGTAACAAGGCCAGTGTGTTCAGAGGCACAGAATGAATATAGACAAGTGGAAGAGAAGAACAGATAAGAGAGGTAACAGAGGTCCTGGGGGAAAGATGGAGGTCTAGATTGGAGAGGGCCTTGTAGGTCCTGGTGAAGACTTCTATCCAAGAGAGAGAATGGAAGACAGAGTGTGAAGATCTAACTTACATTTTAATGAGAACCTTCTAATTACAACGATTGCAACAGAGTGAAGAATGCAGGGACAGAAATAGATCAGTTCAGAGGCTTTGAAATAATCCTGGTGAGAAATGATTGGTAATTCCAGGTGATAATAGGGTAGAGTTCTCAGGATTTTCTGATGGATCTGATGTGGGATATGAGAGAATTAAAGGAATCAAGATTTTTGAAGAGCTGCATAACTAGAGGGATGGTTTTCAGTGTTAGTGAGATGGGGAAAACTGAAGGAGGCTGGTTGGAGAGGGTGGCAAACATCAGAGCTCAGTTTTGAGCATGTGTGGCTTGAGATGCCTATTAAACAGCTAAGGGAAATGTTGTATAGGCTGTCGATGAATGAGTCAGAATTTGAGAGAGACATTATGCTGGTTATATAAAATTGGAAATCATCAACAAATAAATTGTATTTAAAACTATGAGGTTGGGTGAGTTTACCTGAGGAATTATTATACATAGAAAAAAAGGAACAGGTCTGGTGACATGAGAAAACAGGTTACATAATAGTATGTGTAGAATAGTCTCTTTTCTTGGGAAAGAGAATGTTTTTAGAAAGAAGAATAGAAGGACATATACCAAAGTCATCTCTTGGAATATTGGTGATTCTCATTTTATCCTTTTATGTTTTCCCATATTTCCCACATTTTCTTTGATGAAAATGGATTGCTTTTATAACTAGAACACAGAATGGAAAAATAAACACAATTAAGAAGACTTTTATCTAGCATCCTTTTCCAGTGTCTAAAGTAAAACATTTTATTTGTGTCAACACACACACGCACACTCACATACACATACGCCCACAGAGAAAACAGGCTGAAAAGAGGTTATTTGAATCAAAGTATATATGACATAATTGGGGCTTGCCATCAGATGCTTCTGTCCTTACACAGAGTTCAGTTAGTCCAACTTGATAAAAATGTGCCTGGACAGTAAAGAATATGAAGACCTGGGGACAGCTCAGCCCAACAGGACTACATCCAACCAGAATAGACTGGGACCCTTGGGGCTGAGTCAAAATCACATCCTTTGGGAAAAGAGAATTAACTGAACCCTTGTTCTACTCTCTTGTGACATTCTCTTCCCTGAAGGCCTTTTGCCTTCTTCCTCTAGCAGTTCCCGTTCAGGGAACAGGGTATCTGCTAGTTCAGCAAACCACTCTGAAATGTTCATAACTTATTCTTGGCCAATTTTTCACACATGGGAAAGTGTATCATCTTGAATTTTAAAGTTCAGATACTTCCTGTTTTTCTTTTTTTTTGGACACAAACTCTAACAGTTCCCTTTACGTTCTCTTCCTCTTCCCATTTGATTATAATAAGGATCTCCCCTACCTTTCCTGGTGGTGACTCAGACATAGCTAAAGGGGGCTTTTTTCACACTTCTTTTGGAAAAGGGAAAAAATTCAGTGTTTGCCCTGAGGTCAAACAGAGAATATTTTAGCTAAGATGCAGGATGGTTGATGCAGTTATGAGTGACTGAAAAAGGAATTGTAATGGAAAAGACATTTGCATTTTTCAGCTGTAGCATTTGCTACTGTGAGTGTTAACACTTTGTGAAAAGTGTGTACGTACATGGTAAGATTTTGAAGTAGAAAGTTGGAAAATTGGTACAGAAATTAATTTTTGCATATGCCTGTCTTTCTATTAAGTAGTAAGTGTAATCCTCTGCCTGATGATTTGATGATCTACTTTACTTCTTCCTCTCCTTCCTAGGAGTGCCCTGACCAACTCTAAAATGTTCATGGAACAAAAGAGATATGTTACTGCCTCTTCTAGATTCCAAAAGTTAGACCAGGATCCCTCCAATATTCTATTAATTTTGGTGATTTTCATTGAAGTTAGAATAACAGAGAATGTAATTTACATTCACTGCCAGTCTCTTGCTCTGACATACATAGTGCACACTCATGCATGCATGCGTGCACACGCACACACGCACACACACTTCTACCTGTACATTCAATTATTAACTACAGAGATTGAGTCCCAAGAGGACCCACACATTGTTGAACTTAGATCAACAATGTAATCAAAGGCATTAAGTTATAAACTTTTTGCCTAAAACCAGACTTAGGATCTTATAGAATGAGCACAGGTCTTGGGATTTTAAGACCTAAGTGTAAACCCTGCATCCACCATGTACTAGCTGAGCAACCATTGGCAAACCACTTAAGCATTTATTTAATGCTAAAGCAGCGTAACACTTGTTCTGATGGTAACCAATATGATGGGCATTAAAGTCAGATGGACCTCAATTCAAATCTACTACTTGGACAACTTGAGCTAAATGGCTTATTGTTTTAGACTCTGTATCCTTGCTGATGGTATTAGAGTAATACCCTGCTTTTTCAGGGATTTTTGTGAGAATTAAATAAGTCAGTATTGACAATGTGTCTCATACCAGTTTGGGACATATGATATATGAAAATGTTTTATCTGTTGTTACTATTGCTGTTGTTGCTCTGCTTCTTTGTAGTATAAGTATTCTCCTACCTGTGACAACGAGTAGGCTTTCACTAAGTCAAGCCAAGCCTGTAGCAGGAGAAAAAAGGTTAGATTTGAGCTTCCCTGGTGGCACAGTGGTTGAGAGTCCGCCTGCCGATGCGGGGGACATGGGTTCGTGCCCTGGTCCGGGAGGATCCCACATGCCGCGGAGCAGCTGGGCCCGTGAGCCATGGCCGCTGAGCCTCCAGAGCCTGGGCTCTGCAACGGGAATGGCCACAACAGTGAGAGGCCCGCGTACCGCAAAAAAAAAAAAAAAGGTTAGATTTATGAGTCATGCTATCAGTTAAACAATATTTGTTACTTAAGTGAATGAACAGGAAGAAAAATTTGAGAGGGAACTAGAAGAATCTCTTTTAATTGTAGAACAATTAAAAGACCTTTGTGAGATTAGTAAGAGACTAAAAAGGTTAAATTTTGCCACTGAGAGAATGGGAATGAAGCCATAGCTAAAATTTTTCTTGGGACAAAAAACAAGACATTATACATCACAAAGATAAAGGTAACTTGGCTCCGTTTCTGTAAGGAGCCTGAATGTCCCACACTCATTTCCTCATTTTGTCTTCATTTTATGTACTATGACCAGGTTGGATAGCATAATGGTTGACAGCTTGGACTTTAGAGCCAGATAGCCTGGGTTCAAAGTCTAACTTTGCTACCTACTAGCTACATGACCTTACGAAAGCCACTTGACTTCTCTTCTTCATTTGTAAAATGGAGATGATAATAATACTGTCTGCCACATAGAGTTGTGATGATTAAATTAATTAACTACAGTAAAGTGCTTTGAACAGTGTCTATCACACAGTACGTCCTATGGAAACGTTTATTAATTAAAATTAGTGAAAGGTATTTTGAAAAGAGTTGATTTGTAGGCTCCACCTAATGTCAAAGGAGATAGGATTCCATTTGTCATGCCACACCATCAGCTTAGCAGATATCTTACCTTTAAAGTCAACTACCAATTTGTAGAGAGCTTATATATTTAGTGGATTGCCATTTGTGTCTGTGTGTGCGTGTGCGTGTGCGTGTGTATGTGTATCCCCCCCCCGCCTTTTCTCATTGTAAATATCCATAGAAGAATAAATAAGGTCTTTGAGCACACTGGGAAAAACAAAACGGCATCAGAAGACCTTTGAGTCTTTTAAACTGGACTGGAGTTTGAAAGAAAAATCAATTTAAGCTTTTGCTTGAGGAACTATTAATACGGTAATATTTCTAAAATATTCCACTTTGTGCTTTTCTTGGTACAAATTCACATGTAAATAAAGGCCACTGTCTCCTACTCCCCTAGTAGGGACACTGTGAACACATAAGAAATACACACACTGACCCTCCATATATTTTTATGACTTGTATTTTAGATTTTTCTCTGGTCTATGTGGGATAACCACATGACCCTCACATGAAAAATATCTTTGGAATGACCACTTATTTGCATTAGTGAGAACAAGACACTACTTTGTTTTGTGGATTGTTGCAGCTGAAGTCAAAGTAAAGTGTTTGCAAGGTCTTGAGTAGAACTGAAAATTAAAAGTACTTGCGTCAGTGGTATTGATCTTAGAGACCTCCATTCCCCCATACTTTGCTAAAAAAATATTTGCCCTCTGTTTCTGAATAAGTGGCAGGGATACCCCCTGAAAAATGCTGCCCATTCATGGCATATCATCTTGATGAATTATTTCAAAGCTCTATCAAACTCTTTCCAAATGTCTAGTAACCTACTGAAGCTATTCAGGTCCTGATTTTCAACCAGGGCTTGTTATCTTTTCTTTACTTTTTTTAAAATAGATCTTTATTGGAGTATAATTACTTCACAATACTGTGTTAGTTTCTGCTGCACAAAACGAATCAGCCATATGCATACACATGTCCCATATCCCCTCCCTCTTCAGCCTCCCTCCCACCCTCCCTATCCCACCCCTCTAGGTCATTGCAAAACACCAAGCTGATCTCCTTGTGCTATACTGCTGCTTCCCACCAGCCAACTATTTTACATTAGATAGTGTATATACATTGATGCTACTCTCACTTCACCTCAGCTTCATCCTCCTACCCCATGTCTTCAAGTCCATTTTCTATGTCTACCTCTCTATTCCTGCCCTGCAACTAGGTTCATTAGTACCAGTTTTTTTTTAGATTCCATATATATGTGGTAGCATATGGTATTTGTTTTTCTCTTTCTGACTTACTTCACTCTGTATGACAGACTCTAGGTCCACCACCTCACTACAAATAACTCAATTTCATTTCTTTTTATGGCTGAGTAATATTTCATTGTATATATGTGCCACATCTTCTTTATCCATTCATCTGTCGATGGACACTTAGGTTGCTTCCATATCCTGGCTATTGTAAATAGAGCTGCAATGAACATTGTGGTACATGACTCTTTTGGAGTTACGGTTTTCTCAGAGTATATGCCAGTAGCGGGATTGCTGGGTCATATGGTCGTTCTATTTTTCGTTTTTTAAGGAGCCACCATACTGTTCTCCGTAGTGGCTGTACCAATTTACATTCCCACCAACAGTGCAAGAGGGTTCCCTTTTCTCCACACCCTCTCCAGCATTTATTGTTTCTAGATTTTATGATAATGGCTATTCTGACTGGTGTGAGGTGATACCTCATTGTAGTTTTGATTTGCATTTCTCTAATAATTAGTGATGTTGAGCATCTTTTGATGTGTCTATTGGCCATCTGTATGTCTTACTTGGTGAATTATCTATTTAGGTCTTCTGCCCAGTTTTTAACTGGATTGTTTGTTTTTTTCACATTGAGCTCCATGAGCTGTTTGTATATTTTGGGGATTAATCCTTTGTCCATTGATTCATTTGCAAATATTTTCTCCCATTCTGAGGGTTGTCTTTTTGTCTTGTTTATAGTTTCCTTTACTATGCAAAAGCTTTTAAGTTTCATTAGGTCCCAATTTTTATTTTTGGTTTTATTTACATTACTCTAGGAGGTGGCTCAAAAAAGATCTTGCTGTGATTTATTTTAAAGTGTGTTTTTCCTGTGTTTTCCTCTAAGAGTTTTATAGTGTCTGGTCTTACATTTAAGTCTTTAATCCATTTGGAGTTTATTTTTGTGTATGGTGTTAGGGAGTATTCTAATTTCATTCTTTAACATGTAGCTGTCCAGTTTTCCCAGCACCACTTATTGAAGAGGCTGTTTTTTCTCTATTGTATGTTCTTGCCTCCTTTGTCATAAATTAGGTGCCCATATGTGCGTGGGTTGACTCTGGGCATTCTGTCTTGTACCTTTGATCTATATTTCTATTTTTGTGCCAGTACCATACTGTCTTGATTACTGTAGCTTTATGGTATACTTTGAAGTCAGGGAGCCTGATTCCTCCAATTCCGTTTTTATTTCTCAAGATTACTTTGGCTATTTGGGATCATTTGCATTTCCATATGAATTGTAAAATTTTTGTTCTAATTCTGTGAAGATGCCATTGGTAGTTTGATAGGGATTGAATTGAATCTGTAGATTGATTTGAGTAGTATAGTCATTTTCACAATTTTGATTCTTCCAATCCAAGAACATGGTATATTTCTCCATGTGTCTATGTTATCTTTTATTTCTTTCATCTGTGTTTTATAGTTTTCTGGGTACAAGTCTTTCTCCTCCTTAGGCAGGTTTATTCCTAGGTATTTTATTCTTTTTGTTGCAGTGGTAAATGGGAGTGTTTCCTTAATTTCTCTTTCTGATTTTTCGTTGTTAGTGTATAGGAATGCTAGAGATTTCTTTGCATTAATTTGGATCCTGCAACCTTACCAAATTCATTGATTATTTCTAGTAGTTTTCTGGTGGCATCTTTAGGATTTTCTATGTATAGTATCATGTCATTGGCAAAGATGACAGTTTTACTTGTTCTTTTCCAATTTGTATTCCTTTTATTTATTTTTCTTCTCTGATTGCTGTGGCTAGGACTTCCAAAACTATATACAATAAGAGTGGCAAGAGAGGACATCCTTGTCTTGTTCCTGATCTTAGTGGAAATACTTTCAGTTTTTCACCATTGAGTATGATGCTTGCTGTGGGTTTGTCATATATGGCTATTATTATGTTGAGGTAGGTTCCCTCTATGCCCATTTTCTGGAGAATTTTTATCATAAATGGGTGTTGAATTTTGCTGAAAGCTTTTTCTGCATCTATTGAGATTATCATATGGTTTTTATTCCTTAATTTGTTAATGTGGTTTATCACATTGATTGATTTGTGTATATTGAAGAATCCTTGCATCCCTGGGATGAATCCCACCTGGTCATGGTGTATGATCCTTTCAGTGTGCTGCTGGATTCTGTTTGCTAGTATTTTGTTCAGGATTTTTGCATCTATGTTCATCAGTGATATTGGTTTATAATTTTTGTTTTTGTGATATCTTTTTCTGGTTTTTTGGTATCAGGGTGATGTTGGCTTTGTAGAATGAATTTGGGAGTGTTTCTCCCTCTGCAGTGATTTGGAAGAGTTTGAGAAGGATGGGTGTTAGCCCTTCTCTAAATGTTTGATAAAATTCACCTGTGAAGCCATCTGGTCCTGGACTTTTGTTTGGTGGAAGATTTTTTAATCACATTGTTTTCTTGAGGGTATACAGTGAGAACTGCCCATCTGCATTGACATGGTTGGAGGGATCTTGGCTCAGCACTTATTGGTCAGTTAACTGGAAACCAAACAAATAACAGCAGTAGTAGCTGCTACAAATAAATCAACATTTCACTCAGAGAAAAAGGGGTAAGGAAAGCAGTTGGCTCAATTTTCCCTACTGAGATGGGAAAGCCAGCCTTAGAGGACCCCATCCTAGATATCAGTGATTCTAAGTCCCATTTCAATGCTTAAAGGATTTAAGGAAAGTGTAGAAATCCTGTGATATCCCTTAGAATAATTTGTGGTCTTCCTTTCTTTCCTTCCCTCCTTCCTTTTAATTCATATCAGATAGAGAACTAACTGTCCTTTCCATTGATTTTTAGATACCTTTCCCATCATATGATATCATTATCACTATGATTAACATTATTGGACACTTATGTACTAGGCACTGTTCTAAGTGCTTTGCATGTATTGGCTAATTCTCACAATCCTGTGAGGTAGGTATCATTGTTTTTCTCATTGGGGAGCAGAGACATGACATGACTAAGGCCTCTCAGCTAGTAAATAGTGCGGCCAAGGTTCAAACTTAGGGAATCTGGCTCCAGAGTCCATCATGTTAACCATTGTGATGCCAACCTCAAGTGATATGTATAAAAAGATGACACAAATTAACAATTATTTTCAGGCCAAGGTCCATTTTCATTTTTGTTTTTTAATATTGGGGTTGATTTTGCACCGAATAACAGTCTCTCAGTTGCTATTTAGTTGACTAAGGTTATGCATTTGCAAGGTGACTGGCTAGTGCTAGGGGTATAGTCTGTTGCCTTGAGACTGATGTGGCAGGATGTCAACTCAATGACCTTGGCAGGTGATCTTTGGATGGAGAATATTAGCTTGCTAGGTGTGCCCTGGTGTGTTTCTTTTTCCTCCCTAGGATCCATCTAGAAGTTTCTGTAGTGTGAGATGCATTTTCATTGTTTTTTTTTTTTTTTGAAAACTAGTACATGTCAGAAAATTAGAACCAGTTGGATTTCTGGGAGCCATCCATCAGGTGCGTCATCAGGTGCTGATTTTTCACCGACTAGCAGGCTCTTTGCGTTGCCGTTTCAAAACATGAGAGGACTCCATAAACTTTTCTGTGGTTGGAGTGTCCCTGGAAGTTGATTCATGTTCTCATTGCGATTTCTTTTACATGGCATCTTGGCATAATGTCTTTGACCAAAAGGAGTATTTCTCTAATGTCTCTGCTTTAATTTAGAAACAACCAATCTGATGGTTTCCAACTTATCTCTAAAACTGAAAATACATGTGCTTAGGAAAATAGGGGTTTTTAATGAAAATGCTGACACAGTCTCATTAACGCTAAGGTTTTGAACAGCCTGCCATTCAGTAAAGTAGTATTTCTGTGTCCTATAAAATACCAAACATCTGCTTGCAACGAACATATTTATCACCTTTTGGTTTTCTTTTCACCTAAGCTGAATGCACCTGGGAACAAGTGAAACTTTAGATAACGCAGGCAAAAAGCTTGAAACAAGGTGTTTTTATTTGAAAACCATTTTGTAAGCATATTGGAACCAGAGCTCAAGTTAAAAACACTTCAAAACGACATGGAGGAAAGATACCTTTGAATGGCAGAGGCTGCCCTCAGTTCTTAGAGCCAACAATGGGGCTGGGAACTAAGGCTGGTTAATAAGAATAAACTAAGTGAGTGTCAAAGAAATACACTATGATTAACTCTAAGAGGCCAACTTCGTATTCCAGGGCTCAAAATAGAGACCAGGAGTCAGAATCCAAAGCAAATGTCAAAGCCCAGGTAGACACAGTAGTAGGAGTAGAAAAAGGAAAGAAAGAAAACCATGTGTTATTGTTGGAACTAACTTGACTCCTTGCCTTTGTCTCTTACCCACCTTAATTATTTTCTACATTGCTACCAAAATCCTTCCTGAAGAACATATCAAACTAGACCTCATCCCTACTACATTCAGTGTTTCCCTGTAGTCTATTGAAAAAGGTATGAATTTCTTTAAGGTTTTTCATTATCTGAACCCACCCTACTTTCAGCCTTCTCAAGTATTATTCCTATCCCTAGACACCCCATGTTTATGCTCAGTGGTTCTAAACTGGGAGTGGTGACATTTGGAAAGCTCTTGGGGTGTTTTGGGTTGTCACAGTGAGTGAGGACGATATGGATGTCTAGTGATCTGGAGCAAGGGATGCCAAGCATCTTTGTATTGAGTGAAATAGACCCTCACCATTTCAGAACTGTCCCACCAAAAAGGCCAATAGCACCCTTGTCAAGAAACTGCAAATTTCTACCTAAACTGGACTGCTTTTTGATCTCCAGAAATGACTCATTCTTTCCCAGTAATACACCCATGCTTCTCTTCTTCCTTTTCCTTGCTGTGTTTGACTGTTTGTTCACTTTTACCTGTAATATTCTGAACAATCTTCAGAGTGTAGATTTTCCATTGCAGCTTTTCCAGATCTCTGCTGAGAAGTAAATTCTACCCCTTCCTTCCCAGAGTTGCTGAGCATGCTGTGATGTAGTGGAAAAAGTACCAATATGAGAATCAAGAGACCCAAAATTTTGCCCTGGTACTGCCATTAACCAAGTGCATAAAAAGGAGCTTTAGCTTATTCATCAGTAACATGAGGAAATTTTAAAAATGAGGAGATTGAACTTGACATTCCTTAAGGTTTCTTCAGCTGCTAACTTTCTATGGGCTGCTTAGCACATATCTCATTTTATTTTAATAACAGACTAGGACATCTTTAGATTCCTCAACATGGAACCTTGCACATCATGTGCCTCAAATAGCTGTTGACCTTACCAGTCCAGAGGACTTTATACTCCTTGTATTTTGCTGAAGATGGCACTGGCCATTTATGGTATAACTTTGTGGTACTTGATCCAGGAAATATGCATGTGTTGGCTAAGAAAGAGCAAGAGTCAGTTTTCTGAGGTCACTTAATAAGACAGCAAAGAGCCATGTTGGGTAATTATTTTGTTGGGTAATTATTACTATTCTTAAACCTGTATAGAAAAGATCACAGACATTTAAGGAATGCTGAAAGATGTGGTAGATTTCCTTTTTTTTTGCAGTACATAGAAAAGTCTTCTCTGACAAAATAGCAATAATTATAAAAGATATATCATGTAGGTTTATAATCCTATTGTCTGAAACAGGCTGTTTGTCTTAAAATTAGAACTTTTGTAGGCTTCAAACATGTTCAACTGGCACTTGCCTTGATATAATAGTTCTCTTAGAGATTGACTGGAATCACATCCATGCTATCCAGATGTGTGTTCACAGCTGTGAGTCTGCATTATTATGTGTGGGCATAATGCAAGGTACCTAGTTAGCATAATCTTTCCCATATGCAGGGTTTTTCTTAAGCCTTTCTAAAGGGTTATCACTAAATTTGAGCATGATGGCTTGGTTTCTGTTTGAATCTCAGAATTGCCTCAGCTGTTAACTTGGTGAAGCCAATCATGTTATCAGCTGGTATTTCTCTCCTGTCGCCACTTTCATTGAAAGATTTGGACACCTGCTTAGTCATTACTGACCAACGTTTTTCTTTTCTTTTAATAAGTTATATAAATGTATTACCTAATTGTCATGACATCCAGGGTTATTTTCGCCCAAGGCCAATCATCTACCTTGAGGCAAAAAGGTGAGTTAGGCTTTGAGCACCTCTTCTTCCTATCCCAGGTTTAAATAATGACCTTATGAATTCATGGGGCTCCTGTTTTCTCCATTTCTACCTATTCCCAGAACACTTTTTTTTTTTTTTTGCGGTACGCGGGCCTCTCACTGTTGTGGCCTCTCCTGTTGCGGAGCACAGGCTCCGGACGTGCAAGCTCAGTGGCCATGGCTCACGGGCCCAGCCACTCCGTGGCATGTGGGATCTTCCCAGACCGGGGCACGAACCCGCGTCCCCTGCATCGGCAGGCGGACTCTCAACCACTGCGCCACCAGGGAAGCCCCCAGAACAATCTTAGCCCTTTCTCCACATTGTAACCCATGTTTTGGAAAGGAAATGCCAGAGTCAGGATTTAGTCTGGTAAGTTGAATTTCAATCACTACTGTGGAAGATATGAACTGTGAGTGCTGCCTTTCACAATCATAAGTGTGCAATACAGAAGCCAAATGAGAGTCATTTCTTTGAAGGCAGGAATCTGGTTTGATATGATTCTCTGTACAGGTCCCTACATGTTATACTCAGTGAGTGAAAAAGGAAATGCTAAATAAGAATAACCCAAAAGAATGATAGACCTTGGTCATCCTGTATTTTAGATAGCAACTTAAATCCTCAGGAAGCTTGATGTAATGCTCATCTCCAATCACCACCACCATAGCAACCACAATTTATCAGGTACTCTTTGTCAGGTTCAATTTATAAAATCATGTAATTATCACAGCAACCCTATTAGACTCTACTTTGATCTCCATTTTGTGGATGGAGAAACTGAGATTTAGAGTAATTAAATACCTTGCCTATGATCGTACAACTAGTAAGTGTCAGAGCCCTGATTCAAAGTCAGAGTCTGACTCTAGAACCTGTCCCTTAACTATTGTGCTGTGCTGCATTCTGTTATAGGGAGGAGTGCATTGAGGAGGCCCACCTATTTTGATCACCATCCAAGGGAATGTAGACTTCTGAAATGCCCAAATAACTCATTTGAAGATTGTCCTGCACTATAAAATTTTAAGGAAAGTGTTCTACAGAGGCTCATATATATTTTGAGCTTCTTTTTAAACCTAGGGAGAAAGAACAATATTCCCATGGTCACTGCTTCTTTCTGCCATGTCTTGAGGTTTTTCCTTGTTGAAAATGCTGCATACTTAAGTAACTCTGAGCTGTAGGATCTCCTAAATTTAACTTTTAAACTTAGGTTGTAATCAGTGTAGATTTACTCCCCCACACTTTCTATTTTACCATCTATATCTTCCCTCCAGCAGAGTGTCAGTCCCAGGGATGTTGGGCAGAAGCCCAATAGAGGGTGGCCCCAGTGTTATTTATCAGTGTATAGGCTGCAAAATAAAGTATATGTGATAATTGATTCACTCTTCATCAGCCTTTGAGGACTGATAACTCAATTAGCATGTCAGGTACTGACTATATCTATTTCAAAAAATCCTCCAAGGTGATTTTGTATTTTGTATTAGATAAGGTGAGAGGTGTTTTGGTTGTTTATATTTTATTAAAATTTCTTATTTCCTTTTGAGTATTCACAGCAGAAGAAGCAGTGTAACTTTAATAGTTGGGTTTCTTTCTTCTTTTTAATCAGCATACTTTAAGGAAGAATGATGATATTTTGAAGCAGGCAGATAAAGAAATAAGAATTTAAAAATCCTAGCTGAAATAATTTTGATTCCCAGTCCCCAGCTGACAAAGAGACTGTGTGTTCAGTTGATTGGCAGAGTTGCACTGCTTAGTAGCAGATATGTCTGGATTTGAGGAGGGGTCAAAAAGGTGATGCGGGAAAGTCTGGTCCAGGTCTGCGTAATAATTTTAAGACAGTGGTCTCTCTACAAAGGATTTTGAATGGGTATAATGATAAGAAAAAATTGAGTGCACACGGCTCTGCAAACATATTATGTACAAAATAAAATGCACACACAAAATATTATGGATATTTAATATTTTTTTCTTTTCTCTGTAGATCTCTTTTATAACCACAGAGTAAACATGATCTACTTTGAAAACTAGTGATTTAAGAGTTATACTTTTTGTGACCCTAGGCAAGTCTCTGATATGATCTGGACCTTAGTTTTTCGCATGAGAGAGATAGACTAATTAAAGTGTAATTTCAAGTTTTATTTTATGCTTATTATTTGAAAACCTTTTTCCTAGGGTATTCCCATGGACTTCAGTCATTTTCCAGGATGAGATTTTAGCTGCTGCTTTGGTTGTGTTTTAAGCCAGATTATTACTGAAGAATGAGGACCATATTGTTGTTCCAATAAGAATACCTCCAATAACATTTTCACAATCATATTTATATGCCTGATTATTTTAATATGGCCAAAATACAATTTACTATGTTAAGTATCACAATTTGTTTTCCCTGTGTGCTGTCTTTATTTCTACTCAATCTCTTCCCTCTATTCTTTGTTAAACCACTTAGAGATGCTCATTGATACAGTGATTTGTAACAGTGGAAATTTATTTTGTTCAGACTTAAAGCTCTTATATGAAAGACATTTGAATCACCAAAAATTCAAAAAATAAAGCTATCAATTATTTGGTTAATTGGTTATTGGGTGAAGATAGATCTATCTTGTTAAAGATGATTTGGGCTTTAGCAGACCTGTTTGTAAGATCTGTTTTGGCTGCAATTTTCACATATTTAAAGCATGGAGAAATATAATCCTTACTTTGTCTGTAAAATACAAAATCCTATGTAAATATTAAATTTTCTTTTCTAAGGTCATATGAAAACCATACTGTCTGGACTACAGACAAATAAGCAATCTTGTGTGTGTTTCAATATTCAAGCCAAGGTAATTCCATTTACGTTATTGAGTAAATTACTAGGTTATTTTATAATAGCCTTTTGAGATTGTAGAACCGGTCCCTGCCCTTCACATGCCCATTATGAAGGCACTGTAAAAACACTTATGTACCATGGGAGGTACAATTTTCCAGTCTTTGAGGAGTGGAAGATACATGAGTTCATGGAATCAAGAAAATGCCTTAATGTGTGTGTCTCCCCTTCTCATAGCCATATAATAAAATTGTTATAATGTATTTCCATTCAGCGATTTTAATTTGCAACCACGTGTTTCCTTGATTGAATTCTTAGGTAATTTTTATGTGTGTATATTAATTGGGCATTGTTTATTTTGCCATCCAGAATTCACTCACTTTTCTTTTTTCTTTTTTTAAACATCTTTATTGGGGTATAATTGCTTTACAACGGTGTGTAATTT
Organism: Aethalodelphis obliquidens; assembly: GCF_003676395.1. Classification (NCBI taxonomy): domain Eukaryota; kingdom Metazoa; phylum Chordata; class Mammalia; order Artiodactyla; family Delphinidae; genus Aethalodelphis; species Aethalodelphis obliquidens. The sequence continues at coordinate 1,468,485 of NW_020838058.1, read as the reverse complement.
CTGCTTTATAACAAAGTGAATCAGTTATACATATACATATGCTCCCATATCTCTTTCTTCTTGCGTATCCCCCCCCCCACTCCCTATCCCACCCCTCTAGGTGGTCACAAAGCACCGAGTTGATCTCCCTGTGCTATGCGGCTGCTTCCCACTAGCTATCTACCTTACGTTTGGGAGTGTATATATGTCCATGCCTCTCTCTCGCTTTGTCACAGCTCACGCTTCCCCCTCCCCATATCCTCAAATCCGTTCTCTAGTAGGTCTGTGTCTCTATTCCTTTCTTACCACTAGGTTCTTCATGACATTTTTTCCCTTAAATTCCATATATATGTGTTAGCATACGGTATTTGTCTTTCTCTTTCTGACTTACTTCACTCTGTATGACAGACTCTAGGTCTATCCACCTCATTGCAAATAGCTCAATTTCATTTCTTCAATGGCTGAGTAATATTCCATTGTATATATGTGCCACATCTTCTTTATCCATACATCCCATGGGCAGTTAGGTTGTTTCCATCTCCGGGTTATTGTAAATACAGCTGCAATGAACATTTTGGTACATGACACTTTTTGAATTATAGTTTCTCAGGGTATATGCCCAGTAGTGGGATTGCTGGGTCATATGGTAGCTCTGTTTGTAGTTTTTTAAGGAACCTCCATACTGTTCTCCACAGTGGCTGTACCAATTCACATTCCCACAAGCAGTGCAAGAGTGTTCCCTTTTCTCCACACCCTCTCCAACATTTATTCTTTCTAGATTTTTTGATGATGGCCATTCTGTCGGGTGTGAGATGATATCTCATTGTAGTTTTGATTTGCATTTCTCTAATGATTAATGATATTGAGCATTCTTTCATGTGTTTGTTGGCAATCTGTATATCTTCTTTGGAGAAATGTCTATATAGGTCTTCTGCCCATTTTTGGATTGGGTTGTTTGTTTTTTTGTTATTGAGCTGCATGAGCTGCTTGTAAATTTTGGAAATTAATCCTTTGTCAGTTGCTTCATTTGCAAATATTTTCTCCCATTCTGAGGGTTTTCTTTTGGTCTTGTTTATGGTTTCCTTTGCTGTGCAAAAGCTTTGAAGTTTCATTAGGTCCCATTTGTTTATTTTTGTTTTTATTTCCATTTCTCTAGGAGGTGGGGCAAAAAGGATCTTGCTGTGATTTATGTCATAGAGTGTTCTGCCTATGTTTTCCTCTAAGAGTTTGATAGTGTCTGGCCTTACATTTAGGTCTTTAATCCATTTTGAGCTTATTTTTGTGTATGGTGTTAGGGAGTGATCTAATCTCATACTTTTACATGTACCTGTCCAGTTTTCCCAGAACCACTTATTGAAGAGGCTGTCCTTTCTCCACTGTACATCCCTGTCTCCTTTATCAAAGATAAGGTGACCCTATGTGTGTGGGTTTATCTCTGGGCTTTCTCTCCTGTTCCATTGATCTATCTTTCTGTTTTTGTGCCAGTACCATACTGTCTTGATTACTATAGCTTTGTAGTGTAGTTTGAAGACAGGGAGCCTGATTCCTGCAGCTCCGTTTTTCTTTCTCAAGATTGCTTTGGCTATTCGGGGTCTTTTGTGTTTCCATACAGATTGTGAAATTTTTTGTTCTAGTTCTGTGAAAAATGCCAGTGGTAGTTTGATTGGGATTGCGTTGAATGTATAGATTGCTTTGGGTAGTAGAGTCATTTTCACAATGTTGATTCTTCCAATCTAAGTACATGGTATATCTCTCCATCTATTTGTATCATCTTTAATGTCTTTCATCAGTGTCTTATAATTTTTTGCATACAGGTATTTTGTCTCCTTAGGTAGGTTTATTCCTAGATATATTATTCTTTTTGTTGCAATGGTAAATGGGAGTGTTTTTTTGATTTCACTTTCAGATTTTTCATCATTAGTGTATAGGAATGCCAGAGATTTCTGTGCATTAATTTTGTATCCTGCTACTTTACCAAATTCACTGATTAGCTCTAGTAGTTTTCTTGTAGCATCTTTAGGATTCTCTATGTATAGTGTCATGTAATCTGCAAACAGTGACAGTTTTACTTCTTCTTTTCCAATTTGGATTCCTCTTATTTCCTTTTCTTCTCTGATTTCTGTGGCTAAAACTTCCAGAACTATGTTGAATAAGAGTGGTGAGAGTGGGCAACCTTGTCTTGTTCCTGATCTTACTGGAAGTGCTTTCAGTTTTTCACCATTGAGGATGATGTTGACTGTGGGTTTGTCATATATGGCTTTTATTATGTTGAGGAATGTTCCCTCCATGCCTACTTTCTGGAGGGTTTTTTATCATAAATGGGTGTTGTATTTTGTCAAAAGCTTTCTCTGCATCTATTGAGATGATCATATGATTTTTCTCCTTCAGTTTGTTAATATGGTTTATCACATGGATTGATTTGCGTATATTGAAGAATCCTTGCATTCCTGGAATAAACCCCACTATATCATGGTGTATGATCATTTTAATGTGCTGTTGGATTCTGTTTGCTAGTATTTTGTTGAGGATTTTTGCATCTATGTTCATCAGTGATATTGACCTGTAGTTTTCTTTCTTTGTGACATTCTTATCTGGTTTTGGTATCAAGGTGATCGTGACCTCGTAGAGTGAATTTGAGAGTGTTCCTCCCTCTGCTATATTTTGGAAGGGTTTGAGAAGGATAGGTGTTAGCTCTTCCTTAAATGTTTGATAGAATTTGCCTGTGAAGCCATCTGATCCTGGGCTTTTGTTTGTTGGAAGATTTTTAGTCACAGTTTCAATTTCAATACTTGTGATTGGTCTGTTCATATTTTCTATTTCTTCCTGATTCAGTCTTGGCAGATTGTGCATTTCTTATAATTTGTCCATTTCTTCCAGGTTGTCCATTTTATTGGCATAGAGTAGCTTGTAGTAATCTCTCATGATCTTTTTTATTTCTGCAGTGTCAGTTGTTACTTCTCCTTTTTCATTTCTAATTCTATTGATTTGAGTCTTTTCCCTTTTTTTCTTGATGAGTCTGGCTAATGGTTTATCTATTTTGTTCATCTTCTCAAAGAATCAGCTTTTAGTTTTATTGATCTTTGCTATTGTTTCCTTCATTTCTTTTTCATTTATTTCTGATCTGATATTTATGATTTATTTCCTTCTGCTAACTTTGGGGTTTTTTATTCTTCTTTCTCTAATTGCTTTACGTGCACATTTAGGTTGTTTATTCTAGATGTTTCCTGTTTCTTAAAGTGGGCTTGTATTGCTATAAACTTCCCTCTTAGAACTGCTTTTGCTACTACCCATAGGTTTTGGGTCGTCGTGTCTCCATTGTCATTTGTTTCTAGGTATTTTTTGATTTCCTCTTTGATTTCTTCAGTGGTCACTTCGTTATTAAGTAGTGTATTGTTTAGCCTCCATGTGTTTGTATTTTTTACACATCTTTTCCTGTAATTGATATCTGGTCGCATAGCGTTGTGGTTGGAAAAGTTACTTGATACAATTTCAGTTTTCTTAAATTTACCAAGGCTTGATTTGTGACCCAAGATATGATCTATCCTGGAGAATGTTCCATGAGCACTTGAGAAGAATGTGTATTCTGTTCTTTTTGGATGGAGTGTCCTATAAATATCAATTAAGTCCATCTTGTTTAATGTATCATTTAAAGCTTGTGTTTCCTTATTTATTTTCATTTTGGATGATCTCTCCATTGGTGAAAGTGAGGTGTTAAAATCCCCTACTATGAATGTGTTACTGTCGATTTCCCCTTTTATGGCTGTTAGTATTTGCCTTATGTATTGAGGTGCTCCTATGTTGGGTGTATAAATATTTACAATTGTCATATCTTCTTCTTGGATTGATCCCTTGCTCATTATGTAGTGTCCTTCTTTGTCCCTTCTGATAGTCTTTATTTTAAAGTCTATTTTGTCTGATATGAGAATTGCTACTCCAGCTTTCTTTTGGTTTCCATTTGCATGGAATATCTTTTTCCATTCCCTTACTTTCAGTCTGTATGTGTCTCTAGGTCTGAAGTGGGTCTCTTGTAGACAGCATATATATGGGTCTTGTTTTTGTATCCATTCAGCCAATCTGTGTCTTTTGGTGGGAGCATTTAGTCCATTTACATTTAAGGTAATTATCGATATGTATGTTCCTATTCCCATTTTCTAAATTGTTTTGGGTTCGTTATTGTAGGTCTTTTCCTTCTCTTGTGTTTCTTGCCTAGAGAAGTTCCTTTAGCATTTGTTGTAAAGCTGGTTTGGTGGTGCTGAACTCTCTCAGCTTTTGCTTGTCTGTAAAGGTGTTAATTTCTGCATCAAATCTGAATGAGATCCTCGCTGGGTAGAGTAGTCTTGGTTGCAGGTTTTTCTCCTTCATCACTTTAAATCTGTCCTGCCACTCCCTCTGGTTTGCAGAGTTTCTGCTGAAAGTTCAGCTGTTAACTTTATGGGGATTCCCTTGTGTGTTATTTGTTATTTTTCCGTTGCTGCTTTTAATATGCTTTCTTTATGTTTAATTTTTGACAGTTTGATAAATATGTTCTTGGCGTATTTCTCCTTGGATTTATCCTGTATGGGACTCTCTGTGCTTCCTGGACTTGATTAACTATTTCCTTTCCCATATTAGGGAAGTTTTCAACTATAATCTCTTCAAATATTTTCTCAGTCCCTTTCTTTTTCTCTTCTTCTTCTGGAACCCCTATAATTCGAATGTTGGTGCATTTAATGTTGTCCCAGAGGTCTCTGAGACTGTCCTCAGTTCTTTTCATTCTTTTTTCTTTATTCTGCTCTGCAGTAGTTATTTCCACTATTTTATCTTCCAGGTCACTTATCCATTCTTCTGCCTCAGTTATTCTGCTATTGATCCCATCTAGAGTATCTTTCATTTCATTTATTGTGTTGTTCATTGTTGTTTGTTTCATCTTTAGTTCTTCTAGGTCCTTGTTAAATGTTTCTTGCATTTTGTCTATTCTATTTCCAAGATTTTGGATCATCTTTACTATCATTATTCTGAATTCTTTTTCAGGTAGACTGCCTGTTTCCCCTTCATTTGTTAGGTCTGGTGGTTTTTTATCTTCCTCCTTCATCTGTGGTGTGTTTTTCTGTCTTCTCATTTTGCTTATCTTACTGTGTTTGGGGTCTCCTTTTTGCAGGCTGCAGGTTCACATTTCCTGTTGCTTTTGGTGTCTGTCCCCAGTGGATAAGATTGGTTCAGTGTGTTGTGTAGGCTTCCTTGTGGAGGGGACTAGTGCCTGTGTTCTGGTGGATGAGGCTGGATCTTTTCTTTCTGGTGGGCAGGTCCACGTCTGGTGATGTGTTTTGGGGTGTCCGTGGCCTTGTTATGATTTTAGGCAGCCTCTCTGGTAATGGGTGGGGTTGTGTTCCTGTTTTGCTAGTTGTTTGGCATAGGGTGTCCAGCACTGTAGCTTGCTTGTCGTTGAGTGAAGCTGGGTGCTGGCGTTGAGATGGAGATCTCTGGGAGATTTTCGCCGTTTGATGTTATGTGGAGCCGGGAGGTCTGTTGTGGATCAGTGTCCTGAAGTTGGCTCTCCCACCTCGGAGGCAAAGCAGTGACTCCTGGCTGCAGCACCAAGAGCCTTTCATCCACACGGCTCAGAATAAAAGGGAGAAAAAGTAGAGAGAAAGAATTAGTAGAAGTAGGAAGAAAGAAAGAAAAAGGAAGGAAGGAAGGAGAAAAGAAGGAAAGAAAGAAAGAAAGGAGGGAGGGAGGGAGGGAGTGAGGGACGGTGGGAGGAAGGATGGAGGGAGGGAAGGAAGAAGAAAAGCAAAAAAGAAAGAAGATAAAGTAAAATAAAGTAAAATATAATAAAGTTATTAAATTAAAAAATAATTATTAAGAAAGAAAAAATGGATGGATAGAACCTTAGGGCAAATGGTGGAATCAAAGCTATACAGACAAAATCTCATGCAGAACCATACACATACACACTCACAAAAAGAGGAAAAGGGGAAAAAATTTTAAATCTTGCTCTCAAAGTCCACCTCCTCCGTTTGGGATGATTCATTGTCTGAAGGAGGGAGGAAGGAAAGAAAGAAAGAAAGAAAGAAGATAAAGTAAAATAAAATAAAGTTATTAAAATAAAAAAATAATTATTAAGAAAAATATTAAAAAAAAATGGACGGATAGAACCCTAGGACAAATGGTGGAAGCAAAGCTATACAGACAAAATCTCACACAGAAGCATACATATACACACTCACATAAAGAGGAAAAGGGGAAAAAAATCATAAATATTGCTCTCGAAGTCCACCTCCTCAATTTGGGATGATTCGTTGTCTATTCATGTATTCCACAGATGCAGGGTACATCAAGTTGATTGTGGAGCTTTAATCTGCGGCTTCTGAGGCTGCTGGGAGAGATTTCCCTTTCTCGTCTTTGTTCTCACAGCTCCCAGCGGCTCAGCTTTGGATTTGGCCCCGCCTCTGCATGTAGCTCGCCGGAGGGCGTCTGTTTTTCACTCAGACAGGACGGGGTTAAAGGAGCCACTGATTCGGGGGCTCTGGCCCACTCAGGCCGGGGTGGGGGTAGCAGGGGCACAGAGTGGGGGCGAGCCTGCGGTGGCAGAGGCCGGCGTGACGTTGCACCAGCCTGAGGCTCACCGTGCGTTCTCCTGGGGAAGTTGTCCCTGGATCCTGGGAACCTGGCAGTGGCGGGCTGCACAGTCTCCCCGGCGGGGAGGTGTGGATAGTGACCTGTGCTCGCATACAGACTTCTTGGTGGCAGCAGCAGCAGCCTTAGCGTCTCATGCACGTCTCTGTGGTCCGCGCTTTTAGCCGCGGCTCGTGCCCATCTCTGGAGCTCCTTTAAGCAGTGCTCTTAATCCCCTCTCCTCGCGCACCAGGAAACAAAGAGGTAAGAAAAAGTCTCTTGTCTCTTCGGCAGCTCCAGACCTTTTCCCGACTCCCTCCCGGCTAACCGTGGTGCACTAACCCCTTCAGGCTGTGTTCACGCCGCCAGTCCTCTCCTTGCGCTCCGACCACAGCCCAAGCCTCAGCTCCCAGCCCCAGCCCCCCCACCCCCGCCCAGGTGGGTGAGCAGACAAGTCTCTCGGGCTGGTGAGTGGTGGTCGGCACCGATCCTCTGTGCGGGAATCTCTCCGCTTTGCCCTCCGCACCCTTGTTGCTGTGCTCTCCTCCACGGCTCTGAAGCTCCCCCCCTCCTCCACCCACAGTCTCCACCCGCGAAGGGGCTTCCTAGTGTGTGGAAACCTTTCCTCCTTCACAGCTCCCTCCCACTGGCACAGGTCCCGTCCCTATTCTTTTGTCTCTGTTTTTTCTTTCGCCCTACCCAGGTACGTGGGGAGTTTCTTGCCTTTTGGGAGGTCTGAGGTCTTCTGCCAGCGTTCAGTAGGTGTTCTGTAGGAGTTGTTCCATGTGTAGATGTATTTCTGGTGTATCTGTGGGGAGGAAGGTGATCTCCGCATCTTACTCTTCCTCCATCTTCCCCTCGTCCCTCTCACTTTTCTTTTTGAAACCACACTTTTATTTACTCTTTGATCACTTCTTCACACTCTCAGCCATGTGCTTACAGTAGGCACATGATCTAGGCCTAAGCCAGTTAGAGCCTTGCATTCCCCTAAGCATCAATTATTAGTTCAAGAGTGGGCATATGACCTCAATAGAGCAAAAGAGATTCAGTGAGACTTTCATGCACACTTCTGGGAAAGAGGTTCATGTTCTTGTCAGTGGACTTATAGTTGTATGAATGTAAGTTCTGGAGTTGCTATAGCCATCTTATGACCATGACAGACAAATCTGAAATGATTGAGAGGCAGAGGATAAAGTCAAGGAATGAGGCATGGGATCTTGGATACTTGCTTGAGCCATCAATACAGACTTGTTCACCTGGAATTTTTCATTATTTGATCCAATAAATTCTTTTTTTAAAATATAAGTCATTTAAGAGTTCTGTTTTCTGTCACTTGCACCTAAAAGCATCTAGTTGACCATTCGCATCCAATCCACGTCACAGGCTTTACTTTATACAGCCACTCACAGTGCCAAATCTTTCAACATGAATTGTGGGGGGGGGAGGGGGAGAGCTGGGGGAGAGAAAGAGAAACATGTTTAAGCACTCTGGCCTAGATTAGCAGAATAGGTTAAAATGAGACTTTTTTATCTTTATGTGGTAATTTATTTCACAGTTATTCAGTGATGAACGATGCAAGGCACTGTGCTAGGCACTGGGCATTCAGTGTTGAAAGATAATTCAACTCTGGAGTTTACGAAGTAGTGGGGAGATTGGTACATAAGCCACAAGCCAATGACTCCCACACAAGGAATAGGGTAATAGAAGGATGTTCAAGAGACATCTAACTAAGATAAGAAACTTGAACTCTGCTCTGTAATGTGAATACTAGGCAGCCAAGTGGAGAAGGCTGCTGCAAAGGAAATAACATAAAGCATGCCCTTTAGGAATACCTGAGCTTTGAGTGCCTTATGTAGCTACTGGCCCTGGTGTTAGGGATTTATATTGGAAGAAAGTTTTGTGCATGACTAATTTGGATTCTTGGGTTCCTGAGACAGTAATTAAAGGGCTGATACTCCTATTTAGAAATGATGCCAGCACCCAGATCTGGGTCAGAATGATAGAGTGGAATTTAGCTCCTCCTTAGAATCCAAACCGCATTACCTGAATGTGTATTTGTGCCTCCAGCAGGGTGCCATTGCAGCACAGAGAATATACCATAGATGTGATCCCTGCCTTAAACGAGGGTAAAAGCTGTAATGGCCACTTTGATAGGAGACAGAAGGGTGGGATTAAGGAAGGAAAATTTACAAATTTGATTGAGAAAAATTTACTTAACTCATTGATATGTGACCGGATAGTTACCTCATTTGCAAGTCATGGGTAAAGGTGTTGTGCAGAATGGAAAGCAAATAAAAGTATGTAATTTGGATAGGGAATGGGTGAGTATCTTTAAAGTTTTCAGGTGCAGAATATAGTAGTCAACTCTTTCTCTTCTGATAAAATATGATGTCTCATCCCTCTCCCTTATCATGCTCTATTATACTTTTAAGGAACTAAAGAATGCCATTCCTCCTCATGGGGAAATATCAGGTTTTTCTTTTCTTTTCTTTTTTTTTAATCCAGCCATGCTAGGAATCTTATGCACATCCTACCCCTAACTGCCAGTCTTCCTACTCCATCACTGCATTACTAGTTAAATGGCTTTTAATGTGCAGTGAGTGTCAGCAGTCTTCTAGGTGCCCTAGAGGAAGAAGAGCTCTGCCTGAGCATTCATTTTAAATTAAGCGTAAAGGTTTGCGCTCAATTGTGACAATATTCAAATTATATTTTCGAGCTACCTTACCATCTTAAAGCTACTTTCCAAAAGCTGAGTATAAAGACTACCCAGATTCTCATGTGCTTTGGTATAAACTGCCTACAATCAGGGTCGATAGTGCTTTAAAATAGAAAAACAGCTTATAGCTGTAGATGATCAAATGATATGTGGCAGTTAAAATACACAGGAGAGCTGTGTTTGGGAATTTTTAAATGTTTAAATCAAAGGGAACATAACAGTAGTAGTAGGGAAATGTAGCTTGTTATGGCTCACAGGCTATATAGGTGTGCCTACATTTTGGAAAATCTCCCATTTAAAAAACCCAAATTTAATTTAAAAATGGGGTGATTATTTGCATTACTGAAGGATTTATTTAAGGAAGAGTTGTTAAAATGTGTACTGCATTTGCTGCTTTTAAGTGTTGGCTTTTATAGATTGGAGATGAATATCAAGGAAACAAAAGTCAAGTATTTAACACTAATATCAAATGAAAAATGGAGAGGGACCATCCCTACAATTATAACTTATAAATGAGGCAAATAATTTAATTTCCAATGAAAAAAGTATCTACATATGAGGAGGCACTAGTATTTTGAAGGCCATAGAAGGGAATCTCTGTATGTGTAATAGCAAAAGACATAACATGCTATTGTAATCACCCCCACATAATTAGTTCAAAGAAGCGGCATAAGTGAAAGAGTTTATGAACACAGGGAGGGAGGGAGGGAAGGAGAGAGGGAGAAGGGGAGAGAGGATGAGAGAGGTATTAGAAAATAATTTGGTTGATTATAATAAAGGGTATCTGGGGAAGGGTTGGGATGCTGAGAGGGAAGATGTGCCACTGTTTGTCTGGCCACCACGTTGACTTGGAGCAGGAGTTATTCTCACTAGAGTCCACTGATGCCCCTTGCCTTTGACAACTCATTCATTCACTCATTCTTTCTTACATGTATTCCTTTATTCATTCAGTGGATGTATCTTTGCTGAGCAATTATGATGCAGAGGCATACAATAATTGGGGAAGAAAGGAGACTGTTGGGGGAAAGTGAATCTTCAGGGCACAGAGTTGGAGGACTTCTTGCAGTAGTGAATCTGTGCTACTGAGAGACAGAGCTAAGCTTTGGTCACATTCTTGAAATCTTCCAATTGTACATCCTGAAAGGCTGATTAGGGAACAGTGCCTTTGAATGCTATACTGGGAAATGGGGACAATGGGGCTACTCTCTTGGCTTTGACATCAAGTTAGTTGACTGACCTTGGGCCAGCCGATAAGCTTTCTGGGCCTCAGTCTCCTTGTCTAAAAAAGAGGATGATTCTGTAATGCTGCTTGCCCTATCCACACGTGGGTGAACTTGGGATTAATTAGATTAAAGAAGTGATCAGTGAAGCACATTAAAACTCCTCAGACGGTGATACCAAGTGAGCAGGATGAGTAACAATTCAAATGTCAGCTATAGAGCTGCAATTGGGGTTTGTTTTAAATGGGTCACTTTGTGAAAACCAGAGAAAATGCTATTTTATAAAAGTAAACTGTATATTTTATAATCGTTTTAGGTTTTCAGAACAATTAAGATAGTATAGACAGTTCACATATACCTCATACCCAATTTCCATTATTATTAACATCTTACATTGGTATGGTATATTTGATGAATCAATATTTATGTATGCATTGACATTAAATAAATTCTGTATGTTATTCAGATTTTCTTAGTTTTTATCTAATGCCCTTTTTCTGTTCCTAAATACCATCCAGTATATCATATTACAGTTAGTTGTGTGTCTAGTTAAGCTCCTCTTGCTGTACTGGCTTCTGAAACTTTCCTTATTTTTGATAACCTTGATATTTTAAAAATTGTGGTAAAGTATACATAACATAAAACTTACCATCTTAACCATTTTTAAGTGTATAGTTCAGTGGTATTAAGTACATTATCATTGTTGTACAACCGTCACAACCATCTGTCTCCAGAACTCTTTTCATCTTGCAAAACCGAAACTCCAGTACTCGTTGAACACTTAACACCCCATCCTCCTTCCCCCACCATTCTACTTTCTGTCTCTTATGAATTTGACTACTCTAGGTACCTCATGTAAGTGGAGTCATACAGTGTTTGTCTTTCTGGCTTCTTTCACTTAGCATAATGTCTTCAAGATTCATCCATGTTGTAGAATGCATCAGAACTTTCTTTTTATCGTGGAATAATATCCCATTGTATGTGTATTCCACGTTTTGCTTACCCATTCTTCTGTCAGTGGACATCTGAATTGCTTCTACTCCTTGGCTGTTGTGAATAATGCTGCTACGAACATATGTAAACAAATATCTCTTTGAGTCCCTGCTTTCAGTTCTTTTGGGTGTATACCAAGAAGTGAAATTGCCGGATCATGTGGTAATTCTATTTTTAATTTTTGAGGAACCTCTGTACTGTTTTCCACAGCAGCTGCCCTGCGTTACATTCCCAGCAGCTGTGAACAAGGGATCCCTTTTCTCCACATCCTTGCCAACAATTTCTATTTTCTGTTTTTTTAAATAGTAGCCACTCTAATGGGTGTGAGGTAATATTTGATTTGCATTTCCCTAATTAGTGATGTTAAGCATCTTTTCATGTGCTTGTTGGCCATTTGTACGTCTTTGGAGAAACATCTATTCAAATATTTTGTCCATTTTATAATCAGAGTGTTTGTTGCTGTTGACTTGCAGGAGTTTTAAATTTAATCTGGATATTAACCCCTTATCAGATATATGATTTCTAAATAGTTTCTCTCATTCTGTAGGTTGTTGAAGATGCCAAATTTAAAGAGACTTGCAAAGTATTTTGACATAAGTACTCAACTAATCAGGCATTTTAGTTTTTTAACCACATTTTCAAGCCTATCACCTTATTGTTAGTGCCTCCTACTTGTTCACCCCCACACTCAACTTAGAATGACTTAGAGACCTTTGATGCAGAAAAGAATTGCTGTGCAATGAAAAGAGACAAAAATGAAGAATAAGTGAATGAATGAAATTATAGTGGCTTCTGTCCAACAGACCTCTGATCCATACAAAGTATCTGGAAGATTTTTCATGGATTTAATTTTTTTTTCCTTTAGAAAATATAACACCTTTACTAGCCATTTAAAATTGGTTTTAATCACTGAACAGGTAGCCTGTTGTTACCTTTCCTAAAAGTTATTCCCATCTCCATGAACAGAAGGGACCAGATGCCTTTTTTTTTTAATGTTTGTTTATTTATTTGGCTGTACCGGGCATTAGTTGCAGCATGCGGGATCTTCGTTGATGCGTGCAGACTCTTAGTTGCGGCATGCGGGATCTTTTGGTTGAGGCATGCGGGGTCTTTTGTTTGCGGCATGCAGGATCTAGTTCCCTAACCAAGGGTCAAACCCAGGCCCCCTGCATTGGGAGCATGGAGTCTTAACCACTGGACCACCAGGGAAGTCCCAGGACCAGATTCCTTTAGACCAAGTTTCAAATTGCCCAGATGTCTTCTCTAGAAAAAGGAATTTGTCCCTGTGAAGCAGGGGCAGGCAGCCCAGGGAACAGATGGATGTCAGTGAGTGTCCCTAGAGGTGATCATTATAACCCTTCACCATTCCAACCCACACTATGTCCATTCTTCTTCTATACCTTTTTTCAGACTGCTTACTCTTCTAGTTTCCATTGATTTCTTCTCCTCCCATTTTAAAAGATGAAACCACCCCACTGACATATTAAAGTACTACTTGACAGAACTGGGCTTAGACCTGCAGCTCATAATTCCAACTTGACAGTAGGCCTCCTTCCAAAGGATAGAAATGTGTTTTTTGACAGAATTTGAAGATCAGGAAGAGAATTATCAAGGAACTTTCAGCTTCCCTCCTGGGAACCATTTATTGGTTCTGAACACAAGTGCTTGGACACAGTGAGAGCAACATCTCCACACTGATCAGACTGATGTTTACACCATCTTCAGGGCACCGTCAGCCTCTTCACCACTGAGGGTCCCTATCAGATATAATTGGGTCTAGCAGGGCTAAGACACAGGAAAGAAAGGAAGGAATGGATAAGAAAGAGACACATAAAATGGAAAGTGATAGGGTTCCATCAATGATGAGATTGGGTGTTCACATAGTGTCCAGAGCACACTGCTTGCTCATAATGTTTAGGAAGACCAGAATGTTTAGAGTAATGAAACCAAACACAACGCCTGGTGCTGTACCTATAATATCTCATTTAATCTTCTTGAGAACCCAATGATGTAGGTACTATTATTACCACCCTCATTTTACAAAGGAAGGAAATAGACATAGGGAAGTTGTGTGAGTTGCCCAAGATTATACAGGAAAACTTAGGGATCAGGTGAAATTTTCTGACCCCACAACTTTTCCTAGTACTAACCCAACAGCTTTTTGTTTTTGTTTTGATTAATAGTGGGCAGAAGGTAAAGCAAATTGGTTGATAATATGAAGGCAAAAAAAAAGTGTTCTGTGACACGAGAGAGAAAAAGAGAGTATGGGGACATATGGTGCCAGAAAGAAAACTAGAATTGGTAGAGAGGGAGAAGAGTTAGATAGCAGTTAAAGGGACACTTGAAAGAAAATATTTGGTACCTAATGTCTTAGTGGCTCCTATATCTTCTTCAATATGAACAAAGACTAAATGAAAATGATTTAAAAATGATTTTTCAATTCAAAATAAGAATAAAGGTGTTTTTCTTCCCCTAATGAATATAGGTTAAGATAGTTGTAAAGAGTAGTTCACAGGCCAGGTAACAAAGTCAGGTAGGATCACACAGGTGGAAATCAAAAACAAACAAAAAAAGAACATCAAACAAATGTCATGAAAAACAGTATTTGCTCATGCATTCCTAGCACATCACAGGACGGCTTTCTGTTATTTCTTGAGACACCTAACCTATTTTATGTTTATCCAATCGTTTGGATAGTTGCCAATGACAGCTTCTGTAGTTTTTTTTTTACATCTTTATTGGAGTATAATTGCTTTACAATGGTGTGTAATTTCTGCTTTATAACAAGGTGAATCAGTTATACATATACATATGTTCCCGTATCACCTCCCTCTTGCGTCTCCCTCCCTATCCCACCCATCCAGGCAGTCACAAAGCACCGAGCTGATCTCTCTGTGCTATGCGGCTGCTTCCCACTAGCTATCTATTTTACGTTTGGTAGTGTATATATGTCCATGCCACTCTCTCACTTTGTCACAGCTTACCCTTGCCCCTCCCCATATCCTCAAGTCCATTCTCTAGTAGGTCTGTGTCTTTATTCCCGTCTTACCCCTAGGTTCTTCATGACAACTTTTTTTCTTAGATTCCATATATATGTGTTAGCATACGGTATTTGTCTTTCTCTTTCTGACTTACTACACTCTGTATGACAGACTCTAGGTCCATCCACCTCACTACAAATAACTCAATTTTGTTTCTTTTTATGGCTGAGTAATATTTCATTGTATATATGTGCCACCTCTTCTTTATCCATTCATCCGATGATGGACACTTAGGTTGCTTCCATCTCCTGGCTATTGTAAATAGAGCTGCAATGAACATTTTGCTACATGACTCTTTTTGAATTATGGTTTTCTCAGGGTATATGCCCAGTAGTGGGATTGCTGGGTCATATGGTAGTTCTATTTGTAGTTTTTTAAGGAACCTCCATACTGTTCTCCATAGTTGCTGTACCAATTCACATTCCCACCAGCAGTGCAAGAGGGTTCCCTTTTCTCCACACCCTCTCCAGCATTTACTGTTTCTAGATTTTTTGATGATGGCCATTCTGACCGCTGTGAGATGATATCTCATTGTAGTTTTGATTTGCATTTCTCTAATGATTAATGATGTTGAGCATTCTTTCATGTGTTTGTTGGCAATCTGTATATCTTCTTTGGAGAAATGTCTATTAAGTCTTCTGCCCATTTTGGGGTTGGGTTGTTTGTTTTTTTGTTATTGAGCTGCATGAGCTGCTTGTAAATTTTGGAGATTAATCCTTTGTCAGTTGCTTCTTTTGCAAATATTTTCTCCCATTCTGAGGGTTGTCTTTTGGCCTTGTTTATGGTTTCGTTTGCTGTGCAAAAGCTTTGAAGTTTCATTAGGTCCCATTTGTTTATTTTTGTTTTTATTTCCATTTCTCTAAGAGGTGGGTCAAAAAGGACCTTGCTGTGATTTATGTCATAGAGTGTTCTGCCTATGTTTTCCTCAAAGAGTTTGACAGTTTCTCTCCTTACATTTAGGTCTTTAATCCATTTTGAGTTTATTTTTGTGTATGGTGTTAGGGAGTGATCTAATCTCATACTTTTACATGTAGCTGTCCAGTTTTCCCAGCACCACTTACTGAAGAGGCTGTCCTTTGTTCATGGTACATTCCTGCCTCCTTTATCAAAGATAATGTGACCATATGTGCATGGGTTTATCTCTGGTCTTTCTATCCTGTTCCATTGATCTATATTTCTGTTTTTGTGCCAGTACCATACTGTCTTGATTACTATAGCTTTGTAGTATAGTTTGAAGTCAGCGAGCCTGATTCCTCCAGCTCCGTTTTTCGTTCTCAAGATTGCTTTGGCTATTCGGGGTCTTTTGTGTTTCCATACAAATTGGGAAATTTTTTGTTCTAGTTCTGTAAAAACTGCCAGTGGTAGTTTGATAGGGATTGCATTGAATCTGTAGATTGCTTTGGGTAGTAGAGTCATCTTCACAATGTTGATTCTTCCAATCCAAGAACATGTATATCTCTCCATCTGTTTGTATCATCTTTAATTTCTTTCATCAGTGTCTTATAATTTTCTGCATACAGGTCTTTTGTCTCCTTAGGTAGATTTATTCCTAGATATTTTATTCTTTTTTTTGCAATGGTAAATGGGAGTGTTTTCTTGATTTCACTTTCAGATTTTTCATCATTAGTGTATAGGAATGCCAGAGATTTCTGTGCATTAATTTTGTACCCTGCTACTTTACCAAATTAATTTATTTGCTCTAGTAGTTTTCTGGTAGCATCTTTAGGATTCTCTATGTATAGTATCATGTCATCTGCAAACAGTGACAGCTTTACTTCTTCTTTTCCAGTTTGGATTCCTTTTATTTCCTTTTCTTCTCTGATTGTTGTGGCTAAAACTTCCAAAACTATGTTGAATAAGAGTGGTGAGAGTGGGCAACCTTGTCTTGTTCCTGATCTTGGGGGAAATGGTTTCAGTTTTTCACCATTGAGGACAATGTTGGCTGTGGGTTTGTCATATATGGCCTTTATTATGTTGAGGAAAGTTCCCTCTACGCCTACTTTCTGGAGGGTTTTTATCATAAATGGGTGTTGAATTTTGTCAAAAGCTTTCTCTGCATCTATTGAGATGATCATATGGTTTTTCTCCTTCAATTTGTTAATATGCTGTATCACATTGATTGATTTGCGTATATTGAAGAATCCTTGCATTCCTGGAATACACCCCACTTGATCATGGTGTATGATCCTCTTAATGTGCCGATGGATTCTGTTTGCTAGTATTTTGTTGAGGATTTTTGCATCTATGTTCATCAATGATATTGGCCTGTAGTTTTCTTTCTTTGTGACATCTTTGTCTGATTTTGGTATCAGGGTGATGGTGGCCTCATAGAATGAATTTGGGAGTGTTCCTCCCTCTGCTATAATTTGGAAGAGTTTGAGAAGGATAGATGTTAGCTCTTCTCTAAATGTTTGACAGAATTCGCCTGTGAAGCCATCTCGTCCTAGGCTTTTGTTTGTTGGAAGATTTTTAATCACAGTTTCAATTTCAATGCTTGTGATTGGTCTGTTCATATTTTCTATTTCTTCCTGGTTCAGTCCTCTCCTAGCGCTCGGACTGAAGCTGGAGCCTCAGCTCCCAGCCCCGCCCGCCCCAGCGGGTGAGCAGACAAGCCTCTCGGGCTGGTGAGTGTAGGTCGGTCCCAATCCTCTGTGCGGGAATCTCTCTGCTTTCCCCTCCGCACCCCTGTTGCTGTCCTCTCCTCTGTGGCTCCAAAGCTTTCCCCCTCTGCCCGCGAAGGGGCTTCTAGTGTGTGGAAACCTTTCCTCCTTCACAGCTCCCTCCCACTGGAGCAGGTCCCATCCCTATTCTTTTGTCTCTGTTTTTTCTTTTGCCTTACCCAGGTACGTGGGGAGTTTCTTGCCTTTTGGGAGGTCTGAGGTCTTCTGCCAGCGTTCAGTAGGTGTTCTGTAGGAGTTGTTCCACGTGTAGATGTATTTCTGTTGTATCTGTGGGGAGGAAGGTGATCTCCGCATCTTACTCTTCCGCCATCTTCCTCTGACTGTCCCTTCTGTAGTTTTTTTTGTTGTTGTTTTTGTTTTTGCGATATGCGGGCATCTCACTGTTGCGGCCTCTACCGTTGCAGAGCATAGGCTCCAGATGCGCAGGCTCAGCGGCCATGTCTCATGGGCCCAGCCGCTCCGCGGCATGTGGGATCTTCCCTGACTGGGGCACAAACCCATGTCCCCTGCATCGGCAGGTGGACTCTCAACCACTGCGCCACCAGGGAAGCCTGCTTCTCTAGTTTTGACAAGTCACTGCCAGGTTGAGAACTCCAGCGATAATGCTCATGCCTATTCGATTCCAGGACACAGCTCAAGCTAGAGATTGTCACCTTGATATAACTCTGTGACCAAAACAAGGCCCAATATGTAGGAACTTAGTAAGCCACTTCCCAGAATGACTAGGAAGAGGATGCCTATTTCAGGTTTGGTGGTGTTATAATATTGTTTAACCTCTGTGGGCTGCTGTGGTCCAACAAGTCTCACAGGGCCATGTTTTCGTATCTTTATTGCAGTGTTTCTCTTAATATGATTTCATTTCTAATAATTGATATTCTTTATTTTTAACTGAAGTATAATTGACATACAGTAATATATTAGTTTCAGGTGTACAACACAGTGATTCAACATTTATATACATCAGGAATTAATCAACATTGTAAGCCTAGTAACCGTCTGTCACCATACAAAGTTATTACAGTATTATTGACTATATTTCTTATGCTGTATGATACATCCCGTAACTTATTCATTTTATAACTAGAAGTTTGTACCTCTTAATCCCCTTCACTTACGTCACACAATTGCCCCACCCCCAGCGACCACCAGTTGTTCTTTGTATCTGTGAGTCTGTTTCTGCTTTGCTTTATTTTTTGGATTCCAAGTATTAGTGAAATCATATGGTTTTTGTCTTTGTCTGACTTATTTTACATAGCATAATACCCTCTAGGTTTATCCGTGTTTTCACAAATGGCAAGATTTAATTCTCTTTTATGTCTGAGTAATAATTCAATTATATATGTATTTTTTTCAATTACAAATACAATTTTATTTAATTCTTCTGTCAAACTGAGTTGTGTGTGTATGTGTACCTGTCACATTTTTATCCAGTCATCTATTGATAGACACTTAGGTTGTTTCCATATCTCAGCTACTGTAAGTAATGCTGCAATAAACATAGGGGTACATATATCTTTTCAAGTTAGTGTTTTTGTTTTCTTCAGATAACTATCCAGAAGCGGAATTGCTGGATTGTATGGTAGTTCTATTTTTAAGTTTTGGGGGAATCTCCATACTGTTTTCCATAGTGGCTGCACCAGTTTACATTCCCACCAACAGCACATGAGGGTAAGACCTGAAACCATAAAACTCCTAGAAGAAATCATAGGCAATACACTTATTGACATTGGCCTTAGCAGTAATTTTGGATCTGCCTCCTCAGGCAAGGGCAACAAAAACAAAAATAAACAAATGGGACTACATCAAACTAAAAAGCTTTTGCACAGAAAAGGAAACCATTAACAAAAAAAGCAACCTACTGAATGGGAGAAGATATTTGCAAATGATACATTTGGTAAAGGGTTAATATCCAAAATATATTAAAAACTCACACAACTCAGTATAAATAAAACAATCTGATTAATGTGTAGAGGACCCGAATATACGTTTTTCCAAGGAAGACATATACATGGCTAATAAATACGTGAAAATATGCTCAACATCACTAATCATCAGGGAAATGCAAATCACAACCACAGTGAGGTATCACCTCATACTGGTCAGAATGACTATTTTCAAAAAGACAACAAAAAACAAGTGTTAGTAAAGATATGGAGAAAAGGGAACCCTAAGTCTTGGTATTCTTTCCCTTTCTTTGCTTCTAGGGAGCACCCTCTGGCTTTGGAAATTGGCAAAAAGAAAAAAAAAAAAACGTAATGCAGCCATCCCAGTCCTAGCTGAACAACATGTTACTGTTTATTTGTCTATTGGTTGTGAGGTTTGCATTCTGCCAAGGCTTGACCTTTGGAGAAGCAGACTTCTCTTGGGTTGCTCCTCTGGTAAATTTTTATCTCCCAGGTGTTTTGAAAGCCATTTACCTGAGCTAATGATTGGCCACCTAAACAGGTCAGTTCTTCACTGACTTATTCTCATCTGAACATTCTATGGAATTCTGTTTGGCTTGAACAGAATCACCTATGCATTTGGAGGCTCTTTTCCCAACAAATTTCTACGGTACAGGACTTACACATCATTTGCAACACGTCCCAGTGAAATGTAGTCTCTCAAGATGTTTCCCAATGTTGGCACAAAATGATAGGAAATTTTAAAGCAAAGCTGTCTTAGAATTTTTTTGTTAGCTAGATAGACTCCCATTTGTTAATTTAATTGACAGCATTTCTTTCATTTTCCATTTTATTGAACCACTGTTTATATAGCTATAGGTAACATTTATTGAACAATTAAAGTGAAACAGACATTGTATTAAATGCTTTTCATTCATTATCTTTACAATACCCTCAGCACATTATTAGCACCATTTTACAGATGAAGGAATTGAGGCTCAGAGTGTTTAAGAGACTCTCCTAAAGGTCTACAGCTAGTAATATGGAAGCTGAGATTCAGAATCAGCCTGACTCTAGAGCAGTTTTTTTTTAATGATTCACTGATATTACTTAGGATATAAGCTAAAGTATTATAACAAAGAGACCCAAAAATACAGTGATTTAAATGATATAGAAATATCTTTCTCTTTGAGTTTTTGGAGATAAGGCACCTCTGCTCTATGGGATAACTTAGAGACCCAGATTCCTCCCATCTTATGACTCCATCGTGAGCTAGGAATGCCCCCCATCTGTGTAGTCACACCTGGATCACTGTTGCATCTGAATTCCAGCCCGTGGGAAGGAGGAGAGGGTGTATAGGTCAAGTATTGTCATATCTAAGGATGTGAACCAGAAGATGCATACATGACTTTTGCTTATATCCTTTTAGCTACTCACACAGCAGTACCTAGTTGTAAGGGACACTGGGAAATACGTCCGTAACTAGGTAGGCATCTGTCTGTCCAGAACTGGAGAGGGGTTATATTACTAAAATGAAGAAGGAAAGAAAAAATTTCAAGGGGCAACCAGGAGTCTGCCACAGCACTATAATGACTGGTGTTATTCATCATCGCCTTCCAAGTCAGGTAGATGGTGCCAATAGGAGATTATCTTCTGTAGCGGAGAGAACAGCCTAAAGTCAGATATCCTGAATATTGTAGGTATAAAGTTCAAGGATGGGGAGCTTTATATAGCACTGTGTTGACTTGCATATTCATGCTAATAGTCACTGGTTTTTATAACCCTTCTTGAGAGGTTCAGGTTAGGGGATATTGATTATTTTAGTATTTATACAGTAGCCAAAGTTTTGCTCTGTCTTTAGTAATTTTTCAGTTGTTTCTCTATTATAATGTGGACAACCTGAATCATCAATTTAATCTCTTTCTTTAGACTCTTATTCTTATAAACATGTATTAGCTCCACATTTTTTTTCTTTTTGCTGAGCATCTTGCTCAGTTGGAAAGGAGAACTTTGGCTCCTGGAATATTGGTAATGCTTTTGATAAGATCATTCTCGATGTACTCATTTCTGTACTCAATGTGTGTAAGTGTACAGGCTAGCAGTTGCTAAGGTAAAGGATCAGGAATAGGTTCCATGGATTTATAGCAGCCCTGTTTGAGTCCCACATGTGAATGGTATATGGACGCCTTCCCATAGTAGCCACTGAGGTTATGGATTCACAGATGACAATTCATCTCACAGAAGAGTATGTGATAAAGAGATTTCTAGGAGGAGGAGGAGCTCTTCTGGGCTTCCTTGAGGAAAATTTCACTCTGGGAATGAAAATTTCCTCCACAGCTTGGTGCAAGTGCAAATACTTCTTTAAGAGAATTTTAAAAAGCCATTCAGGAAGTGTGGATTATATAGGAAAACAGAAAATTAACATAGAAGTAGTAGAAAATGTTTTGCTGTGTGAATTCTCATTTGAGTGTTAATGTGAATGGGTGGGCAGGTAGATGAGTTATAGAATCTGATATAAGGAGAAATGTGGAGTTAATAGATTTGGCAGGTACCCCTCTTGTTTTCCAGAACTTTCTATATCTTCTTCAAATTCAGTGAGAAGTTGTTTCTCTGGAAATAGATTGCTGAAAGTGACCAGTCATTAGATGGAGAAGCCAACCTAATTGTCCAGGTTTATATCTATAAACCAAAGTCAACTGACTTCTTTCTTTGCCCAAAGGGACCAGAAGGTATTCTGCTTACATGCTTCTCCATCCATATTAGGATTAATTTTTATTTATCACATTATAGCTTAAATGTCAAGGCTGCCTGTTTAATTGGCAATGATCCCTATTGAACTTTTCACTTATGCTGAAACTGTGGCCTGCTGGTGGCTGTTTTTATGAGCTGTTTGGTATTTTATTCTGGCTTAAATCTGTTTTTATTGTCAGAAGATGCATTATCTGTACCAGAATTTCTACTGCTCAATGTACAGGTTATCTCCACTATGACAGCTCTGTATCTTCAGTGTCAGATACACTGCTCCCAAGTCATGCTAGATTTACACATTCTATTATACTTCTATTGAACAGCTCTTAATCTGCTCTGAGGAAAATATGCTACAACCAGCAAATTTTATCCCCTTGCATTTAATAGGAACATTTCTTGGCAAGTGTAGACAATTGTATTGAGAAACATTCCAACTATATCTGGCCAGTTTTGAGAAAAGATTTTAACTGGTTAACCCTGTAAGGGTCAAACTCTGGTTGATACTGTAATATTACCATAATACCTAAGTTCTAATACTATTCTACTTACTGATTTGCTCCTTCCTCTAACTGACAGTGATTCCTAGGAACATTGCCTCATATAATCTCTGTTGTAGTTACTGGAAAGTAGATTTTATTTACAATGGAATTTCATGCTGAAATTGGGTGATGAGATACAAAAGTACTTCCTAGCATAACTTTACTGCATAATCTTATATTGATTATATTTCAAAGGATGTATTTTCAGTTGTGGCACTCTTGGATTCACGCAGTAGTGGGCTATATTACCATGGGGTTGTTCAGAATTTATTGAATGGTTTTATCTCTAGAGAGACATATTTGAAATTAAGAAGGTAGAGAGCAGTGTTTTCTTCTGTAGCTTGCATTCTGAGGTAGGTAATGTCAGATAGTAACACCAATTCATTGTTCTCATTGCTGCTTCTCTTCTAAGGCAGTATGAATGTGAAGTAACAAGGTATGAGGACAGAGACTGTTGCTAGTCTACTCGTTTGTACAAAGGCGATAATAGTAATGCCTGCCTTGTAGAGTTGTGGTGATGATAAAATGAATATAAAGATTGCAAAACAAGTTTAAAATGTGGTTAATGAGGGACTTCCCTGTGGTCCAGTGGCTAAGTCGCTGCACTTCCACTGCAGGGGACGTGGGTTCGATCCCTGGTCGGGGAACTAAGATCCCACGTGCTGAAAAAAAAAAAGTGCTTAATGATAGTGGAAGCCTCTGAGGAGAAAGTAGACTCTAGCTAACTATGGATTATCCACACATCACCCTTCCTGTATTTTCTGATTTTTCCTTCTCTCCTCTCCTCTTCTCTCCTCCCTTCCTCTTTCCTCCCCTCCCCTGCTTTCTCCTCCCCTCCCCTGCTTTCTCCTCCCCTTCTCGATTTCTCCCTCCCTCCCTTCCCCCCTCCCCTCCCCTCTCCGCCTCCATCCTCTCCCTCACCCTCTTGCTCTCTCTTGCTCTCCTTGTCTTCCTCTCATTCTCTCCCTCTTTCTCTCCTCTGTCCTCTGGATACTGTCTTTTCCCTTTTAGTACATGTGCTGGGGCATTAACTCTTCTCATCTTATTCTGGAGTTATCTAGTACTTCTTTTATGTCTTCTTTGACATCTTTATCCAGTGGACATCTCTAAAAATTTAGAACTGTGCTCAGAAATCTCTTATCCCTGAAGACCCCCAGGAGGGCTAAGCAGGACCCAGGGCAGAGGCAGAAGGAGAAATTGAGAGAAAGAGGAAAGAGACTAAAAATGGAAAATCAACATTTATATTGACAAGGCAATCTATTTATTAAGAATCTCTTCTATGTCTGGCATTATGCTGTAAGTAGAGAAGTGCTCTGAACTTCAAGGGTTATCTCTTTTTCTTGAAGTGGTGTTTTAGACTTAAAAAAATAAATAATAGCTACTGGGTAATATAAAACAAATCCTAAGACAGATGAGTTTCATTATAATTATAACTGCCAGGTATGACATTCCTGCACTAATTTAGCCTGTGTTGGTGTTTTCTCTAGAGTGGGAAGATGACTGGATTATTTCAATTACTCTAAAATAGTTGGGCTTTCAATGTTGGGCTCTGAGTCCTGTCTTTCTCTCTCCTTATTCAGATTCTTCTTCCTTCTGCCCTCAGTGTTTGACCTTGCACGTGCCTTTAGTTTCACAGTCCTTACTCTTTTTTCTTCCTCTAGCAAATCCCCACTGTTAGTGTTTTGAATGCCATTGACTTGACAAGATATCCATTCCTATAGCTCAGCAGTCCTACCTTGTTGCAGCTACTGTAGCACTTACCTCTTATCTCCTTCAAAAGGAAAGATGAACCTAAGCAGCAACTTTGGCAAAGCAAACTACTCAGAAACTAGCTTGATGTTATCTCTGAGAGACCTTTGCTTAGCTTGCAGAAGCAAATGTCATGCATGCCTCCATGTTGCTTACTATGATTTGTCACATGGGATTCTCAAGCATTTTATAGGAGGTTTTGACTGGCTTATCTCCTCATCAGAATGCACTACAATTTGTCCACTTCAAACCCACCAGGAGCAGAGGGCATTTATTTTGACATCTGCTTTTCAGAAGTAGTCCATTAATACTGCACTTGACATGTCAGGTTCTTAATGAAAAACTTCTCTTAGTTCTTTTATCTACAATAAGATGGCCTGGTTCAAGGTCAGTGGCAACCCTAAGCTGTCTTTCTTTTCCCTTTTGACAGTCACCATATGCCCTTACCTATTTCTAACCCACAGAGTCTCTCTCCTCAGGTACCAGTAACTCAGGTGGGACCAACCCTACTGGTCTCCCAGGACTTTGTCCACTCTCAGAGGTGCCTCACTAAGCTCCCTAGTGATTTCATGTCCTCTTCTCCTTCTCTTATCAATATCTGTTCCAAAGTGCTTCCAAAGCCTAATGTAGATGCCATGGTATAGTTAAAACCCATCATATGCCAGATGCTATGCTAGCTATTGTGCATATATTATATTAGCTCACTTAATCTCAATAGAATTACTGTGGGGAAGGTGAAAACTGAGGTTCTGAGGGCGTAAGCAGCTTACCTAAGGTCATATGGCTAGACTACGTAGAATCTAGGGCTGATAGTAGCTTAAAATTTTAATCCTTCCTATTAATTTTAGGCCACACACATTTATTGAGCTTTATTTTGTGACTTCAACTATGCTAGACCTTTGGGGTAAAGACAAAAACATAGTGCCTTTTCTTGTAAATACCAAATATGCTAGGGGAGAGAGACAAACAGATAAATGAAATGTCATAAAAATAAGTGTAAGAGTAGAGACATACAGATGGCACTATGGAATCCCAGAGATGGGGTACTTAACCCGGCCTGGGTTACATTGTCTCACAGAATGAGAATATTCATTCAGATTTGTTCATTCTCTCCCCCCACCCTGACTCTCTCACTCTCTCTTTCACACACACACCTTAAATCTCTAGATTAGATAGGTCTTCTTCCTCCCTTTATATGTCCTTTGCATATCTCTGTCACAGTGCTTTTTTTTTTCATTTTATCTATTCACTTAACAACAGTTTATTGAGTACCCACTCTGTACCAGGCATTGTTTTAGGCACTGGGAACAGAGCAGTCAACAAAACAAAGTTCTGCCCCCTTGGATTTTACCTTATAATGTGTATACAGACAAGAAACCAATATACAAGTGGATATAGAATAAAGTGTCAGGTGGTGAAAAGGAGGGGCTTTATGCAAAGATGAAAGAGTGATCAAAGTCTTCTACCAATTAGGGTCTATGTAGGATTTTAGACATCAGCGTGCAGTTTGGAGTGATTTACACAGAAGGAAAGCCTGGACATCATAGCTTGTTTGGTAGATATGAAATCAGGAAAATTCGGCAAAGTTACATATCTTCTCCACCTAGACATACAGTCAGCCTTGTGCTTAGGAGACAAAGACCCTAGTTCCATTTCTGCTTTTCAGAGAGACCTTGGATAAATAGCTTGGGCAGACCTCTGTAAGATGGGCCTGCCTTTTGGTAAAATGAAGTGGATAAACCTAGAGCATTTCTCTGAGAGTTTTTGGACCTAGTAGTATACAGAGCAACAAAAAAAGCAATTGATTCAACATTGATTATTTGCAAAGTGTTCTTATGCTACCTTCTGAGAAAGAAATGTTACTTTCTTCTAAAAGCAGAAACTGGGGAAAATAGCAGTTATTTGACAATGCTTTCTGAATATTTGAGGTTTTGTGGTATACTCATTCTGGTTTTGAGGTAAACATTATCAGGAGCTTTCACTCAGTCTGAGATTTTTCCCTAGGCAGGTGAGACTGGCCCCCACCCCCAAACTTACAGGCCCTACTTAGATAACGGAAGAGACGTGTATATGGATCAGTGATTTTTATTAATATCATCATCATTTGCAATCTTGGAAAGAGCCTGGGGTTTTAATGTTAGACAAGCCTGAATTTGATTTCTGGTCCTTGATACTTAGTATTGTGCCCCATTAGTCGAGGTAGGTGACTCCTCTGGGTTTCAGTCACCTCCTCTATAAAATAAGGATAATAATAGTTTCTTCACACCATTGTGGGGATTAAATGAGACAATGTATATAAATTCACATGGCATATAGTAGGTGGCTCAATAAAGGTTGACTCTTTTCCCAGATCTTCTTTAGATGCCCTTCCCATTCTCACTGTAGCACGTGAAATTATTTTTTAATTGAGTCTGATTCTAATTAATGTATTTACTAGTTGTTATCCTCTGTTAATGGGACAATTTTAGTCTCTAGCTTATATATGAATTTGTTATGTGCCTGTAGTAAAAGTATTTGAAAGGAGAAACACCAATTGATAACTAGACTATTGATTTCTGGAATGCAATGTGAGAAAAAATAACCACTCAAGCTGCATTTTTCTGTTGTTTGCAAATATCTAAATGGTGAATATAAAGGAGAAATATGCCTTGTGATTTGCAATATGATTTTGGCGTATGACTCTAGTAATCTAATTTTCAAGACCCCCATGTAAAGTTAAAGTCAGAAAGTTACCATTTCTAATGGCAATTTAAAACAAACAAACAGAACTAAAGTATCTAAAATGCTTTGATTGTAAGCTCATCTTTACTAGTCAGTAGTTAATATGGCCAAGGGGACTTTTGTTTGCAAAGCCGTCCCCTTACGAGCTGAGGTTAAACAACTGAGTGGTGTAAGTTATAAATGAATTGAAAATTGCCTTCTGTTCCGGCTCAATGCAATGGTCTGTGTTTTGTAATGAGCCCTAGTTGGTGAGGTAACTCATGTCACCAGGAGAAGCTCTCTACAGACTGCTCCATTTATCACTGCAGTCTGAAGGACACAACGGACTGGGGAAGCTGGCATTCTGCAAAATTTTTATGGTGCTGCTTGCATGCAGTGATCTCCCTTATCAGACTGTAATTCTATAATAAATACCATAACCCTATGTTTAAATAATACTAGGGTTGTGACACAACCTGACCAAAGCTAGGAGAGTTAATGATGACACTGGGATATTAACTTACCCAGGGAGCAGGTTGGTGAGGGGACGAAAAGGATAGATGCTGGGAGAGAGTCTCTATTCATGATGGAGTGTTCATCTGCATGGCTGTTTGTTTGGAATGCTTTGGTCTGTGCCATATGGCTCAAAGTAGTTTTTTTTTCCTTGGTGTCTCTTTGTTCTCCATGCTTTCACCTTCGTTTTAAAAGAGAGACCACAATGAATAAAGGGTGACCAGAATCATTACATGAATTTTGTTGCAATAAACAGGAGCCAGCCTTATGGAAAGGGTTCTTCCATTTGCCCTCAAGCATGGTGACTGGTTAAAAGGAAATCACTAGGATAGGATCAGTTGGGGAATGGAAGGAGTCTTTGAACAGTTTTTCACAAGGAAAACTGCTTTATTGTTTTCTGTTATAAAAGTAACGTACTCATTCTAAAATCTTCAAACAGTACAAAAAGGCACAAAGAAGGCTTTAAAACTGTAAAAATCACCTGTTATAATCCCTTCCTCCACACATCAGAATTAACATTTGTTAACATTTTGATATATCTGTCTCCTGTCTGTCTCTGTAATCTTGAAAAAAGTGGTTTGTTTATTTTCATCAAGGTAAATTTCTAGAAATGTAATCCACATTTTCAGAACTTGTGAATCCTCCATAAAAATGGCCCTTCACAAGACAGGGCTAATTTACACTGCAGCACCAGTGTGTGAAAGTGCAGAAGGAAGCCAGCGGTCTCCATTTATTGAATAATTGCCATATGCCAGGCACTGCTCTAAGCCTTTTGTGTGCATTAATTCATCTAATCCTCACAGTAACCACACTAGATGGGTGTTATTAGGATCTCATGGAAACTGAGGTTTAGCAAAGTTATAAGGCTAGTCATGAGGTTGAACCACAATGTTGAATCAGGCCTTGGTGTAGGAGAAAGGAATAGCTTCCCTCCACCTTCCCTGTCCCTGTCTCTCTCTCCTTTTTTAACAGCAAGACCTGGAGAGAAACAGCCAATGGAGGAACAAATAAGGAGCCTAGTGGGTAAGCAAAGAGCCGGGGGAGCCCCAAACAGCTGTGAATCTTCAAATTTAGGAGTTCTAGGGAAAGATGTCCTTGCATTTTGTTCATTACTAAATAAACCAAACAGAACTTTCTCTCCAATATTGAGCTTCATGAGCTGAAATTGAACCAATGAAGAAAAATAGAGGCAGTTATAGATACACTTCTGCGTGTGTACAAATGCACACATACAAACATACACACACACAGACAGACGTGTACTTGGAACAGAGTAACCCCTTTCTGGCTCTGAATCTTACTTTTTATTCTTCCTCAGGCCAGAATACCAAGAGTAATATCAACCTTTATCACATGAAGCACTCCCACAATTTTCCAGCATTAAACTGGGGTGGGTGGTTAAATGTTCATAAACACAGTGCTGGATAGAGAATTGAAGGTCTCTCATTATATTCTGCCAGCACTTTTCATGAAGTAGCAGAACATGTGAATAACTTTCTGTGTGACCCTAGGCTAGTCACTTCCCCTTTCTGGGCCTCAGTGGCTTTTTCTCTAAAAGAGAGCTATGAGACTAAATTAAATGTGAGGGTCTTTTGAGCTCTAAGAGCCTGTATTTCTACCAGTTCCTAACTGGTCTGACTTTGGATTTTTCTCCTGGACCTCTCTTATTTTTAATTTTTCATGACCTCTCAAGACTGCCTAACCTTGTCTAGTGTTGCTAGAAATTGTTCTGTGGAAGACTGCATGATAAAAATGTGAATCACTTCATAGTCTATCAAATGGGAACCATTAGGCTCCTATGATCCTAGAAGAGAGCTTATCATAGTATTTTTGAATTTTCAACATCAAAAAGGACTTTCAATAAGATTGTTAGAGTTTTTCATTTTTACAGGAGTGATTGGGGCACAGAGATAGTAAGTGATTTTTTGCCCAGTCACTTGTCTAATTAGTCGCAGGGAGAGGATAGAAGCCAGATCTCTTAAACCCTAGACAGGGTTTCCCAAAATCTATTCCTCTTGATACAAGTCTCTCAAAATATTCTGGGTGGGAGTGGGAACATGGGAAGGAAGATTCTGAAGTCAAATAAGTTTGGGAAATGTAGCCCTGTCTGGGGAACTCATATGCACATTGAAGACTCTTGAGAAGTCCTACAGTATAGAATCCTTATAAGCTTTATCTTTCTAAGTTTCTCAAATACATGAATAACAATAATGAGGTGATACCAATAATAGTAGTTTCCATTTATTGAATTGTCGCTGTGTATGCCAGGTACTGATCTAAGTCCTCATATAAAGTGACATGCTTAATACTCATGAAAACCCCATGAGACTTTTCATCATCCCCATTATTTTTTGGAGGGGAAAACCAAGGCACTGAAAGATAAAGTAGTTTGCTCAAGGTCACATACTAGTGTGGAACAGAGCTGGAATTTCAGCTGAAGCAGGTTGGTTCCAGAGCCTGGGCTATTAAATCAGTATGCTCAGCTTACCACAGAAACTTTTTTGCATGCAGTACCCTATTAACATCTTGAGGAATCAGTGTTCTTTAAGAGAATCCATCTTAGTCTGTTCAGGAAGAAGTCTGTTTGCTATAACAGAATATCACAGACTGAGTAGGCTATAAACAACAGAAATTTATTGCTCACAGTTCTGGAAGCTGGAGAGTCCAAGAACAAGGTACCAGCCTGGTAGCATTTTGGTGAGGGCTCTCTTCTGGTTCATAAATGGCACCTTCCTGTTGTGTCCTCACGTAGTAGAAGGGGCAAGGAATCTCTCTGTAGCCTCTTTTATAAAGGTACTAATCCCATTCGTGAGGGCTCCTCCTTAATGACCTGATCACCTCCCAAAGGCCCCACCTTCTAATACCATCATATTGGGCAATAGGATTTCAATACATGAATTTTGGAGGGATGTGAACATTCAGGCCATAGCAACATGTATTAGGAAATACTGCTCTAGAGTTATTTCCAGTACGTACCGTGAAATGAGGTTAGATGGATATCATAGAGCTCTTGAATAGCTCTGGAATGGACATTAGAGATCAGCTCACTTGGCAGAGGAGGAGTCTGGGGCCAGGGGGAAGAGTCTCTGGCTCCAGGTTTGTGACAGCTGGAACTAGGACCCAGGGCTCCTGATTCCTAATCCCCAATTCAATGGTATTTATTTACTAGGAATCTTTGGACAATGGAATAACAGAAGTTTTAGGCTTCTTCACTGAGGAAACTGAGGGTCACATGTATTATCCCTCCTCTTCCCTGAACTTATAGAAGGTGACACCAAGACACACAAGGGGTACAGAGGAGCAGCTGGGTACCTAGGAGGGAAAGGCAGCCATTTGTGCAAGATGATCTGAGGATCTGATTCCTGGTGTCTCCAGCATAGAGTAGGCACTAAACACATTTTTGTTGCATAGAGAAACACACTACTAACATTGTTATAGCATTTTATGGCTTTCAGAGCACTTTCATAGCCATTTTTAGTAGTATGATAGGAGAAACAGATCAAAGATACATAGACAGTGTATCGTGGGGCTGGGGTGGGGGTAAGTGTAGCAGTGAAAACAAAGAAAAGAATGGTTGATAGTTGTGGAGGTTAAGAGAATAGTCCTGGAGTTATTGGAGTAAAATTGGTGATCTGGAACATGGCCCTCATAATCAACTTGCTTAATCTTCATTTTGTTTAAATTTATTTAGAGGATACCTCTAAACTCCTGCAAAGAGAAAAGAAAAGAAAAAATTTAAGGGACTTTAAGTATCAGGGACATTTTAAATTAGTTTCCATCCATCAGTGAAGAGAATTTGCTTTAATAAATACCCAAGAGAAGCAAGACCATAAAGTAACTGTCACTAAACCAGTCTCATATTATTTCTCCCGGTCAAAATTCATTAAAAATTTGAAAGCTCATTATCCCATTAAATGTTGGCATTATTAAGACCTTGGTTCTTTATTCCAGGTGATTGAAAGTCATATTTTACATTTCACATTTTCCAGCTGAGGAACTGAGGCTGTGATGGGAGTAGCCACTGTTAAGGCCACCTTCTGGATTCTTGAGTGGCTCAAGCTATGGGCTGCCATAGTTTTCATATGTAGATTTGCTTTGTATTGTTTATAATTCAGGTTGAGGGTGAACTTAATGGTATGTTTCCTCCATAAGGCCCATTGGGAGGCTGAGAATCTGCTTTTCTGCCTCTAAACTCTAAATTCAGGAGGGCAAAACAAAAACAGAAATGAAAGAAAAAAATGAAAATGAATAAATAAATTCAGGAGGACAAGAGGGAAGGGTCTGTGCCAGTCCTCTCCACTATTATATCACAGCATACAGCACAGGGGCTGCAACATAATATGTGCTCAGTAAATTAGCATTGAATGAGTAAGCATTCTGTAGTGAAAGGTAAATGGGTAGTAGGCAGAAATTGTGTACCTCTTTGTAGTCTACTCAAAGTAGACGATCATTGTTTGTTGATGATGTTTGTCATGATAATTGGGTCTAATTTGCAAAACCTAATCTATAGAAGCTAATTAGCTGCTGTTTAGGTTCTATGATTGGTAGGAGGCAGAGCTGAATGGTAGGAATGATAGTTTTTCTCTTAGTGACAACACATACTAGATCAGTAAATGTCTGTAGAATTGAAGTAGAGAGAAAGTGATATACTACATTTGGATTTTCAAAACAGCAGGTATTAATCACCCCCCTTCACCACCACCATTATGCAGATGAAGAAACCCAGGGTCAGTGACTTACCAGGAGCACCGACTGGTTAATGTTACAGCTGCAACTCTAAGGTGAATCTGCTGTTTCCCAGTTCAGTGTTCTTGTCACCACCCCTTACTGTTACCACTGATTAATAATCGGAAGATTTGCCTTGGAGCCGGCAACTTGATTTCAGGGCTGGAAAATATCTCAGGGACTCTGTAAAATGTGTGATGGGCCATTAGCCACTGACTAATTTACATGTATGTCAGAGTCAACTGTGTTCAAGAAAATCCCACCAAGTGTAAAGGTTTGACTTCATTTCCAAGCTAATAAATATTAGAGGAGGAATATGATATTACCAGGTGTTTCCTACCCACTTCTCATATAACAGGCAGCACAGAGGATAGCAAAGTGTAGAGAAACAGTCCATGCTTTTCAGCAGTTTGCAGTTTTCTACTGGAGATAACAGGAAAGTGCCTGACATCTTCAGAGAACAACACACTCTAATACAGAAATGCTGGGAATGTGGCACTGTGTTTAAGTGGTGCTGGAGTACAGGAGAGGGAGCTATCATTAAGTAAATTTTTTGTGATGACAAGATAGTGGCTTTTGAGAGCAGACTTCAGCATTTTCTTTCCATTGCAACTCCCACCTTTCCCATTCACAGCCCTTTTCAACAAGTTTCATGGTGGTGGTTAATTAGATAAGTACCTATCTGTACCACAATCTCATTTTGTTGATTTCCTACCCTGTGCCTCGTCAGGGAGGAAGATGGGTGATGAGGTTCATAATGTGATAAATATTTGAATGGCTCCATCTTTGGGACAGACATTTTTGTACAGGATATTGTGGAAATAGGCAAGCTCACCTTGAGAATGGTTTCAGAAAAGAGCAAGCTCTGTTGTGATGTATGTGGAAGGAATTATGCTGTCCTTGATATCAAATTTTTGTGTTTTCATAAATACGTGTCTATTTGTAGGTAGTATTTCCATGAGGGGAATAGGTGAATGGAAGTGTTGATAGTGGTGAAGATTTCCCCAGTGATAAGAATTAATGCATATTTTCTCTTATAGCTCATAACAGGCAAAGGACACTTGAAATAAGATGTTTTTACTTGAGTTAAAGAGTAGCTTCTCTGTAATTGTGTTCCCTTTCTTCTTCTCTTCCTTTGTGTTCTTTAGCATCTCCTATATGGGGACTCTCTGGCTCTGCTGTAGGGTCATTTCTTTACGGACCTCCAGATGTTGCTGGATGTAGAATAATAGTTCAGGAACTTGGTGGAAAGATGGCTTTTCTTTTCTCATTAGCCCTTCCTTCCAAATGAACCTACCCCTTAGGAAAACATAAAGTGGTTTTGTGGGAGAGGATTTGGGAGTGAGTTTCCCTTCTTTGTAGTCAAATGTTTCACCATTTTGGCCTGGAGCATGGTGGGTAGAGAGGAAAATATGTTCCTTTGTGCCTTGCCCAGACTGGCTTACATCAGGGCTGCGTAGCATTTATTCTGGACTGATGTAATTGACTAAAAATAGATTTCTTTTGACCCCAGAACTAGGTTTAGGAGCAAGTCAACTCTGAGGAAAGAGCCACTTTCAGCAGCCTCATTACTGAGCAGGCCTGAGAAGAAACCATTTGTTTTCACGGAAGAAAAACTAATCCTTGAAGAAAGACCTCTTCCCTTCTCCTTTTTTACTTTGCAGCTGCTTTTTCCTCACCATAAATCTTAATTCCTCAAAATCTGAAGTTACTGTTGCGTGTGTTTTTTTTTTCTTTCACAGTGTACAGATCTTAGCAATAAAATATGATGGATTGGGTTATTAGAAAAGGGAGCAACTGTGGCTTTTCAGGGCCCCGCCTTGAGGACCTGTTCTGTTATTTGGATCTCTCCAGGAGTATGAATTCTCCCTTCATGAACCATTAGGTGATGGGATATGTATACATTTGTCTGCTGTAAAATTACTCTGCTTACACTGGGGACTCAGATAAACTTCTGCTCTTGCAGCTGGGATGTAGCCATCTCTAAGAATAATTCTAACAAATTGCTCCTGTATGTATGGAACCTGCTAGAGCCTTGTCCTTCCTGACAAAAAGGGATATCATCTTCAAGTCCTCATTGACTTAAGTGGGCAAGTAACGTTGAAACAGATAACAATCTGAAGTTCCTACAGTGGTTTCAATATCCAAGCAGATATTTCCAACGAAAAGACTAATGAAGAAGTCTGCCCTATATGGGAACCATGTTAGGGAAGGCATTTGACTGAATTCCTACTTTTCTCTGTGTGCTGCTGACCTCAGCCAAAGATCTCACTTCCAGTAGAACAAGACTAATCCTGGTGGCATTTGCAGGGAGAACACTAGACTGGGAATCAGGAGACCTGGTTTCTAATTCCATCCCTGACATTAACTGGCTGAATAACCATGAGAAACTTATTTCACTTTTTGGATTTTATTTTCCCTGTCTATGAAATGAAGATAACAATATTTACTCTAGCTATTTCATAGGGATATAGTGAGAATGCAACAAGAAAATGGGCATCCTAGTGTCCTCTGAGAGTTGTAAACAAAAGTCATATTCAAACTAAAGGTATTGTGGGGAAATTATTATTGTTTAATATTTTTACTAGCTTTTTGGGAACAAGCTCTTTGGTGCCTTTGCCCTGAGAAAAGAGAAAAAATTATGTGAGGCAGTGCCATAGATGTTATGGACAGTAATAAGTAATAATGCAAAGGGGAGGTCTTAGAGAGACGCTGGACCTTTCTGGAAGAGCTGAGCAGATGAAGGAAACAGAGCTGGCCCAAAGAGTAAAGAAGGCTAATGGGACCCTGATTTACATGTTGTGCAGGGGTGGGAAGTAAAGTGCTCCCAAGCTTCCAGTGAAAAAGGTTGCTTGCTATCAGAAAACTTCATCATGGTGACTCCTCCTTCCCTGTCCTAGGCAGAAAGAGACAGCAGGGTGAAGAAATCCTCACAAAGGTGGCCAGTGCTTAGAGTAAAGCCAGGAAATGTAAGAGCTTGGGGGAAGAGGGTGGTTCTTCCCATTTCTTCTCTCCCCTACAGATATGTAAAATCTCTTCTTTTTCCATAAAGACCAAATCCTGCTACCTAAGTTGTAATTATCTCTTCAACCCCCCAAAGCAACATTTTCTACAATAGGATTACAGTATGTCCAGAGGAGTTTGGACTTCTCTGTGACTTGGTACAAGGCAATTTAACTTATGTTATAAAGGGAGGATAGCTGACTTGTGAGAGCTCTGCCTCCTTGTATTTCCCCCTGTGTCACTGAAAGAAGGTATAGAATGATGAGGGCAATATTTCCCAAAGTGTGTTCTATGCAATACTCATCTCTGTATGTGTTTTTTTCAGAAAAGGTGTTACACGGTCAAACACACTGGGAAATGCTCCCATAGTATGGCTCCCTCTAGGAAATTTACCACATATGTTAGGTTAGTGAAAACTTTGAGAAATCTAATGATAAAGGCATTTGTTTAACTTTGCTTAATCCAGCATTTCATAAACTTATTTCCCTTTGGGAGCCTCCTTTTGCTCTTGTTCAATAGAAGGCCTTTAAGAGGCAGATTCATTCTTTACTACGACCCTAACTCAGGTTGCTGCACTAGATAGCTAAGCCTCAGGTGATAGAATTCAGTATTCCTCCTTAGCCTTCTCCAAAATTAAAATCATTGCACTATGACAAAGGTACAATCAAGCCAGTGATGTTTTCTTTCCAAAGAAGCTATTAAAACACTAGAATAATTCGACAACCTCTCCATTATGAGATAGTTCAACAGTGAAAGCAAATCAACATTTTTCATGTGCTCCTCTGAGCCAGCCACTGTGCTGAGCACTTTCTTTTGTTATTTCTCAGCCTAACAACAACCTTGCAATACAGGTTGAGTGATTGCCCATTTTATAACCAAGGAAACTGAGGGATAGAGATTAAGTAACTCACCCAAGGTCACAGACCTAATCAGAGGCAGATCTGGGATATGAGTGCTGGTTTGTTGAATGCCAGAGTCCATGATTTGGATTTAAAATATTTAAAGTGAGACCCTGACTCCTAAACAGAAAATGGCGTTCCAAAAACTTCACAGTTCTGTAACTGAACAGTGTGTCAGCCAAGATTCTACAGCATTTGGGAGTCTGTCTTTCAGTTAAGGGGACCTCCACCAGTATCGCCAGAGTCAGTCTGAGTAGTAGTGTATGTATCATTGAACTGGAGAATAGCTGGTCAGTTTAAAGTGCCCGAGGATCACAGGCATAGATATCTTTAGATTTGCAAACTTCTTTTTGCCCAGTTACTAAGTTTTAAGCCCATGTCTAGCTTTTTTCACCGTCATTGCTGGTGGTCATCTTTTTTAAACCCTTTGTTTAGGTGATTATAAACATAACTTCCCTCACGTGAAGTACATTTAATAGTCCCTCTTCACTCTCACGAGAACCCTATCCATTCCTTTGTTATCACTTGAGAGAAGCAGCTTAAAGCCTCCTTTCATGGACTTAATGGAAACACCTCCATGTCTAGAAAAAACTGGCTCCAACTCAACAAAGATGACATCCACTTAATTATAGCTTACTTTTATTGCACATTCCTTATATGACAGGCATGTTCTAAGTGTTTTACATGGATTAACTAATCCTCAAGACAACCCTATGAAGGAGGTATTATTGTAATTGTCATTTTACAGATGAAAGAACTGAGGTTCAGACAGGTTAAGTTACTTGCTCAAGATTACACAGCTAATAAGCCAGGTATCAAACCCAGGTCTGTATGACCACAGAGCATGTACTATTAATCACTGTATTATACTAGTCTTGATACACTTGGATTAGTCTTTCTTCAACCAGAATCTTGCCTTTGTAGTGAGCATATTCCTACCCTCCTCCCAGCTCTGTCACTCTGGTCAATAACTATCTAGTTCAACAGTTTTTTTTTTTTTTAACATCTTTATTGGGGTATAATTGCTTTACAATGGTGTGTTAGTTTCTGCTTTATAACAAAGTGAATCAGTCATACATAAACATATGTTCCCATATGTCTTCCCTCTTGCATCTCCCTCGCTCCCACCCTCCCCATCCCACCCCTCCAGGCTGTCACAAAGCACCGAGCCAATATCCCTGTGCAATGCGGCTGCTTCCCACTAGCTATCTACCTTACTACGTTTGTTAGTGTGTATATGCCCATGACTCTCTCTCGCCCTGTCACAGATCACCCTTCCCCCTCCCCATAACCTCAAGTCCGTTCTCTAGGAGGTCTGCGTCTTTATTCCTGCTTTACCCCTAGGTTCTTCATGACATTTTTTTTCTTAAATTCCATATATATGTGTTAGCATACGGTATTTGTCTTTTTCTTTCTGACTTACTTCACTCTGTATGACAGACTCTAGGTCTATCCACCTCATTACAAATAGCTCAATTTCGTTTCTTTTTATGGCTGAGTAATATTCCATTGTATATATGTGCCACATCTTCTTTATCCATTCATCCGATGACGGGCACTTAGGTTGTTTCCATCTCCGGGCTATTGTAAATAAAGCTGCAATGAACATTTTGGTACATGACTCTTTTTGAATTTTGGTTTCCTCAGGGTATATGCCCAGTAGTGGGATTGCTGGGTCATATGGTAGTTCTATTTGTAGTTTTTTAAGGAACCTCCATACTGTTCTCCATAGTGGCTGAACCAATTCACATTCCCACCAGCAGTGCAAGAGTGTTCCCTTTTCTCCACACCCTCTCCAGCATTTATTGTTTCTAGATTTTTTGATGATGGCCATTCTGACTGGTGTGAGATGATATCTCATTGTAGTTTTGATTTGCATTTCTCTAATGATTAATGATGTTGAGCATTCTTTCATGTGTTTGTTGGCAGTCTGTATATCTTCTTTGGAGAAATGTCTATTTAGGTCTTCTGCCCATTT